>NC_043750.1:4441394-4745659 GCF_902148845.1 Salarias fasciatus | reverse complement strand
CCTGGAGACTGATTCTGAACCAGCCGAACCTCAGCTTCACCTTCACCTTCCTCATGCCACATCCAGAGTTGAATTAAAATCCAGCAGATGAGAGCTGGAACTCTTTCATTCTGGATCCAGTGAGGTTTGGAAAACCATCACCTGCAGCCGCCGGTTTGCTTGGTCTCTGCCTCGACTTGTCCAAGCATCCATTAACCTTAATGAAGAAATCCCTGCTGCTAACGCTGCTCTCTCCGCTCCCGTTGAGCTGCAGTCTTCTGTTTCTCGGGGGCATGAATGTCGAGTTGGGAACCGCTGATCTAAGCCTGTGAAATTCCTGATGCAAACGTCTGTCTCTGTTCTGTCAGCTGATGATTTCAGTGGTTTTCTCCCAGCTTCTCAAGGTGGAGCAGAATCGATTAAAGTGATGAGTTTTAGGACCGTTGTGCCTCCTGAGTGTTTGACGTTCAATTAAAAACCAGGTTCAACACAGAATGAGCGGCTGCTCCCGCTCACATTGTGTTTGAGAATCATTTAATAATCCGGAAGTTCAGCAAACCCAAAATGTTGTAAGTGATGAAATGATTTTGTAATGGAATTTGGATTCCAGCCAAACCGCTCGCCGACAACCAGAGAAACGGGAGAATTTCCAAGAAGCGGCAGATTAGTTGGTGTGAGCCTGACGGAGAGCGGAATCACGGAGGGTCAGGGATTAGGTGAGCAAAGGGACGGATTTCCAGACCGGAGCGTAATCTAGACGTGTCAATATTCATCTTCTGAGGGCAGAAAGAAAAAATACCAGGCCAAGGAGATTATCCCCATGGCGATTGCGTAATCTGTGAGTGTATGAGTGTGTGTGTGTGTGTTTGTGTGTGTCGTAGTGAGCAGACGACACAATTAGTCACTCACTCAGTCATGCCTGCAGGCAGCAACCTGATGCACACACACACACACACACACACACACACACACACACACTCGGCAGGCTTGCAGCTACGCAGAGCTTGTGCGCATAAGAACACACACCGAAGTGCTGATAAAAAAACTGGAAACTTTCCAACTCAGGTTGAGCTTAAAACATGTTTTCTTTCCTTATCCTGTTTTTTTTCTTTGCCTTCCATCCTTCTGACCCTCTTCATCATCTTTAGAGAAGAATTGCTCCATTAAAAAACAGGCGGACGACCACATTCACACCCATACCTGTAGCGTCAACGATTATCCTCAAACATGTGATTTTGACCTGCAGAAGATACAGGAGTAAAAACACACCTTTTCTGACTGTGGTTTAGGATTTGACGTGCTTCACTGACTGTGTTTAATGAGTTAATTTCAGCAGCAGATCCCAGAAGGTGCAGGATTTGCTCAGGGAGCCACAGAAGCAACATGCTGTCTCTGGGTTTCAACATATAATCAACATCTTGACCACCATAGAGCCAAGCTGAGGATCAATAATGATCTGTCAATAACTAAATAAATCTTTCTCTTCTTTTAATCCGCAGTTCATGCATCCCTCCTTTCTCCCACGCCTGTAATATTTTCTCTTGCATTAATCTTTTATTGTTCTACCTTCCTCTCTCTTCCATGACTACTAAGCTGCCATTCTCCTCAACAATGACGACGTCCGAGTTACAGCAAAGCGGCGAATCTACCGCCACATTTATGATGTTATCTTTTTCCAATGACTCGTCTTTCTTTCCTTGTTGTCTCACGTGTTCATTTCTGGACTTCTCACAGCCTCCTGTGCTCCCATTGTCCCACTGCTGTGGACCCCCCCCCCCGCCATGGTCGTGTGGTCTTTTCCATGATATACAATACTCTATCAAACATGTGTGTGTGTGTGTGTGTGTGTGTGTGTGTGTGTGTGTGTGTGTGTGTGTGTGTGTGTGTGTGTGTTCTCGTATTTCTATCCTTGTTGGGGCCAAATGTCCCCACAAGGATAGCAAAACGTGGAACGATGTGCCTTGTGGGGACCTTTTTCCGGTCCTAAGTAGGAGAAACAGTGTTTTCTTGACCATGTTGTTGTTACTGAAAAAAGTAAAAGTGCAAAAACATTTCTTTAGGGTTAGGCTTTGTTGTGGTGTGGGTTAGGGTTAGGGTAAGGGTCAGGGTTAGGGGCTAGACATGAATGGGAGTCAATGGAAGGTCCCCACAAGGATAGAAATACGAGACTGAGCGTGTGTGTGTGTGTGTGTGTGTGTGTGTGTGTGTGTGTGTGTGTGTGTCTGTTATGGAGACTTGTAGTCATAAGGAAAATCATTTAAGGTGAAGTAATGCTGATGCAATAAATCAGTGAGAGGATCCCACAGACAAGCAAAGCTGTACAAGTGTGTGTGTGTGTGTGTGTGTGTGTGTGTGTGTGTGTGTGTGTGTGTGTGTGTGAGAGAGAGATTCTTCCTAAAAACACTATTTCTAAAGGTTGCATAAAAATGCTAACAGACTTGAAGGCGAAGACGCCCTTGTTAAATTCCAACTTTGGTAAATATCCATGACTTTGAACATTTTAGGGGGTAAAGTCTCTTGTTAATTAGCGATCATGGCAGCTTTTTGTGTTTTAATTGCATTTAAATGAGGTCTAAAATATTCACATGGAAAAGCAGCGCTCCTCTGAGCTCAGCAGACCTTATCAGGAGATGTGACTGTCCTTGAAGGATTATTCCAGCCTGCACTGCTTCACAGTTATGTCCCCAAGAAATACAGTTCATCTAGAAAAACTGTGAATATGTCTTCGCTCTGGAGTTTACTGTAATGTTGCATTTGATGATTATTTGGCAGCCCTGGGCAGGTTGTAGTGTAGGTCAGAGGTCACGTCGACCACATGTCAAAAGAATTAAATAGGATTTATGATTTTAATGTCAGAATGGTTGTATTGAGCCTGTTTAAAGTTTCCACAGCTTGTAAAGTAAATGACAACACGACTCATACTGATCCATGATAGCAGAAATTGAAGGAAACGACTGAGTTCATTAATTAATTTGGGTTTTTATTTTCTGATGATGCACAAAGAAGATTTTAAGAGTTTTTTTAAATAATGATGCAACATCCCGTATGAAAAAAAGTCCAAATCACTGAAGGAGAAATGGACAATGAGGAAACAGACCCGAAATCTCCTGCTGGCTACATAAACAGCGGCGTGCACGACTTTGTCTTAATCTGTAAACACACACCCTCCAGCTGCTCCACTGATCTCAATGGGACCGCATGAAGACCTGGACCGCCATTATTATTGGATTTAGAGGATTAGCACACACCTGCATGGCAGGACATTAGAGAGCTCTTAGAATGAGGTGTGTGTGTGTGTGTGTGTGTGTGTGTGTGTGTGTGTGTGTGTGTGTGTGTGTGTGTGTGTGTGTGTGTGTTCTTGTATTTCTATCCTTGTCGGGGCCAAATGTCCCCACAAGGATAGCAAAACGTGGAACGACGTGCCTTGTGGGGACCTTTTTCCGGTCCTAAGTAGGAGAAACAGTGTTTTCTTGACCATGTTGTTGTTACTGAAAAAAGTAAAAGTGCAAAAACATTTCTTTAGGGTTAGGCTTTGTTGTGGTGTGGGTTAGGGTTAGGGTAAGGGTCAGGGTTAGGGGCTAGACATGAATGGGAGTCAATGGACGGTCCCCACAAGGATAGAAATACAAGACTGTGTGTGTGTGTGTGTGTGTGTGTGTGTGTGTGTGTGTGTGTGTGTGTGTGCGTGTGTGAGTATGTGCATTATGCACTAACCCATTTTGAAAGGGAGCGAGATGAAAGACAATTTGGCCATTTGAGCCACTTTGACTTTCAGCTTCCTGCTGATCAATTCCTCCGCAGGGACAAAGAGAGCCCAAAAGAAAGCCGGTGGTGCTTTAATCAAGCTCCGCCATTATTTATGGACTTATCTGGATCTGAAGAGACAACAGAGAGGGAATACAGGTCCCGCCAGCGTTCGGGCGGACGTCTTTTCGTGTAAACAGGAAGGAGCGAGGACAGTGGCGGTGTCAGCGGGGGAGGGGGGGTTCATCAGGCATCCCGATTCAGACCTGGACTCATGCCTCGCTTTTGTTTTTTCTGAGCTTTGCTGTTTTGAATTGAGTGAAAGACCCCAGACCTCCTGTTGTGCGTGTTGTGGTTGGTGTAAAAGTTGCTGATGCTCTGAATTCAGCCTTCGTCAGCAGCGGACACCACGAACCTGTTCGATCAAATGTGTCAAAATGAAGCATAATAACTTTCAAGTACAGATTTTTACTCAACTTATTGTTTTCCACTCTCGTCATTAAAAAGCTCAATCACTCGTGCATTAAAACATTTTGGATCAAATGCTTGTTTCGTAGTTTACATTTCCTGCTTGCATCAACTACTGGTAATGAACACATGCACTGAGCTCCAGTCTCACACGGTTATCTTATCTATCTTCTATGCTCACTTTATCCTCGTTAGACTTGTGAGGCTGGAGCTGAAAACAGAGAAAAGTTTGGTTGTTTCACTGGTAACCATTCAATCCAGTGTTATCCAGCTGTGAGAAACACATGCATGCATTTCGAGAACATGCAAACTCCAAACGGAAAGGAACCAGCATGGAAGTCAATGCTGGTCTTGGTGAGAGATGAAAAACTCAAAACTTCCTTAAATGAAAGGTATTTAAAAAAAAGTAAGGAAGTAAGAGGTTCCAAACTATCAAGAAATTCAAAATATTTTAAAAGTTCATTAAGGAGTTTTTTAACTTTAAAAATACTTATTTTCCACCATAAATACATTACAAATATTCAATGATGTGTACAATGTGCCCTGACATATTCATTACAAGTACCTCTAACAGCGCTAAATTGTCACTTGAAAGTTGCAGTACCGGTCCGGCACCAGAATTTTTTTGAATTTTTTTTTGTGAATTTTTTTCCTTAGGTTTCGTTTAGTCCGCCATTACTCCACCAGATGCTTAGCGAGCAGCAACTGAGCAGCATTAGAAAAGACCGGCTTCTAGCACTGACACAACTCCCGCACAGACCCCACCAGGCAAAAGAAGCTTAAATTTTACTTGAGCGTTACTAAAAGAGTGAGGAAGGAGTTCCCCTCTTCCGTGCATGTACATGGATGCAAGCCTCAGACACGTGCATTTCACTAAGCTGCAGTTTCGCCCAAGGCCTGCAGGGGCCGCTGTTTCGCATGAAACGTGCAAACTCCTTAATGCACCTTTAAAGAAAACTTTTTTTTTTCAGAGAAATATAACATTTTTGCACCTGGTTTCATTAAAATTGGCATTATGTTGAGATTGTTGTCATTTTCAGTAGTAATTTTTTGGTATTTGCAAAAAAATAGACATTTTCATCACACACACTTTGCTCCATAGCCAAGAAAAACTTTAAATTTTCGATTTAAAGCTAATCATGGCTCCAGTTAATCAGTCCATCCCACTCAGGATTAGATTGTTCTGTATGTGTCCCCTTAACTAAAATGTCTTTGACACCCCTGCGCTAAACTAAGCCTTCAAACGATGCTTAGTAACCTGGAACGTACATATAAACAACCCCAAACACCGGCGGCAGTCGCTCAGGTGTACGATCTTTAAATAAATCCTGCTGCAAGCAGCAGAGGAGTGAAATACGTGCTCCGGTACATTAATAGAAACGCAGGACACACCCAGCAACGCTAACATTTATAAAGTGTATATAGTCCCTGGCAGGAGCTCACACTATCAGCAGGCACTGTAAAGTATTAATATCAAAGATGGAAGGAGCGCAGAGGGAGCAGGAAGTCCCCTCCATCAGATAGCGTTTGTGGAGAAAGAGTCGAAACCCAATGCTCCCATTACCTTATCGTGCCCCGCACAGCCCGGCGAGGCGGTGTGTGTGTGTGTGTGTGTGTGCAGTCTGGTTACACTGTAAGTAAAGGTGCATTCCACAAATAGTTTAACCTCACAGTCATTTTCTGCTTTAGTTTCTGCAAACGTCTTACATCGTTCATTCTTCTCGCTCACCTGCCTTCCTGTTCTGACTCATTTTTCCCCTCTGGGCATCAAAGTCGTATGATTATTGTGTGGAAACCGCAGTTATTGATCCATCCTGCTTCCACGGGTAATAAATCTTCAGTTTTGTGAAATAAAAAACGTAATGGGCAGCTTTTCTGAACGCATACAGCAATGTGACCTTTTGCAAATGCATCCCACAGATTGAGAAGCCGGGTTTACATTCACTCTGTTCCGGGTGAAATTATTTATCTCCCCTTTCTTATGAGCCTCATGTGACGTTCAGGCTTGTTCTGAAATAGGAACTCATAAAATAAACTGGGGGCGGACATTTATTCTTCTCACTAACAGATCAAAGATTTATGTTTAATGTGAGAAAAGTAATCAGTAATCCTTCAAAAAGGGACACAAGCAAAAAAAAGCAAAAGAAAAACAGTGAACAGGATGAATTACACAGGATCCATAAGATGCCCGAGTTTTAGAAAGGGATTCTGAACTGATTCACCAACACTGAAGAGCATGGCACCTTTGAAAATTAAGCTACAGAAAATCTTCTTGAGGCATTTACATGGCAACGTTTTGAAAAAGATGTCCACAAAACGGCTCGTCACTTTCAATATAAAGGTCGTCAGTCTCACAGGCACTAAAAATGGCTTCACTCCGCCTTCAAATGTCCAAATTCATGATCAAATCTTTCTAAATGAGTTCCGATCGAACTGCAAAAGTTTCCAAGCAAGCCACGACACACCTGAGTTTGAACTCTATGACTCCAACGATGTCCGTTCCAATGCCAACCTGCCTCAGCCTGAGCATGCTGGATTTCATATCTCAGAAGAAGACCTGAGGGAATGAAACACAGAGCTAGAACAGGTCTGGGAGAGCAGAGCAGAGAAGAGACATAATCATGAGGATGCACTTTACATAATATTTTTCCTTTTAAATGTTTCATCAACCATTTATCAAGCATTTTGAGATTTATTGTCTGAAAAGTGCCATTTAAACAGAGATTGATTGATTTATTGATTGACTGATTGGGCGAAGACTGAGAGCGTCTCCTCCGTTATCACATTCGGTGGCCTGAAGTCTTTCCTCCGTCCATCCTGACAGGATGTAGAGATATAAGGTGAGTAATTCAGTTACAGGCCTTGTGGCAAGGACGTTCAAGACCTGAATGTGATCAATAAAAAATGCAAATCATCAAATAATGAAGATGAGTCAATCAATACTTTTCAGATGAAGACGATATATACATTTTGCAGGCACAATGCAGAAGTGAAGGAATGGACAATTTTTGATTTCCAAAGCAGGTTAGGGTCAAGGGAATTTTTCCAGGTATGATTAATCTGGGCTTTATAAAGAGGAAGTGGTTGAGTCAGATCTCTGCAATGTTGCAAAAACATGTTGTAGCTTATCAAACGCACTTAAAGAAAATCCTCTGCTCAGGCAAACAAAGTGAAGGACATGGAGAGTTCGGCCAGGGAAAACACAGAAACACCGTTGTTTCTTCTCAAAGAAGCAACTTTTACAGCTTCTTAGCATCACATGTTCTCCCGACGAGCTGTTTGAAACCGTAAGACAATGACCCTGACTATACAGACTCATGCACACTCTCACACACACTCCCAGTATGCTGCAGTGTGTGTGTGTATGGATGAGTGTGTACTGTGAGTTTAGCCTGACGCACTTCCTGATCTCCACTTCTCTGTACACTTCATTTCTTTGCAGCTCCTGCTGAAAAACCACAACTGTGTAAATTTACTCAGAAAAGCCAGCAGAAGGTCCACAGACGGGCAGTTTGGGGAAGTGACCTCCCTCCCAGCTTCTGCGACATGTGCAATGCGCCCGGCGTACGTGCCGACACGTCGGTGCTCATCATTCACACCGGATCAGGACTTTTTTTTCCGCTTCTTTCTTTCCTGGGACACTTATGATGCTTTGTTCTAAAATTAAGAACTTGAGTCAGAGTTTGTTTTCCTGTTTGCCCTCAGGTTGGGAATAAAAACCTCAGCTGGAAAGTCCTGCGGTGGCGTCTCACTGAGAGCCGTTCACCTCCAGGAGCCGCCGACACGGGAAGCACAGGTGCAGGAGTTATTTCAGACGTGGAACCCTGTGGTCGGTGTGTCCCTCCGCCGGGCCGTGGGTTTGGAGTCTGGGGTTGGTGGGAACATGTGGGTTCGGTGTTTGCACTTTGAGGCATCAGTTTCTGCAGAGGTTGCTCTTGTGAGCCTCCATAAATAATGATCTTACTGTAACACTGATTGTTTCTCTGAAAGCCTCCAGGTTTCAGTGTCAAACCAAAATGTTTCATGATGAGTAGATATTGTTGATGTGTTAAAAGAAACATTTAGTTGTATTTTCAGTGACACTGACCACTGTTGATGCATAAACAGACACTAAAAAACACAACTTTTTAAAAATGGAGTTCGCAGTTGGTGCAGGAGGAAACCGGACAGACCTGGCAGACCCAAACGTGTTGTGAGGGTCTGCTGGGAACGTCTGCTGGAACCCTCTGTCAGCAGGGTTTTCAACTCTTCTCTCACGTCCCGAGGGAGGCTGGGGACATTGAGTCTGAGTGGACCATGTTCTCCACCTCCATTGTGGAAGCAGCTGCTTGGAGCTGTGGTCGTAAGGTCTCCTTTGTCTGCCGGTGGCAACCCCCGAACCCGGCGACAGGTACCGGCAGGCCAAGTGAGCCGCAGCCCGAGTGGCTATGGAGGCCAAAACTCGGGTCTGGGAGGAGTTCGGGGAGGCCATAGAGGAGGACTACCGGTCAGCCTCGAAGAAATTCTGGCAAACCGTCCGGCGCCTCAGGAAGGGAAAGCATGTCTCTACTAACACTTTATAGTGGAGGAGGGGAGCTGCTGACCTCAACTGGAGATATCATAGGATGGTGGAAAGAATACTTCAAGAATCTCCTCAATCCCATCTCCCATCGTCTTCCGTGGAGGACGCAGAGGCTGAGGTCTCAGAGGTGGACTCGTCCATCACCCAAGCTGAAGTCACCGAGGTGGTCGGTAAGCTCCTTGGTGGCAAGGCACCAGGGGTGGACGAGATTCGCCCTGAGTATCTTAAGTCTCTAGATGTGCAGGGACGGTCTTGGTGGACACGTCTCTGCAACATGTCGTGTCAATCGGTGACGGTGCCTCTGGATTGGCAGACTGGGGTGGTGGTTCCCCTGTTGCTCCAAGTATAGGGGGATCACACTCCTCAGCCTCCCTGGGAAAGTCTATTCCAGGGTCCTGGAGAGGAAGGTTCGACAGAATTTCTAGGTGCAGCCAGGAGCCGGAGGGGGTCCAGTTCGGGAACCACAGGATTTCATCTCTGCTTTTTGCAGATGATGTTGTCCTAATGGCTTCATCGAACCCGGACCTACAGCATGCACTGGGGCGGTTCGCAGCCGAGTGTGAAGCGACAGGGATGAGGATCAGCACCTCCAAATCCGAGGCCATGGTCCTCAACCGGAGGAAGGTGGCTTGCCCTCTCCAGGTCAGTGGAGAGACTCTGGCCCAAGTGGAGGAGTTTAAGTATCTTGGGGTCTTGTTCACGAGTGAGGGACGGATGGAACGTGAGATTGACAGGCGGATCGGTGCAGCGACTGCAGTGATACGGTCGTTGTATCGGTCCGTCGTGATGAAGAAGGAGCTGAGTCGAAAGGCGAAGCTCTCAATTTACCGGTCAATCTACGTTCCCACCCTCATCTATGGTCATGAGCTTTGGGTCATGACCGAAAGGACAAGATCCCGGATACAAGCGGCTGAAATGAGCTTCCTCCGTAGGGTGGCTGGACGCTCCCTTAGAGATAGGGTGAGGAGCTCAGTCACCAGGGAGGAGCTCGGAGTAGAGCCGCTACTCCTCCACATCGAGAGGAACCAGCTGAGGAGACTCGGGAACCTGGTTAGGATGCCTCCTGGACGCCTCCCTGGGGAGGTTTTCTGGGCATGTCCCACCGGGAGGAGACCCCGGGGAAGACCCAGGACACGCTGGAGAGACTATGTCTCTCGGCTGGCCTGGGAACGCCTTGGGATCCTCCCGGAAGAGCTGGAGGAAGTGTCTGGGGACAGGGAAGTCTGGGCATCCCTGCTGAGACTGCTGCCCCCGCGACCCGGCCCCGGATAAGCGGTGGAAGATGGATGGATTTTAATTATAACTGCCACTTCAACCAAAATTTATATGATCATTCTGCACATTCCAGGCATTTAATTCATTTGTAAAAAGTGCAGTGCCCTGACGATGAACATGCATGAGTTCTGGTTGAACATGTTGAATCGCTCAATAGACTGATGCAAAATGTTTTGAAATAAAGCTGAAAGCGATAAATACTGATGTTTATACCTTGTCGTGGTCTTATGTTCATACAACAAATCCAGATTGTGCAAATCCCAAACACCAATAATGCTTCACAGATGCCTCCTTAAAGCAAACAGAAACGTTCCATCAATGGCTCTGGGGCTTCATGCAACAGGGAATTATTAATTTTCAATTTCATTAATATATGAGTCCACAAATTACTCGCCTCAGTGAAAACTATTTGTTTCAATAAACCAAACCAAGAATGATAATTTCAACAGTTTGATTTTGCCTCATTAAATATCAGCACAGCTGACTAATTTCAAGTTTTTTAAGGTTTAGTGGTTTGCTTTAAAGGGAGAATCACCCTGGTTGGATTTTTGTTAATTTTCGGTGTTGTACAAACACCTTGGTGCTTACAGGTCATAAAAGCTTTGTAAAAAAAAGTGGTTTCATATAAAAATAGAACTTTTCTGGGGTCTATACTCATGGTTTTTATGAAACTCAGTGCAATATGAAATCATTTTTCTACTCTCCTGTTAGTTTTTGATTTTTCTCAAATGAAAACAAATGAGACCTAAAGGGAATAAAACCTTGAGCTCTTCACCTCTCACAGCAGAAAGATTGTATTTTTTTTGTGAGGTTCATTGAGAAATTGCACCAGAAGATTCTTCCTCTTTCCTTCCTCTTTGCTTTGTTGTTAAGAGATCCCAAAAAAAATCCTTGCTGTGTGAATTTGCTGCCTACTTTATGTGAACCACAATGAAAGCTCCACTATTTACCTCTTCTTTTAACTCTTGGACTTCTCTGGAGGCCTCTTGAAATGACAAGGAGCTCCATTCACACTCAGCGCCACAGTCAGACACGTTACGGAAACGCATCAAGGGCCCGTTTGAAGTGTGACACCGGGACCTTCTGCAGGACCTTCTGGAAACCCGTCGGTGGGCCCGATCACAGGAACAACAGGGGGACTGAGTGTGACTGCCAGAGAAGTGATGGGGAGGAGTGTGTGAGGCTTCAACCCTGGAGGCAAAGCTTCAGAAGAAGTTAAAAGAAGAAATGAGACCTTTTCTCTCTTTCTGGGAAGGTGGAGGAAGCTGAGGACCCTCCTACTGCGATATGAGGGGGAATTCCCACCGACAGAGCAAACCACCCCTCGGATCAAAGTCTGGGTGTGTGTGTGTGAGTGTGTGTGTATGCACATGCATAGGTGTGTAAAGGGTTACACTTGTGACTGAAGCTACACTCCTCCACAGCTGAGCAGTGAAAGACGTTCAGTGAATGAAGGCTGACATTAGACAACATGAACTGTGTGTCAAACATGAGGCCCGTGGTCCAAAACCGGCCAAGACGCAGCATTTAGACGCAAGCTGAAACACTGGTAACGCTGTCAGTGTGAGTTTGTAAAAACATGACTAATCACTGTACTTTTCACCAGACGGAGACATTGACATTAGTTACTGGAGCCGTTTTCAGGAGTATTTGCTCGGTTTTGTGACGATATCTACATTTTAATCACATATAATTGCTGCCACCGTAAACAGAAACTTGACTTTGTCATTATTTGGCCCCTGAACTAAAAGGTGTTCGACATCTCTGGTCCGAAGGATCCCGTTACAAAGTTTTTCTAACTGCTAAACTGTTGTTCATTTTGATGCTGAAGTTAATTTAAAGCACTGTTTCCTCACTCTTTTCCCCGGAGCCCCTCTAGATTACATCTTATCTCCAACATACACAAACAGGAGTGTTGAAGTGCTTCATGAACAGCCTCAGAGCAGGCGCAGTGTGGCCCCCTGAAGGGGCCCCGTCCCCAACACTCGGCCGGGAACCTCTGCTTTGTAGGCGGAGCTCTTCAGCAGCAGAAAGCTTCGCCCCGCTGCCCTCGGAGAAAAACAAGTGGCGCTCCCTGGTCGAGTGTTGAGATGTTGTGTGCCTGATCGTATCTCGGTCAGCAGCGAGTGTCTCCTTCAGCCGGCTGCAGCGGTGAGGACCGACTGACTGAACAATGAAGACTTGAAACTGCAGGAGTCTGTCAGCGAACATCAGCAGCAACTCTTCAAGATCCACATTTTTTTAAAACTTTTTTAAAAATCCTTATTAGGGTCGATATCAGGAAATATTAGAGTCCATCATATAGGAGTCATCCATACATGATGTACATGACAGAATGCAACAGTATGTTTTGACTGATAAGGATTTTTTTTCTTCTTTTATTGTTTAGTTTATTAAAAAATTGCAAAAACAACAGGATAAATGAGACACGAAAAATAATGCGAAAGGTTAGCAGGTTAGCTCTTTCGACTGCTTTGTGAAGCATAGCAGTAATCATCCAGTCGAGCTCACATATTAAGACTGAAAAGTACTGGTAAGGTTGGACTTGGTACATTATCTTATCTTATCTTATCTTATCTTATCTTATCTTATCTTATCACATTTTTTGGAACAAACATTTTTTTGGACGGGAAGAGATCCTGTAGTTGTGTTGTCAATATCAGAGGCACACTGAGTTTCTGTCTGCTACATATCAGATATGATATCGATAAAAATGTAAAATGAGAAACAAAATGGGGACAAACAAAACTGATGATGAGATTTTCATTATAAATTATAGACAAAGCTTTGTAGAAAGAGACTCCCCCATTCCCATGGCAATGGAACATTCCAGAACACTTCATAGAATCCATCGGTTCATCTGATCTTCTGTCAAACATCTCTACATTTCATGGTGATCGTCGGTGTGTTGGCTGCGTTTTACTCCTCGATTCCTACTGAACATCAAGATTCATCCAAGTTTTCACTTCTCCAGAGACTCTTTGGTAAATTTTTGTTACATGTTGTTACATTTTGTTCATCAAAGACAAATTGTTAACCTTTCATGTTGATGACAAACCTTAGTGAGCCATATGGGTAACGCTTCCTTTTACAGTACGGTAATTACCATGTATTAACGTGGTAATTGCAGGGTAAGTACCATGTAATAAGGAGAAGTTACTGTAAAATTACCATGTAATTACAGGGTAACTATGTTGCTAATTACCTAGTACTTTTAGAGTAATTACCAAGCCAATTGTAGGCAAATACCAAGTAACTACCTGGTAGTAAGTATTAATTACTGGGTAATTATAATGTATATAGCAACTATGTCGGTAATTGCCAAGTACTTACTAAGTAATTGCTAAGTAATTACCATGTAATCATTGGGAAATGTAGACTTTTTACTAGGTATTACTAGGTACTGCTAGGTGTGTACGCTATGTATGTCCCTATTTGTCAAGTGTTTTTTACTACTTACCTGGTAACTTCTTAGTATTTCCCAGTAACTACAACATTTACCTGGTAATTACGGTTGAACTGTAGACTACTGCAAAAGGAAGTGAGGCCTGTTTCCACACTATTACCTGGTAACTACTTATTCGTTACCCAGGAACTGCAAAAATACCTACCTGGAAATTACATAGTTATTAAAGTGGATTTGTACTGTAAAAGGAAGTGAGGTCTGTTTCCATGTTATTACATGGTAATTGCTTATTTGTTACCTAGTAAATAGAAAAATATTTACCTGGAAATTACATAGTTATTGAAGTGGATTTGTACTGTAAAAGGAAGTGAGGTCCGTTTCCATGTTATTACCTGGTAATTAGTCATTTATTACCCAGTAAATAGAAAAATATTTACCTGGAAATTACATAGCTATTAAAGTGGATTTGTACTGTAAAAGGAAGTGAGGTCTGTTTCCATGTTATTACCTGGTAATTACTCATTTATTACCCAGTAAATAGAAAAATATTTACCTGGAAATTACATAGCTATTAAAGTGGATTTGTACTGTAAAAGGAAGTGAGGTCTGTTTCCATGTTATTACCTGGTAATTACTCAGTATTTAGCCTGTTACTCGGAAACTTTCACATACCCCACACACTTGCACCAAAAATGCATCAAACCCCATCACTGTCTGTGATACAGTGTCTGAACAGCACACTGTGTCTGTCAGGAGATCAGAGTTTCCATCAAAACCACCATCACCAGCCATCACATTACATTAAGATGAACGCATTATTATTACACTTCCTCACTACGAACACCTCACTGTGACAGACATGCAAAAACAAGAGAGCTGCCAAAGATAAACATTTTAATCAAATGGAGTTCAACTTCTTATAAAACAATTTACAAAACAGTGCACATTTTTAGCAGTCAGGCACCTTTTTTTTTTAAGAAACAGAACAGATTTATTTTGCAAAAAACAAAATACAAATAACAGTGATAAACAATCACTATAAACCAACATTAATAAGTACACTGCTCCAGTCTTGTGAATTCACATCATGTGTTTTCTGCAGACCCGTCTGGTCTACAGGAACCCTTGATCTCCATCATCCCGAATACCCAGAACTGCCGTCGCCAGGTGTTGTCACGTTGTCCACGTCCAGACTTGTACCTCCCTCGCGAGATGAAAACGAGGACAGCACAACTGTTCCTTCTCAATGCTCAGGGTTTATTCACTGTAACACCCAAACCCCAAACGTGAGAGCTGAAAACATACAAATATAACGCTACATTTTAATAAACAGAAACTTACACAATAAACAAATATACACATTGCACAAAACACAAATATATTTAAAACCTTCAAATATGCACATGAAACCGACATTACAACCGAAACATTCACCCAAGCCTGAACCACAACCACCCAGCACCAGCTGCAGAGCTCCACACTACCACCACCATGATAATGATCAATAAAACACCAAGAAAAACGAAAATATACACACCTCACTGGCTGTTTCACATTGTAAAGGAGGTAAGCCGTTTGTTTTTGCTCTTTTCACGGAGTTTTTTGTTCTTATTTTCTCTCTCCGCATTTGTCTGTGCATCACTTAATGTGGTCCTACCCGGAACGTTCCGCCGTAAACACGCTTTCTCTCATTAGAGTAGGAACCGAAAATTAATTAAATATAAATATCACCATATCACCAAGTGTCTGCAGACGTTCTGCCATAAATAAGCTTTCTCTCAGTCGAGGTAGAACCGAAATTTAATTAAATATAAATATCACCGAGTGGCGGAACTAACCCTCTGCAGACGTTCCGGGTAGGACCACATTAAGTGGTGCACACAAACGTGGAGAGAGAGAAAACGCTCCAAAAAGTATGTAAAAAGAGCAAAAACAAACGGCTTACAATGTGATGCAGTCAGTGAGGTGTGTATATTTCCGTGTTGCTTGGTGTTTTATTGATCATTCTAGTGGTGGTAGTGTGGAGCTCTGCAGCTGGTGCTGGGTGGCTGTGGTCTCATGTTCAGGCTTGGGTGAATGTTTCGGTTGTAATGTCGGTTTCATGTGTATGTTTGAAGGTTTAAAGATATTTGTGTTTTGTGCAATGTGTATATTTCTTTATTGTGTAAGTTTCTGTTTATTAATATGTATATTTGTATGTTTTCAGCTCTCACGTTTGGGGTTTGGGTGTTAAAGTGAATAAACCCTGAGCATTAAGAAGGAACAGTTGTGCTGTCCTCGTTTTCATCACGCCGAGGGAGGTACAAGTCTGGACGTGGACAACGTGACAACACCTGGCGACGGCCGTCCTGGGTATTCGGAATGATGGAGATCAAGGGTTCCTGTAGACCAGACGGGTCTGCAGAAAACACATGATGATGTGAATTCACAAGACTGGAGCAGTGTACTTATTAATGTTGATTTATAGTGATTGTTTATCACTGTTATTTGTATTTTGTTTTTTGCAAAAGAAGTCTGTTCTGTTTCTTAAAAAAACAAAAGGTGCCTGACTGCTAAAAATGTGCACTGTTTGTAAATTGTTTATAAGAAGTTGAACTCCATTTGATTAAAATGTTTATCTTTGGCAGCTCTCTTCTTTGCATGTCTGTCACAGTGAGGTGTTTGGAGTGAGGAAGTGTAACAATAATGCGTTCATCTTAATGTAATGTGATGGCTGGTGATGGTGGTTTTGATGGAAACTCTGATCTCCTGACAGACACAGTGTGCTGTTCAGACACTGTATCACAGACAGTGATGGGGTTTGATGCATTTTTGGTGCAAGTGTGTGGGGTATGTGAAAGTTTCCGAGTAACAGGCTAAAATACTGAGTAATTACCAAGTAATAACATGGAACACGACCTCACTTCCTTTTACAGTACAAATCCACTTTAATACTATGTAATTTCCAGGTAAATATTTTCTATTTACTGGGTAATAAATGAGTAATTACCAGGTAATAACAGGGAAACAGACCTCACTTCCTTTACAGTACAAATCCACTTTAATAACTATGTAATTTCCAGGTAAATATTTTCTATTTACTGGGTAATAAATGAGTAATTACCAGGTAATAACATGGAAACAGACCTCACTTCCTTTTACAGTACAAATCCACTTTAATAACTATGTAATTTCGAGGTAGGTATTTTTGCAGTTCCTGGGTAACGAATAAGTAGTTACCAGGTAATAGTGTGGAAACAGGCTTCACTTCCTTTTGCAGTAGTCTACAGTTCAACCGTAATTACCAGGTAAATGTTGTAGTTACTGGGAAATACTAAGAAGTTACCAGGTAAGTAGTAAAAAACACTTGACAAATAGGGAAATACATAGCGTACACACCGAGCAGTACCTAGTAATACCTAGTAAAAAGTCTACATTTCCCAATGATTACATGGTAATTACTTAGCAATTACTTTGTAAGTACTTGGCAATTACCGACATAGTTGCTATATACATTATAATTACCCAGTAATTTATACTTACTACCAGGTAGTTACTTGGTATTTGCCTGGCTTGGTAATTACTCTAAAAGTACTAGGTAATTAGCAACATAGTTACCCTGTAATTACATGGTAATTTTACAGTAACTTCTCCTTATTACATGGTACTTACCCTGCAATTACCATGTTAATACATGGTAATTACCGTACTGTAAAAGGAAGCGTTACCGGAATATGAATAGTGGCACATTTTCATAAGCTAAAAAACACTTCAGTTGCATTTCTATATGAACGATCTGTCATTTGTTATCCTTTGACTTTCACAGGTGGCTAAATGTTTAGCATCTTGTGGAAACATAGCAACTGCAGTCATAACAAAGAGCAATTGATCAGTAATTGGTTTGAATCACTTGTTTGCTTGCTGCTTTGTAAGATTTCATTGTTCAGATCGATTTCATTTTGCTTCAGTTTTCATGTTAAACTTTATTCATCAATGTTGTTTTTTTCTTGTGATGGCTGAAACAGATTTCAGTGTATTGAAGAATATGTTTGATTGTTAGCCCAGCAGGAGGTAGCTAACGCTCAAATCCTTCACATGGAGTAGACATTCAAACAATGTAGAAAACACGTTGGATTTGATAGAATCTCGTTTCATTCTTAAAGCCCTGAAAGATGGAGACTCAGGAATCTGACACTGTAACCTGGAACGACGCCGTCGTGCTTGAAGGACTGTACCGTCTGGAATTTGGGAAACTTGACATCGATCTTCAGGAATATCTAAGCGGCTCAGCCTGAAGGAGATCCTGTTAAATCCTCGTGTCTTTTATTTTTGAAAATGAAATGAAATACCCATGAAGTAAAACATCATAAAAAAATGCTACGATGCTACAAAAGGATCCGGCAATATAAATATAACACTTTAATATTATTCTCAATGTCTTAAAAGGTGTGGAATGGACCTCTTGTTTCAGAAATGTCACTTTTCAGGAATTAGTCCAGTTTCTGAAAGCTCTCATTTATAAAATAAATCAAGCTTTATTTGATTTCTTAGATGCATTCACACCAATAATTTATCAGCAAAACTCTGCATTTAACTCCTTGATACGTTGTTCCGAGTCACCTGAGTTCCACCTGGTTTCAGTATTAAACAATAAACTGTGAATTCTGAGAAACTTCAGCCAGGTGGGGTGTGTGAGTGTGTGAGTGGCACATGGCGATCGACTGAACCGTGAAGCAGCATAAAAGTCTGCGACGCAGAGAGCCTGAGGACAGCACGGAGGACGGGTCCAAACGTTGTGTCGGATTAATAAAAAGCTTAACGACAGTGATCTTCCACCTTCCCTTCATTAACTGGACTCAGCTCCCACACTCCCCCAGCGCGGCGGCGTGCCTGCAGAGCTCAGACCTCAGGCTCCCTGCAGCGCCGTCAGTGTGTTTCTCAGTAAACAAGACTCTCCCGGACCTGCTGAGCTGTTGCTGCACGGCAGAGTGTTTGCCTTTGCTGGAGGTTCGGGGAGTCGCTGCTTTCTTACTGCGCGTCAGGTTTTTTTCCCTCTTTCATGTCAGACGTTATGAGCCCCCCCCCCCCCCCCCCCCCCCACACACACACACACACACACACACACACACACACACACTCCTGCGGCCTAATTTGCTGACTGTCTACAGTCTTGAACTCGGCTGAGGATGCGGCCTCGGCCCGGAGCCGGCACTCCTCCACACAGCTCCAAAAACAACATCTGTGCTGCTCCTGAACTGCAAACCAGGAGGAAAACAAGTGTCCCGACAATTAGACAGAAACAAACAGTTGAAATACAAACAGAAGAGAAATGATGTGGGGGGTGTTTTCAATATATCACTTCACTGTGTTTTGGTGTTGATGTTTATGTTTGGTTGAAAGAGTGACATATTTCCATCAATCCAAGAAGCAGACAGTTTTTGTGGGCAGCTGGCCTTTCCAGGATGGAACCTGTCCTGCCGTCACCATAAATCCCAGCTGTGATGAAGCATGTTGGGAAAAGATACCAGACACCATTTAGCAGCAGCTATACGATCTGACAGATTTAGTAACCAGATAAAGATCCGACACACTGAGCTTCATATTTACTCTACATGATTTAAAATGAAACCCGGAGGTTTCCAGCACTTCTCAGTTCTGAAGTTGATCTGAAATGCAGCAAACTGTCAGGATCATAATTCCCCCGCCTCTTTTACTGTCACATCATTCATCTGTGGAAAGACAAACATCTCAAAACCTCTCAAATGCATTTACAGTCTTGAAGTTGATCACACCGATTTACTTAAAACTGTTCCTTCTGTAAATGCTGTTATTTGTTTTGTTTTTTGAAGACGAGGAGTTTTAACGTGTTGGAGGCTGATATTGGTGCATGACCATTGTCGTGTAAACGGACAAACAAAACACAACAAAAGTTTCAGTTTTCACTTAAAAACGCCGTTAAACGGAGCCTGACACGAGTTGATGGTTACATTCAAGCACCAAACCACTGAGCTTTAATAAACATCATGAATACTAGCTAACCAGTAAACAACTCACAGCACTGTTTATAGTATGAGGCCACAAGATGCTTCACTGAACTGACCTGAAGAAAACATCTTTCCAGACGGGTCAGTGAAGTGGAACCCACTGAGCTGCATCCCTCCAGAGAAACATCACTCACTGGCTAAAATAACGAGTTGAAAGTTCCACTTTTACAGTATCTAAAGTCTCAATAATAATCTCACTTTTAAATTTCTTTTCTTCCTTTATTCATCCATTGATTTTTTTTTTTTTTTTTGTCAAGTTTAACATAACTATAACAGTGTTTGGGGCGTCGTGCTGGTGTAGTGGTTCCCCCTCTCACGCGGTCACGGTTTAAATTCTGGCAGGTTCTCTCTCTGTGGGGTTTGCATGTTCTCCCTGTGCGTGCACGAGTTTCCTCCAGGCTCACAGGTTTGAATCCAGCACCCTGCAGCCCTGCACAGAGTGGTACAGAAGATGGACAGTAGTGTGTGGTGCCTTATTCCCAACTAGCATCTTTATCTTTCTTTATCTTAAAAATGAAAAAAATGTGAAAAAAAAAAGTATGATTCACACAGAAACTCCTGCAAGTGACGGTGATTACCTCCAAAACACAAAAATTCAATCCAGTAACTCATATTTTTGGTGGAATAACATGTTGTCCTATAATAAACCAATAAGACACATTAAGCCTTTCACAGAGAAATCGCTCAAATATGTTTACACTGAAAATTGGATATTTATCATTTGACGTCTTTAAAATCAGATTCAAGGAAAAAAACAGTCATTGTCACAGCCTGGCTCAACGGTGTGTGACAAAGAAGGGAGAACACACACATAATCTGCAGTGGTTAGCGTCAAGTTTAATCAAATGAACAAATCACTGTGGAGTGAAGATCAGTAGCTGTGTGTGAACGAGTGAGTGTAAATCTGCACGAGGCCTGAAACACAAACTCCATAAGTCGGGGAAGAAGAGAGGGAATGCAGGGCGGCTCAGATCTGGAGCCTCATATATATATTTATACATAAGATAAGAAAGTGTTCAATCAACTGATTGATGCACTGCGTTCATGTAGAATCAGAGCCGAAGCAGCTGGGTACTGGTCTCTTCGCCTCGGCGAGAGGAGGCAGGGTTCTTATGTAATTATGGAAACAAGCGCAGCTGCCGAGTGAAGAGCGGCACAACAGTTCATTAACTGGCTGAAAACATCTGCAGCGACATGATTACCGATCTGCAGCCGGTCTGAGAGCAGCGAGGAGCCCAGCATTTCTCAGATTTATTAGAACTCCTGTCACAGATCAGTCTGAGCCGGTGACAGATACCGAGTTATGAAGAAAAGCTCCGGCTGAGACGGAGGCAGACGCGCTGTGTCTGTCCACAGATGAAGCAGTGGCGTTGTCTCGTCACGCCGCTGTCATGTGTTTATCGCCGATCAAGTCACACAACGGGTCGGTAAACAGTCACAACTGTATCCGCTGTTGCCGGGACAATGAGGGAAAACGTCTGGCGCACGTCTTCCTGTTTTTCCCGTCTCTAAGAGGTCGACTTGCTGCCGGGGCTGGACGGAGGCCGGCGATCTGCCTGCTGCCGCCCCGTCCACCAGGGACCGTCAGACTGATCAACAGTCAGACGTCACCAGAAATACAGGTAAACCTCTGGAACTGGTGACTGCTTCTAAACGCAATTTTTTGAAGCTGAAACATAAAATCGGTGGCGTTTTCAGTCCGTCCTTGTCGTTTAAACGGGGCTAAGAGTTGGAAGTTAGAGTATAACCTGTTTATCGTCCACTCACCACTGCAGGAAGCTCAAGTTCCCTTGAGCAAGACACCAAACGTCTTCTTGTTTCAAGTTTTCCATCATATTTTTGAGAATCTTGGACAGTAGTGCAGTGTTTCCATCTCAGGTGAGTGTGTGGTGCACGTTGTGCAGCGGTTCCACACACACACACACACACACACACACACACACAGTCTTGTATTTCTATCCTTGTGGGGACCTTCCATTGACTCCCATTCATGTCTAGCCCCTAACCCTGACCCTAACCCTAACCCTAACCCACACCACAACAAAGCCTAACCCTAAAGAAATGTTTTTGCACTTTTACTTTTTTCAGTAACAACAACATGGTCAAGAAAACACTGTTTCTCCTACTTAGGACCGGAAAAAGGTCCCCACAAGGCACGTTGATCCACGTTTTGCTATCCTTGTGGGGACATTTGGCCCCGACAAGGATAGAAATACAAGAACACACACACACACACACACACACACACACACACACACACACACACACTCCACAGCGGAGTATCTGTAGGATGTGTTTGTGGTGTGAGATGTGGCTGTTATTAGGCCGACCGGCTGTGTATTATGTGCCGCTGAAGCGCCCGTGCCACCTGTCTGGATATGTGTGTGTGTGTGTGTGTGTAAACAGAGGGCGCTCCTTGGCGGTTCGCCCCGCTGACAGCCATGTTCCACAGCTGCTTCACACTCGCTCGCCTCATTGTGCAGCTTGTATATTTAGCTGCTCCGTTCCACTTCCTCTGCTGCCGACGCTGGGAAAACACACAACAATACAGCTGTGAGCGGCGCCCTCCCAGTCCTCCTCCTCCTCCTCCTCCTCCTCTTCCTCCCTCAAGCCTTCCCTCCGCTCCGTGCTCCCCCGTTCGCTTTCCCTCTCATCAAAGTGAGAATGAAGCCGTGAAGAAGCCGATGGGCGCTCGTGGCTTCCTGCTCACGCTTCCATCCCGTCCAGCTCAAACACAACACGACGGCACGGGAACGGAACGCCGGGCGAGAAATTCCGGATCAGGACCAGGAAGGAAAACGCCACCAAATAATACTCAGATTCACAATCTGGTCACTTCATGTTCTGTTCCATTCTTGACTCAGGTGGGGTTATATTGCTGAGAACAAAACAGATAATTTTTTTCCAGTTTTTTTCTGTGTGTTTTATCATCTTCAGCTCAGATTTTGTATTTCATGCTTTTATTGTCATATTTCTTAATATACTGTACATGAGCACCCAAACACCCCCGAAAATGATGACTTATAGTCCAGAAAATACGGTATTTTTAACACTCATTAATGATGGATGAAAAGTTTTGGTTTAACTTACAGTTTCACTCAAACTCCTGAAAAGGAAACATGTATTTCACTGAAGTTAACCCAGATTCCACATCACTCACTGACATCAACTTTGAAACAGGAAGCTATTAAAACTCCAGAGTTCGGTTTGATCCTTTGTATTTTGTGATGAATGGCCGCCGGGGTTCCTCTCTGTCTACGGCTTCAGGTCCGAACAATGCCGAATGACATTTTTTTTCGGCCGCGCCGAGTTTATTCCCTTCATCCTACAATCACTTCTTCCACATGAATTTATTACCCTTCGGCTGTAAAGGCCGACTGTGTCTCAGACGCCGCCTGCTCAGTGTCGACGGGGGTGTGACCGGCATCGAACCCCCAACCGCCGCCTGCCGTCCGTCGTCTCCAGCGGAGCCGACGGGCTGAAGGCCGTACGGAAACTAGCGGGATTTCTTGGTGGCAGGATTTAGGTCTGAGACCATTTAAGAAGTGAAAGAATGATGGACACTATTGAATGCGTTTTGAAGGAATTCAAGCCAAAACAATCTGTGAGCAGATTCTGAAAATCCTATTAAATGGTTTTTATTGAAATCTATCAAAAACTGATCTGGGTTTTAGCTGCAGCGGGAAGGGAATCTTAAAAGTTTCAGTAACTCCTGTAACAAGTAGTTCAGTCAGACTCTGCTCAACGTGACTAAACAAGAACGCCATCTTCAGATTCTTTGTATGTTATGTTCAAATCTTAGCATCTGTTCTATTAATCTGTTGATAAACTTTCATTGTTTAGATCTAGATGACTCTAAAATTGATATTTAATACAGATTTACCTCTTTATTTCTGTTAAATGATTCCCTGAAAGGCTCGACTCGCCAGTATTTTCTTACCCGCCTGTCAGAAACACTCGGCGAGGTGTTATTTACATCCTGACAGCCGCTTCACAAGAACAAACGGATATGTTAAATGAAATGTGCAACACGGAAAAAAAAAGCATCTTTCCACTCCGTCTTCAGAAAAAGCATCAGACTAAATGAGTTCAGTCGTATGACTGAGTATTGATTCCCTCTGCAAATGAACTTTTCTCCACTGAACTGAATCAGCGGCAGACGGCCTGAGAGGGGTCTGTGACCCCGATTTGAACCCCGGTCAGAGGCCCGGCTGTGTTTGGCTCGTCCTGCGGTCGAGGCTGCGGCGACGGAGGAAGCCAGCAAGATGAGAGGAGGGAAGAAGTTCACTCCATTAATTAGATCAGGATGCAGGACAGGAAGTTAATTAACACACTCGCACACACTGCCAGACGCCGCAAGGCTGAGGAGGAGTGACGACAGCAGCGAGAGAGAAGGAACACGATTCCAGTCACGACACAATCAAATGTTTGGATTTAACAGAACAGACAAACAGGACTTTGATTTTGGCATCTCAGGAGCCGTTTGAGGCGTTTTAGTGTCAGAAGAGTTTTGCTTTAGATCGAATTTCTGGAAAATGACGTCTGTTCAAACAGAAATAACAGAAACGCTGGAAGCAATGTAGTTTTCATGTCGGCTCTGAGCACCATTGTCATGTAATGAACACCCAGAACATGACAAAATTTCCCATTTTTACCTGAAAACATTGTAAATGAGCCTTAAACTTAAAGGTGCTGTAGGCAGGATTCCGCATCTCCGCCATCTTGCTTAGGGTTACCTAAGCAAGATGGCGATTTGACCCATCTAAGATGGCGATTTGAAACCCAGCACAGCCAATCCTGTCCTGTTTTCTCTGACATCGCGCCCTTACGCAAGTTAAGCCCCTCCCACAAGAACGTGCGACGAACGCCCCTCGACCAATCACGGTTAGAGCCTCAGGGGCTCTTCTGATTGGTCAAAGATACCTGGAGCTGTGAGATTCCTTTTCAACTCAGAACAGAGACAGATGGAAACGCTGCGCCCTCGCGGTAGAGCAATTATGCTACACTCCTAAAGGATTATCAATGGGTACTGTGACATTTAATCCAAAGAAAACACAGAAAAATTAGCATTGACTAGCAAAATCCTGCCTACAGCAGCTTTAATTGTCCAATCACTGTTCTGCAGTTTCTCACCAACAGGCTGCTCCTCACGTCTTGGGTGTAAAACCTGCCTCCCCTCAGGCTCTGCTCTGGAGGAAGTCGTCTGGATTATGGCAGCGAACAAAAGATTTTCATTTTTGCTGCAAGCAAATTTTTATTCTTCCAATGTGACTGAACGTCCTGTTGAGTGATGCTGTTTGAATGAACTAGAGTCTGGTTTAGCATGAATATCCATCCACCCATCATCACCTATTCATCCATCATCCATCCTCCATCCATCAATCCACCCATCATTATCCATCCATCTATCCATCCATCCATCCATCATCACCTATTCATCCATCCATCAATCCACCCATCATCATCTTTCTCTACATGTCAGCAGATATCCACCTTAGCTCCTGATCATAATACATTGATTTAACCTCCTTTCAGTAGCTTTTATTCGAGTACGGATTATTTGCGCCACACCCTCTTTTTATATTTCGGCTTGTGTGACGATTCCTTTCTGATCAGTCAGGAGTAAATGTTTCCTGCAGAGTTTCTCCCACAGTCACAGACGGCTGCGTGGATACGACCTGCATCGTTTCACCTGCTCAGACACGGTACATCTCCTTCCTTCCCTCCTTCCTTCCTCTCTTCCTTCCTGAGCGGAGGGGTCGTACTTCAGTGTCCCTTTCGTCTGCCACTCACTCTGCACTGCCAGAAGGTCAAAGGTCACAGCTTATACTCCTGCATGTGTGTCTTTCCTGTATATCTTGTGTTGTTATCCGGATAAACCGTGAATCGTCATGTCTGAGGCTGTAAACTTATACGGCAGAGACAAAGTATAGAGAAAGGTCAAAAGGTCAGAGGTGTTCAGGTAGTGGTTTAAGGTTAAAGGAAGTGAATGTCATTCGCTGTAAAGTCTCCTGAAGGTTTGAAGACGTGTTTGTGTGTGTGTGTGTGTGGTCCAGGAATAGCTCACAGGGATGCATGTTTCCTCTGTCTTCGCCCGGCAGGGAGGAAACCATCCCACTGTGACCCCGGAGCCCAACAGCTAACTTCCTGGAAAACACAACGGCCGCTCTGGAAGCAGCGCAGAGCAGAGCAGAGCAGAGCAGAGCGGTCTTCTGCTCGGCGATGCTGTAAGATGAAAACTAGATATTTAGGAGAGACAGACGGAGGCGTTTCTGTTCTTCCAACACTGAGCGGACGACGTTCTGACTTCAGACTGAAGAGTTGTTGAAATATTCTGATCGTAGTGAAGTGAACTCAGCGTCTTCAGGCTGCTTGAGGTCTGGAGCCAGTCGGACCCTGCAGGTCAGCAACACTGAAAACTATCAGTTATAAAAACCTAAAAAAAAAAAAAAAAATGTTTGAAAGATTCAAAAGACCTCCTCCTTTTACCTCCCTGCTGGTTGGGTTTCGTCAGTTTGTGTGTTGCCTTCAGAGGCAATGGGAAATCCAAACACTGCATGCAAAAAAATCAAAACCAAAATCAAGATCAGTCAATTCAATAAAACTTCTGGTTAAACACAAATCAACTTAAAACACAATAAATGAACTAATGAAATAATTTTTAGGCCCTGAAAATGCAGTTTTTTGAAAACGACCTACAAGGTGTACCTTAGAAAACTGCCGAGCCGTTTCTTCTGCACGTCGACCAGCAAGGATTAGTGAATAGTCCTGCTGCACATGCAGGAGTAGATCCAAAATAGCAGCGTTTGTCTCTGGAGTCGTGACTCCTGACGTCCAGGTTCTCCTGGATTTGGTAAGTTCTGGGGTTGAGAGTCTCCTGGACGAACAATCCAACTCGGTGGTCTGTCCATACGGATATCGGCGAACTCGCCGTTGTTGATGTTTATATTATGATGTTCTTTGCGTGCACGTGTGGTTTAACAGCGCCCACTAGTGGTCCAATTTTAAAACTACATTCATTTTCAAACCTTGGCCACGTTAATGTGAAACGTCTCTGAAACAAAACCAAAAACGAAGCATTTTCACTTGAAACGTTGTCGTGTAAACAGGACCCAACTTTAAAGCAGCTTTTTCTGACTTCAATGATTTTAAAAAGTGATTGTTTTTTGAAAAAGAAATCAAACAGAATTTTTAAATAAGCTGCATCGCAAAGCAAAGGTAGCTTTTTTTTTCTGCACACGAGCTTCGGTTTCTTTAATAGATTCAATGCAGTCTAAAGGTTGATGAAATTCACCGAGTTCTGCAGTGATAAAACTCATCACTGGTTCATGTGCATTACTGCACTGGGTTTGCAGGGTTCCTGTGCATGTGTGTGTGTGTGTTATTCTGAGTATTCTTCCCACAGTCTAAAAGCATTTGCTGGGGTTTAATTGGTGACTGTGACATTGCTGGAGGGTGTGAATGTGGCAGTCAGTGTATCATGTTGGTTGCAAACAGAAGTCACTTCCTCTTATAGATCCTCCGTGATCTGTCTGGAGCCACAGTTCCCACAAATGCAGCGATTTCCCAACATAAAGGAGCTGGTTTACTAAAGATCTGAGCATAAAGAGGAACCGTGTGTGATCTGCTGCGGCGACACACTGAGGATTGCTCAGGAGTGCAGAATTTCTCCCAGACTGTGCAAAACACCGCGAGGTGTTTATGCTAATAGGTTTTGTACAAAGCACAATGTGATTCATGCATTCACATCTTTTTTTTAATGGATTTGATAAGAAGGTGTAAATGGCCCCAGATGCTGCTTCGCAGGTTTAATTCCAGGATACTGACTTTATCATTTCACTTCATTCTGATTTCCACCTAAACTGTGATTATTTGCTGTAATATTCAGATATATTTGATAACTTCCTTCTCCACCATGTGAGAAGGAAATTATGGTTTATTGAACTTTGTTGTTGAGATCTCAAAGGAATATTTCCCCCCACATTTGAAGAAGCGGAGCAGCAATTTATTTTGGCAGAATCCGCCTGAAAATATGATCATGGGATTGGTCAAACTCTGTGAGTCTCTATTTTTGCCTTTTTCCGAAACCCTGCCCTTCAATCCAAACAATAATCCCAGCAGATTATAAAAAGCTTTGAGTTTGTCCTTTTTTCTTTTTTTCAAGCCATTTGACCGATCTCTGACTCATGACTTTATGGGACCAGATGGATTAAAGTATGAAGTGAAGTATTTTTTTTAATCTAAATAAACCCAATTTACTTCCACAACTAAAATGTATCATTTCCATCGTGAACAAGTAAAATCCTCCAGAGAGCAAAGCCAATGCAGCCGCCTCAGACTGTGAAAAAACTTCACTCAGTTCATTTAAAGATTCCACACAGACTCCAGGAAAAGGTGAACATTTTCATCCACGTGAGAGCAACATCTGGATGGACCACATCAGATGAAAGTCCCAGTTCACATAAACTCTGTGAGACAACAAAGAAAAACTTGCCTCAAGATGGAATCAGGCTGCAAATGAATCCTGAGCTAAATGTGTTTAAATCTGTGGCTTCAAATGTGCCATGGTTTTTATTATTGTCATTACAGTAGTTATAATAGTGATAGTTTCCAGTGTCAATGTCGGTGAATAATCCAGACAGCAGATCCAGTCTTTTCCTTCACCCATCAGTTGAGTTCAGGCTCCCCTGCAGGGAATAAGGAGGTAAAACCTGCCTTCAAGAGGAAAAAGCTCTGGAGCAGGTTTAGGGACCAGAGTCAAGTACAGAGCACAGAGGAAATAAAGACTTCCTGGAAACAACTTTCAAAGTAAAATCAGTTTTTACAATTCATATGACACATTATTTACTTGATCTATTACTCTGTATAAATAAATACATTTTTGAATCATTGAATACATAAGTGATAAGTTGCGGATTTTCAGATGATTGCTTAGATATATTTATACATATATAATTTTTACAACATTACTGCATATTTGAGTAGATATAGAGCTAATATCTTGTACATAGTTTGTGTTTTTCTGTTGATTCACTTGTTTATGCACATACAAGTCACCAAGTTAAGTAATTTATTATGTAATTTTTATTCTACTTTATTGTTTTGTCAATTTTCTAATCTATTTAGTTTACTGTGTTCTGACACAGCAATGCATTAAAGACTCTCCATCTTGGAATCAGAAAGGTTTTTTGTTCAATTCTGTTCTATTCTAATACAATCATTGTGCAGCAAACAACATTTTAGTGAACTGGCATCAACACTTTGGGCGATTTGAGCATATTGTACTTTTTTCTTCAGTCTATTTCTATAATGAAGAAAATATTCACATTATGATTTTAAATAACATCGTAGATGATACATTTACTCAATTGCTGCCTTTCATTCTTGAATGTTTTCTGGAAGAGACATTTTAGGACCAGTGCCAGTCAAAAAGCACGGCTCAAGGCCAGCGCTGCTCTTATTTTGAAAGTGAAGTTCCGGTTTGGCCGCATCTGTCTTCCTCTGCCTTGATGCGTAAAAGTTGAGGAGGGAGGCCCCGCTGCGCTCCGCTCCTGTTGGAAAAGCTGCGCGCCGCTCCAGACGCAGCCAGAGAGGAGAGAGAGAGGGGCGAGAGCAAGGTGGCTGAACTGGATGAGCTCTGAGACGCACACAGACGCACGGGGACGCACAAGACGAGCGCGAGACACACAGGAAGCCGCTCTCCGTTACAGATATTTAAAAACAGATGAGAAGATTACGCGCGTTTCGCTGTTTGCTGGGATGAGAAAGGTCTTCGGAGTATCCAGAGAATTACGCACGGAACTCCATTCCAAGGTGAACCAACTTTTTGCGCACGGACCTTTTGGAGATGCGTGGAGCCAGCGGTCACCACAGAGATGCGTCTTGCTTTTTCTTTTTTGCATAATCTGAGCCGGGAGTTTACAGTCTGATCCTTGCTGACAGGGATCCTCTCTGGAACGCTTTGGCACATGTTGACGCACAGTTTGGATCGAGAGCGGGGCTCGTGAGGAGTCTCCCGCACACCGCAGCCTGCCAGAAGAGGAACTGCGCGGCCGTGTGCGTCGCGCATCGGGACGCGCTGTGCTTTTACGCACTTGCCGCGCGACCCGCAACCCTTCACGTCTCCTTTAAGTTGACTTAAAAAAAAAAAAAAAGAAAAGAAAGGAAACAAGCGGCGTGGACGGACTCAGACGTCTGGACTGCGCGTGAGTCACCCGTGAGCAAACATTTGGACGAGCGTCGCTCGTCGGCAGTGACACACTCCGGGGGATCTTTAACGGTGCGCGCTGTGCACCGGCGGCGCACGCACGCAGGCACGCACCCGGGGGAACGAGTGGGGACGAGGCTCGGCGGGGCAGCCGGGGGATTGGCCGCCGAGGTGCTAAATGCCCAGCCGGTCGCTCGCGGCTCCTCGGGCTGGGCAACATGAGGTCCTGGGTCCTGCTGCTGCTGCTGGCCGCGCTGCTGGCGGCCCGTCTGCGGATCGGCAGCGCTGAGGTAAGACGCGCCGGGGGCCGGGTGACCTACAGCCGGACAGGGGACACCGACCAGCGGGGAACGAAAGCGCACAGTCCGACTCAAGGCTTACTGAGTGAATTTATGCGGCAGGAGTTGGGATTTTGTGATCCGGGGCGCAATTCGCTGCAATTTCCATCAGATCCCCAGAAGGCTGGATGAGACCTTCAAGTGCAGATTATTGGCTCACGTGCTTACAGTTTCTATCATCATACAGCTTAAAAATGTACTTTCCGTACCTGCCTGCCCCTCTATGATTTCCCACTGATGCTGTAATAACATTTTATTTAAATCCACCATTTAATGTAACTTTAACTCATCATGAGGCAAACATTTCAGCCTGTTATTATCTTTACTGCAACCAAGAAAGTTGAAAGAATGAATGAAAAAAGGATAAATATGTCCATTAAAATCCAAATGTTTGATGGAGATACTCTGACTGTCTCATTCCCTCTGCTTGGATTACAATCCTCATATTTTGTGACTTGAACTTGTGACTGCTCTGTCTGGATGAAGCTCTGTTGAGGAAATTTCTCTTGACAAACCAGAGGAAAACAGTTGTAACTTCATGTTTGTTGTCAGCCGGGTGACATTTAGAGTGGCAGCTGAACGTTCTGCCTGGAGAGAGTTTCCACTGACACACCGTCCCCTCAGGTGATTCTGCACCACGGTGGATGTAACACATCCCACTGTGTGTGTGTGTGTGTGTGTGTGTGTGTGAGTGTGTAGTTTTCCCTCAGTGACTCCCAAGCTTTCGCTGTAATTTCTTGATCTCTGCGGCTGATTTTCGTGTTTCACGCCAGTGATTTTCACCTGAGGTGTTTAATGGAGCAGTGACGGTCGAACCCGGGCTGAAACCGGGTGTTTCGGCCAGTTTCCCAACATCAGGGGTTCAGCGGCTGCAGCAGGAATCCATCCATCACTGCTCGGGTCTGTTTTGACTGTCACATCAGAACATGGAGGGCTTGTTGTCGCCTTGGCGCTGAAATCGTTTCTCAGGGATTTATGAGCTGCAGGGTTTTTTTGCGTTTGCCGACTCTTGTCGAAGCTTTTTACGTAAACAGTGACAGAGAAAGAGAAAGAGCTGCACGTTCACACCAGATGAAGGTCGAGGAATGTGGCGTTTGGCTGCATTGTTCCAGTCATTCAGGTCTTTTTAAGTTTTGCGGTATTTCACTGCAGGACTTTCTCATATTCTACTTTATTCAGCACTTGTTGGTCACATGGATGAGCTGCAAGACTGTTTCCCCCGAAGACACATTTATACAGATATTTAAATAACATTAAATGTTGCTGTCCAGAAACCCGTCTGAGCTCTGCACCCATCACTGCTGTCAAGCTTTTATATATTCATGTAATATAATGTTTAAATTAAGGCAACTGAAGCTTGTTGAATGTGTCTCACTGCACATTAAGTAAAGTCACGACTTTAATGTCATAAACTCTTGTTTTCAGTGACATATTGAGGATCTTCCTTTCTTAAAGACTGCACTGGAACCCACGCTGTTCGAGTCATTTCCAGACATGGAATGCAGTCTGCAGACCGCAGTGCTGCAGAGACGGATTCACAGCAACAACCTCTGATGTGCTGCAGCGTGTTTCGCCTTTTTCCTCTTTTGCAAAGCAGAAATGAACGACGCCACAGATTTCTACAAATTTTACTCACAGCGACGTAAAACTGATCGTCTGCAATGAAAAGCTCCAATGAGTTTATAAATCTGGGTTTGACTTTTCCATAAAGAGAAATTTAAGAAACATTTCAGATGTCTGAGAACTTGAACCAGGAAGTCTGAACCCGAGACGAAACGGACTCAGAGTCTTCCTGTGTGGAATTTGCATGTTCTCCCTGTGCTCAGGCTTCCTTCACTCTAAAAGTGCAGCTTGTTGGTTTGATTACTGGCTCTAGTGTGTCTATGTCTGTGCCGGTGACGCGGTGGAGCTGTCTAGGATGAAACCTGCTCAGATCGGCTCCGGGCCTCGAAGCCGTTATGGAGTGCTGTTTCACCAAAGTTGTGTTTTCTCCCATTCCCACGGAGACGGAGCTTTTTCAAGAAGTTCCACCTTGGGAGCCATTTTCAGTCACCGCTGTTGTGAGCTTGCTCAAGGGCATCTTGGTCATTTAGTTGACAAGAGCTGGGAATCAAACCCGTGACCCTTCAGTTTGTGTCCGCTAGCACGCTGCTGTTGGTGGTCACGGTGGATTCAGCGGCGATTTAGCGGATGCCTCGGTGTGTTTGAGATGAGCACTGACCTTCCGCCTGACCCGGGAGTCAGCAGGCCGGCGGTGAGTCCTCCCTGACTCGCTAATCTCCGCCCTGCCACCGCGTTCCGGCCAAAAAAGAAAAACCAAGACGTCACCGGACCGGTCGCTCAGCCTCGCGCAGATTACTCAGCACATGTGCGGCTCTGCAGGGTCGCCGAGGTCGGCGCGAGAAGTGCAGCCAGAAGAACCGCAAACGGTGGTTCATGAGTCCGGAGTCAGCCGGTTCTGACACAGTACGCCATCAAACATACACACACACACACACACGCAACACATCGGGAGCTGCTGACGGCTCATTTCTAAATCCACTTAACTGGATCTGTAGCGGGATACACAGCGGCGCTCGCACATCAGGTCAGCTCAGCCGTCAGCTGCTCCTCGGCGGCCGGCGGAGGCTTTTCGGCGGGTCGCTCTCTGTGGTCCGAGCGGCCGAGCCGGGACGATTCGCCGCTGCCCGGTGGCTTGATCCATTTTACATAAGAACAACAACTAATCTGCCAGGGATTTCAGGGACTTTGTGCCCGTGTAGCAGTGTGTGTGTGTGTGTGTGTGTGTGTGTGTGTGTGTGTGTGTGTGTGTGTGTGTGTGTGTGTGTGTGTGTGCAGGCACATCTGGATGCACGGCTGGAGCGCAGCCGCGTACGTGTCAGTGGACATATGTGCCTGTGTCTCTGTGAGCGTGCTGCAGAGCTTCAGGCCTCTGACTGAGCAGCGGCTCAGAGTGCTGATTCACTTCCATCCTGCACGAGATTCACTAAACTGCACCTTAACGCAGGGCGGCTGCACCTCGAGCCTGATTGCATTTTGCAGGAGTGTTTTAATGAAGCGTTCGGCCTCTTTGTTTGAGAATGGTTTGCTGGATGCTGCATCCTTTCAGATTTGCAGGAGGAAGTTCTCCAACAGAAGTAAAACAAAAAAAAAATCAGAATTTGGAAAGAAGAAATTTATGAAAAACATAATCAAGGGAAGTCTCAGAGTTAGAATTTGAGGACTAAAAATGAGAATCTTTCGCGATAAAAATCTGCAAACAAAAGTCGCGGTGGGCCAGCTGAGTAAATGCCTCTTATCACAGTAACAGCAGCGTATCTGCAGAACGCTGCGCCGGTAGGCAGCTCTTTCCATTCGCAGTCAAAACACGCAGCCTTAAAAATATCATGCATTTTCAGAAGAAGTGCATTACATTTGGGGCTGAACATTAATCTGTTTGTATCACCTTCTCTCTGCAGTTTGGCTTTTATATCTGCAAAGTTTGAAAAGATCAGGCCCTGAACGAGTTTTTAAGCTTTATGGTGCAGATTTAGCTTTATAAGTATTTATTCATGGACACATTTGTGATAAAATTGAGGCCAATATATATTAGAAAAACAACTAACATCACCATTAAAATGATGCAGAACACAATCAATGTCTTCACTTTGACTGTAGAATTTAATTTATTTCTTTATATTTGAATTTTGTCCTCTAACTGTTGCAGGTTGGTAAATAATGGCTCAGAATTCACACTATTCACTAAATATAGCAGACAGCAGCTGCTAGTTTATCCATCTGACACCGAATCTGTGTTTCTGCCATTTCCATGTAAACAGACATCGTTTACTTTTCTGGAGCAAAATCGAGGCATTTTCCCTGGAAATGTCCCATGAAGGCGTCTGAGTCCATCGGTTTTATGAATCCTAAGCTTGTATTGGTGAAGTTTAGCAGCAGTTCACAAAGAGTTTATTTTCTTGAACAACACAAAGGGCCGATTCACATCTCCTGTTTTTAGGTCAGCCCAGGTGAGTTCTGGCAGCGGCGTTGCTGTTGGGTGTGTGTGTGTGTGTGTGTGTGTGTGGACCTGAAGAGGCGGCGTTGGTGTGGAAGCTGCTGCACCATGCTGCGCATTAAATTCACAAATTTAACCTGATGGTTAAAAGACCATGACATGGCTGCAGTTCCTGCCGTGCATTGACATGTTGTCTCAAACTGCAGCTTCTGTTTATTGTTGAACTCCACATTTTGCAGAAAATCAATAATTCTGTCTTTAATGCTAACGGTTCGTCTCTTCGAAATTTGGTTTCCCTCGATGGAAGAGTGACGTTTGTAGCAGAACGTGTCAACATGACGTGCACTAACTGCAATATTTCAAACAAGTTTAACTTAATATAATAGAATTACGTCGACTTTTCCAAGACGAGGTTGTGGAGAATAGGTTTTCCTTGGCTTGGATGTAGCAATTATGCCGGATCCTTGTGGATATAAAACACTTCAGATTCGTAGCGTCTGGCTTCAGGTTGGCTTATTTCTCCACTGAAGTGGTTTCGGTCTGGTTTGAGGCTGATTGGATAAAAACAAGACACGTTATCACGGAAAATTGAGTGAGAATCGCTGACTTAAAGCGTGCGTCTGTGTTCTGAGCAGATGGTTAATTCTTCACATACCTGTACAGTCGCACACCTGAGGGACTGATTTACTGACAGAGCCTCGGCTCAGAACAGTCGGCTCTTCAAGCTCTGTCGCTGCAGTCAGGCGAAGCTGAGGGTGTCTCACCTCTGCTGCTGCTGCTAATGTGTGTGTGTGTGTGTGTGTGTGTGTGTGTCAGATGCCGTACACTGGCAGCTCGCCACGGTTTCCAGAAGAAGGCATGTGTTATGACACTGCGTGTGATTGTGAGTCACCAGCAGATACTATTTTGTATGTGTTTATTATATTGAACCGTGTGTGTGTGTGTGTGTGTGTGTGTGTGTGTGTGTGTGTGTGTGTGTGTGTGTGTGTGTGTGTGTGCGTGTGTGAGCCGTCAGCTGGCCCCATAATTACATTCCATTACACTTCACCTTTCTCCTCAAACATTCCAAACAATCTCGTTGCCTTCCAGGCTTCCTCTGAGGCCCCTGCTGCGTGTGTGTGTGTTTTATTGAGTGTGTGTGTCACCTGCCTGTAGATCTTGACATCTTACCAAACTGTCTTCATGACCCACACACTCACCTACACACACTCTGATATGGAAGCTGTCAAACCCTCTGAGCTCCACCGGTTTGTTTTACTAACTGGCAGTTTGCTGCTGGTTCCTGCGATCAGCTGTTTCCTGTCGATCGTCCCTCTCTCTAATTTGTACGTATGTGTGTGTGTGTGTGTTTGTGAGCGTCTATGTGTGTGTTTACGATGACCACTCTCAGTGTAATGATAGCTTGTTTGCGGAGTGAAAACTGACTCTGTGTGTGTGTGTGTGTGTGTGTGTGTGTGTGTGTGTGTGTGTGTGTGTGTGTGTGTGTGTGTGTGGCTCTCTGGGCAAACTGAACAAACAGTTAAGTGTTCAAGCATCCGAATGTAAAGGATAAATGGGAAAAGAGGGGGCGTGTGTGTGTGTTTGAGAGTGAGTGTGTGTGTGAGTGTTTGAGAGTGTGTGTGTGTGTGTGTGTGTGTGTGTGTGTGTGTGTTTGTTTAAGTAGGTCAGCCAGTGGCTCCTGAAAGTCATCCAGGTGTCCTGAGCCATCGCCGCCCACAGAGCAGACAGACAGTCGAGAGGGAGAAATGTGGCGATTCTCAGAAAGACGTTTCCAAAAGAGCAATTCTGATCGTCTTCATTATCTTTCTCACATTTATTAAACACTTATTGATTGATTTCTACCATTTCTGCCAAATGTTCACGATTGAACTCTGCTGTTAAAATAACTACAACGATCAGGTGGACTTCAGTTTGAGGACAAACTCCCCCTTTAGGCTCATTTGTCATCCATTCGTTGAGCCTTTCTCTATTTTCTTCACTCAGTGGTTCAGATGGTCGTAAACGGTTGTAAACATGCAGCTTCGTTTGAGACGCTCTGGAGAAATGCTCTCATCCGCTGACACAAATAACAACAATGTACAGAACAATGCTTTCCTTGATGGTCTGTGAGGGATATTTCTGCCCTCGGTGCAACACTGGTGGAGCACAAGAAGCAATAATCCCCGGACAGACGCCTCTCCTCTCAGAGCACCTCAGAATGACAGCAGCAGAGGACTTTTGAAGCCACATTTCAGATAACTAACTCATTTTTTATTGCAACAAAGATGAAGCAGATTTTTTCAGGTTAGACAAAAGAAAACAGAAAATGAGATCTTTTTGTTTTTAGATCCACTGTGATTTTTACCACAGTGAGCGACTACATGTCTGTTTAGGAGGATATAGACTGATGGGACTGATATTATTGCCACAGTTTTGATGAATTAAGTTGCTGCTGTACGGAAGAGTTTCTGCCTCCTCTTGATATTTTATCAGAACGTAACCTCCATCTGGTTTTCTCTTTCACTTTATATTGAATTATATTGATGTCCGATATTGGTGTCCTTGAAAGTTGGCATCAAATCATCTTCTGATGCTAAACTGGATGCAGCTCTAACAGTTTCTTTCTAAAGATGTCTTCACTTCCCGTCCCGTATCCTGACACTGCAGGTTCACTTTTCCAAACTTTAAATTTGGTGAACTGTGGTTCGCTCCAGAGTTACTGTTTTTGCACAGCTGAATTTAAAGTGTCGGTGTTAAAAATTCAAAATAAAACTTTTACGTCCCGGCAAACAAACCACACATGGACACCAGGACGCTTTTACGAGGTGGCATGTGACTCCGTCTTCCATGGAAATATTCAGGAAGTTGGACTATTTGGAGACATAAAAACCACAGGAGGAGGGACAGATGAGCTGTGTTACAAAAGAAACCGAGAAATTGATTTGCATTTGCATCTGGAGCCAGTCCTGCCAGATATAATGTCACTTTCACTCTCTCCTCCGCTTCATATGGATTTTACATTTCAGTTTTGTCCAGAAGGGGCGTGAACACCCCTGAATATCCACGTTTCATCTGCTCCACCTCCCGTCTCTGCTGCTGCAGGCTAAATGTTTACTCAAGATACTGTAAAGATTTTACAGCCGTGCTCATGAATTCTGCATGAATATAGAAGCAAGAAGTCAGACTCAGTCTCTCTCTCTCTCTCTCTCTCTCTCTCTCTCTCTCTCTCTCTCTCTCTCTCTCTCTCTCTCTCTCTCTCTCTCTCTCTCTCTCTCTCTCTCTCTCTCTCTCTCTCTCTCTCTCTCTCGCTCCCCTCGAGCCACCCCGGTATCTGTAGCCCTCCTTAATTTGTTTTGGCATCTTCTTGGCATGTGACTGTATCAAGTGTTGTTCCAACTGCGCTCGGATCGTATCGACTTACAGCCAGCCAAAGCAAAAAGTGCCACGGCGTTCTGAGTCATCCGCCTTTGATCTGGAGGAAGAAACCGCAGGAGTTTCCCTCAAAAAAAAAGAAAAAAACACAAAAAAAACGGCCACCCTGGATCCATAGTGAATCCCCGCCGCTGCATTCATTAAAACTTCATTAAGGTTCACATTTCTCCTCTCGTTTTGAGCGATAATCAAAGAGATTACATAACTTTTGTTAGATAATACCATAGCATTTTGGGATTTTTGGTGGGTTTTTTTTACCCTAAGTTTATGTTATTTAACTTAACTTCCTCAGTTTTTTTGTAAATAGCAACATTTCCCTCGATGGCCGAACCACAGCAGCACTAGAGAAACGGAGGCTAATTGCCCTGCAAACACCAATCACAAGCAGCACTTCCTTTGAAGGAGGAAGTGAAACTGGAGCAAGTTTTGACTGGAGATGAAGGATAAAAATAAAGATAACACTCGCAAGAACTTGATTGTTTTGGTTTTTGTGCCTCTCCTTTTCAAAACTTTGCACTTTCTCCACTTTCTATACCCAAATGATGTTAACTGAAACAGAAATCTTGCAAACTTTTGAACTTTTATTTTATAGTTTCCAAGTTTGTACGTTTTATCTGTTTTAATGTTATGAACCATTTCAGTACACTTATGGAAAATTCAATAAAAACCAATTAAATTACTTCACTATTGCACTTTGTTAATGTTAATGATGATTCTTCAAGATGTAGTTCCACAGGGTTCTGTGTTAGGACCCATACTCTTCACTCTATACATGCTTCCTGTAGGGAATATGTCCAGGAAACCATTAAAAATAATTAGTTTTTTTCTTTATAAAAATGCCTTGAGTTGACTGCAAAGTATGTATTTAGTGTGATATGAATTGGTTGACTTTAGCATTTCTTCCCTCACTAATATGTTCTTTTAAATTCAAGATTGACCCAAACTAACACTGTGTTTACTTCCAAATAAGCTAGTTAACCTGATATCGAACACATTTGAATTCAGCTACCTTCAAAATCTAACTAGTCTAACTTAGACTTGGACGTTGAACGTGAGGGATCTGAGGTGTTTCAGTGTGTCTGGGCCAGTTTGACTGCTTGTGGGAGCATTGAGGAGGTCGTCTGCAGTCTGTGTCTTCACGGTAACAATAGGCATTTTGTGTCAGAGCAGCTCTTTAGGTAATTTTTGGAAATGAGTAACTTGTTTGGGAACCTTAGATGAGACCAGCAGGACCTCTTTCAGTGTGTTCCCTTTGCTTTTGTCGTAATTACTTGATTTTCCAGACGTTACCATCAATTTTAACCCTTTAGCTCCAGTGGAAGCGCCTGACGCCTGCTAGACCTCATCTATATCAATGATATGTCGGGTCAACAGAAGCAGATCCACCTGCTGAACGGAGACTTTGCTGCAAGATTCGCTTCGCTTTCAAACACGCCCAAAAATATCTAATGGCTGAGCTCACCGCAAAACAGATGAGATAACAGAACATTACAAGTGTCGGTGTCTGCCTCTCACAGGGCGATCCGCTCCCTCCAGCGCTGGTGGACCTGGTGAGGAACTCCCCCATCTCCTCCGTGGAAGACCTGAAGCTGCTGCTGCAGCAGGAGACCAACGCAGTCGGTACTAATGAACACACACACACACACACACACACACACACACACACACACACACACACACACACACACACACACACACACACACAGAGTAATAAGACAGATGTGTGGGAGGCAGGCATGTGGGTGTGACCGCTGAGCCCTGAGGAAGGAATGCGGAGTGAGAGCAGATCGGCGAACATGCCAAACGCCGCGCTGAAGCAGTGTTTACCAGCGGCAGCAGGAGTGATGAGGCGGAGTAACACTGACCTTGAGTGTCGGCAAAGCTAAAGTGGAGCGAGAGAAACTCCCAGCGCGAGGTCACCGCATTGTTCTGCTGCTCCGGATCCCCGAGCCGGGCTTTGAATAATGGAAGTCTGCGTTTGTGTGACAGAAAAGAAAAGAAAAAGCCCCGTCCGCCTCTGCGCCGCCGCCCCAAAACAGAACCAAAACAAACCGGCGCGCACGTCGTGGGCACGGCCGTGAAAAATTCATCAGCGTGTCTTTCAGAGGAACCCAGTCACACATACATATATTAATAGACGACGCTTTGATCGCATCATAATGCATAAATAACAGGGTGACGTAACAGAGAGGAAGCAGCTCGGGGAACCGGGCTCACAAGCAGGTCACAAGGAAGTGACTCCAAATGCGTGTTTTTACCCAGAACAGAAGTTTTTATTTGGGCCGCGGACTGGTTGTTCGGGAGTTGTGGCAGATTCATCAAGACCTGACGAACATGAGTCCTGAGTATCAATTTATCTACGCGATGGGCCAGAAAACCCATTGATTAGCTTCCAATAGGTAAAACAAACCGATGAAAAGGATTGATTTTTCTTTTTTTTGAAAATCATCTCAGTCGTGTTTGTAATTTGACACTAGCTTCGCTGACCTATTCAATGCAATCTTATGTGGAAGCAATGTACGACTTCATGTCTTATACACTCCTGGTTGTAAATACATATGAGAGTGGCTTTAATTTGTTATATAGCACCAGCAAACTCCAGATTCATTTAAACTGTCCAACTTTAAGTTGTGGAATCACAAACAAAAACATCATCAAACAAGCATTACTGTGCAGAAGCCTGATGGGAATTTTACCTTCAGGGTGTTTTTGCATTGTATTTTTCACCATAACTTCAATATAATATGTATGAAAATGTAGAAACACACCATTATTATGGCATTATTCAATGTTTTCACACAGTTTAATGACTTAATGCTGCATGCAAACAACAGCTTTTAATTCACCTGAATGTGGATTTATTGAGGGTTTCCCCTCCATTTTCTTTTTCTGGGTGTTGTCTCACAGCAGCAGTAACATTTTGATGTCATTCAGCACGAGGTGCCTGTTTCCCAACATAATTCTAAAACACACTTCAGGGTTTTTCAGAGGGTTCTCAGGTCTGATTTGGCAAATTTTGGAGGGAAGCTAATTAACAATTAAGGTGGTCGGAATGCCTGAGTTTGAGAAAAAAAACTAAAAGCAAAGTTTCCAGTGGTGCTAGACATGCATTTAAAATACTTAATATTCATAATAATCACACAAGTTTGGAAAAATATCGGTCATATCGGTCACAAGCCGAGTGATTCAAGTGGAAAGATTTCTTTTGCCTGCTTTTGAAAAGTGCCTCCAAATATTTGGATTTGGTTAAAAAACATGAGTGAATAACTGAATGTTATATCTGTCCAGATGTATTCTGTGAATATATTACATTTTTGAGCCAATCAGTCATAAATTTAAGATTCATTTGAATATATTGAACCCGGTTCAAGTCTCCTCTTCTCAAAAACGATGAATTGCACCGAGGTTTGAATTATTACCACCCAGCTAATCTTTTTTGGCCCACTGCTTTTTTCTTTAGAGGAACGAGCATTTGAACACGTCGAGGGGGAGTAAAGAAATCAGTCCCAGCAAGCAGTTTCACACAGATAAATGCAGCCATAGGATAAGAAAGCAGCGATTGAGGACTATAAGGTTTTGCAGCAGGCAGTTAATTAGAACTATCAGGCACCAAATAACACTGTGTGTGCATGCACGCACACACACACACACTGACACACACACACGCAGTGACCATGAGCTATCTGCACCGGGGATATAATTAGGACGGAGGGGCTGCAGCATGAAATGACGACATGTGAGAGTGCAAACACACACGCTCACAGATCCAGGCACTCGCTATATTTAACAGCTCATGTCTCCCCAGCAGTGTTCCTGACAGCGGCCAGACAAATCGCGGCAGAAAATAGCCTAATTGTTTTAGCGAGAAGGGGGAAAAAAAAATGGCTTCCTTTGTGCAGTGAACAATGAGCTCGGCTAAAAACTGAGGCTGGCGTGTTTTCCAGCTGTGGGTTTCTTGTAAAAGACTTTCTTCAACAGTGTGTTGACTCTGATAATTCTGACTTCTAGAAGACGAGGAGGACGAGCATGACATGGTCACGAACCACACCCGGGGTCGCTACGTTCGCAGTCTTGGTAGGTTTCGCCCGTTCTTCCGTTCGTGTCGCGCTCTGTCTGCGTTGGCGTCGATCTGACCGCCGTCCGCCTCTCCTCTCCTGACAGTGGAGGCGCAGCCGGCTCAGCAGGCGGCCTGCAAGGTCCGGACGGAGGTGATGGAGGTGACGAGGTCCATGCTGGACCGCCGCAACGCCAACTTCCTGCTGTGGCCGCCGTGCGTGGAGGTGCAGCGCTGCTCGGGCTGCTGCAACACGCGGCTGCTGCAGTGCGTCCCGACCGTCACGGCCAGCAGATACCTGCAGGTATTCCAGCGTTTCAGCGTCGGCGCTGACGCTTTCTGAGACTCAGCTTCACATTTCTGTTTCCTGATGTTGGGATGTCTCTGCGTCTCTGCTTCCAGGTGATAAAGATTCAGTACGTGAACAAGCAGGCGCATTACGACAAGGCCATCATCTCCGTGGAGGACCACGTCAGCTGCCGGTGCCAGCCCCCCTCCTCCTCCTCCTCCTCCTCCTCGTCTTCCTCCTCCACGGCTGCGGTTCCCCGCTCCTCCAACCCCGCTCCGCCCCCTCCCCCACTGCAGCTGCCCCCCCCCGCCCGCCCACCCGCCCCGGCCCCGCCTCCCGGCCTCCGCCAGGACTCAGACCTCCAAGGCCGACCTCCACCGCCACGACGACCTGAAGCACAACCAGCAGCACTACCGGGCCGAGGAGCGCGAGCCGGCGGCGAGGCAGTGGCAGCAGGGCGGCTACACCCAGCTGGTGCGCTGGACGCAGCCGCGGGTCACCGGCCTGCTGGGGGCGGCGCACGGCGTCCTGGGAGGCGCGCAGCCGGTGGGGCACGGCAGCGGCTACGACGGCAGCCGGGAGGAGAGCCACGCCTCCAACGGCGACGGAGACCAGCGGCAGCAGCCACACCGTCCAGCGGGAGCCGAGGACCGAGAGCTGAGGACGCAGTATCGGCTCCACGCCCCTCAGTCGGACGCCGCCTCCCCGCCGCTCCCCCCAACGCAGCCCCCACCCGCAGGACAAACCCCCACCCAACCCCTGACCACCGTCCTCAAAGACTCAGTGACCAGCCCCACATACTCAGAGGTCACGCGCTACAGACAGACCCAGACCGCCGCCGTCAGGCAGAGGGGAGGGGCCGAGCGGGAGGACGGCGGCTCCGCCCACAGCGGCGACACGGCCGGGGCGGAGCCGGCAGTTCGGGGGGCGGAGCCGACCGCTCGAGAGGCGGAGAAAGACTCTAAAGCAACGAGTGAGGACGGTGGTTTAACGGAGGAGGAGAGGAGGAAGAAACTTCTGGAGATGGTACAGAAGGAGCCGGATGTACAGACTCTTCATCCTCATCATCCTCAGCAGAGACCAAAGCCCACCACATTCAAAACAGGTAGGCCCAAGAACATCAGCTGTGTGTGTGTGTGTGTGTGTGTGTGTGTTTTATTAGGGTCAATGTTTCCTGTGTAACATCTCATGGCGGTTTTCGTTTGTTACCATTTATAGTTAGAAATTAATCCCAGTTCAGAGGTTTGGATTTCAAGTATCTCGTTTCAAGTTTCTCAGACACTGATTCTATGATGATCTGGTGAAGGTCTGTCCAGATTTACATGAAACTTATTTAGATCTGTTCCAGAATGTCCATCCATCCCTCCGTTTTCACCCTGGACACAGCAGTCAGCAGCACAGGGAGAACATGCAAACCTCGGACTGAACGGCCTCATTGGCCAGTAGAAGCAGCAGTTAATAGACTGAAGAGGTCTGACACAAAGAGATTAAACTTGGAGATCGTAGGTCCTTCTTTAAAGTGGAAACGTGTCTTCAGAGTCGTCACAAAAATGAAAACTGTGCAGCAAATCAAGGCTTCATCTGTTGTTTCATTGGAAACATCTTGTGTCAGTAGTGAGGAGAATGGGTGGACATGGTTTATCTTGATATGCAACAAGATGCAGGCAAGGCCTTTACTTTCTCTCGCTCAGAGGACTGTTTGGACCGCCAGAGCAAACTGAAGGACCCGGAGAAATCCCACTCAGCACAGGAAGAACACGCCGGGTCCCTACGAGCCAGAAAGAGCCTGTTGATGGACGACAGATGCAAATCAGAAGCTGTGTTATTGTATGAGCTGCGGTGCTCCACCGGTCTAATGGTTTCGCTTCCGGAGAGGGATATTTTAGGATCGAGTCCTGCATGCTTCAGTACCTAAAATAACCAAAATGAAAATATAAACAAGCAAGATCTAGTTAAGAAGGGCGTTTATCGGCTGTTGGTGGTTTATTTGTTTGATATGTTGAGTGGTTAATAAAATGGGAGGGTAAAATGAGCAACTTCTTCAATATCATGAGATAATTAGCCTTAATCTATTGATCTGAATGAGAGCCCCAGCGGTCCAACAGATCAGGCACTCGCCCCCCCCCCCCCCAGCGCTGAAGCTTAAAGGCTTCAGTCCCACCGTGTGTAATATGAATCAGCCTTTAATCGTTGCATTCACAACCTGGAAACGGCAAAGAAAATATGCAGAGGGGCCGCCTCCGAATGAAATAAATGAGCATGTCAGATTTGAGGAAACAGTTTCAATATATTGTGCAGAGAAAAATGGAATGGCTGCATGTCCATCCAGAAACACAATGCCTCCAGCTGCCACCTGCACAGAAGAATGAAAATACAGTAATCAGGAACACAATCAACAAAGAGCAGCGGCTTGGAGAGGCGCCGCGCCCCAACCGCCGACGTCAGGCTGGGAACGCTGAGTTCACGCCGGCAGCGGAGCCGACCTGCAATTTTAATCACAGTCCTTATCATCAATTAGCATGAAGATATAAATCCTCTCAAATCTGAACGCAGCCGGCGGCTTCAAGGTCATGCAGAGCATTTCAAGGTTGCAGTCAGAGCTTCACACCCGGGTTCATGCTTCACTCTCTTTTTTATCAGTAAATAAAACAGTACATTTCAAGTTTCCATTCCTATTATCTGGTCTGATCTTCTCAAAGAAAATGGATTTGTATGTTTGGTTTTTGCTGTCAATACTACCCAGAACCAGAACGTTCTGTGACGTCTGTCGGGCTGCAGGTTTCATTCATGACGTTTACTCAGTACCCTTCTGTGCTCTCAGCGGCGCATTAAATGTTACAGGGTCACCGTCGCCTCAATGCCTGAAAGGTCGATGGTCTTTAAATAATTTATGTCAACATTTAGAGGAATGTGACAATGTGAGAAACTTTCTATTTCTATTCAAGTTCCTGTTGATTCGAAGGCTGTAGCAAAAGACACGGGTACAACTGTGCCTTGGAAAATACGGATGTTTTATTAATTTTCTGAATCTCCGACTCTTCTCCTTCAGCGTTCTCGACCGTGGCTCCCGCCTCGCCTCTGGCCCGCCAGGCGCCGTTCAGACCCGCTTCGCCCCGCCGCAGGAGAAAACACCGCAAGCGCATCAGCAAAGCAGCCATGAGGGCCATGATCATGTAGAGCCCGAGGTGAGAGAGAGGAGCAGAGCCGCTCCTCGTCTGAGGCTGAAGTTCAGATTCATCAGTGAAACTCGCTGTACTTTACTGATTAATCTGAACTGTAAAAGTTTGGTAACTGAATGAGTTCATTAGCAATCTGCAGTTATCTTATGTGATAGTTGTTTCATGATCTGAACCATCTGGAATTCATCTCAGGAAATAATCAGCCTAAAAACTAAATTAATTTCAGACTAATTTGCAGATTTCGACTGATTCCAACTGTATTTCAGGGCTTTTCTGAGTAGAGTAACGATTTATCAGCTTAAAAATGTTAGAAAGAATAAAGCTTTGTTGTGTGGACACAGTGAATTTAGACCTGCAGAAAGAGGGGATTTTTCACAACAGCACCCACTAGTGGTCATACATTTAAACTTCATTGTTTTCAACATGTCGCGTAAACATTACAACGTGAAACTGGTGTGTTTTCACTTGAAATGTTGAAACGAGTTGATAAAGTCTGAAAATGAAGCCACTAATCCAGTGAACCTGTGTCTTTCTCCGACAGGAAGTGGATTAAGCTAACCAAAACATTTTGGCCTGAAACGTTGCTCCAGACCGACACGGAGGCACAAACCGAGCGAGGATTGATTCTCCAGTGTGGACCAGTTGAGACTGGAGGCGGCGGACTGCGCTGCTGAGGAAACGCCACCCGGTCCAGAGGTGCTAAAGGAAGATCCAGGCTTTATGGATTAAATGAAAGTGCAATCTGATGAACTCCTCGAGGGCTGGAGGACCTTCGTCACACTAAAACACTGGATTGGATTGACTTGAGCCACACAGTCCGGCTGAAGCTGTGAGGAAATCGGCCGGGCTGGGGGTCTCCTCAGGCGGTCATTGATTGGCCGCTGTGGAAAATCTGACTGTGACTCTGAATGTGGAGCTCGGGTCGAAGGACTGAACTTCTACACTGGGATGATAGCTGGAAACTGTAACGTGCAGCTGGGGCCTGGATGCCAAACCCTACTGTTATCCTAACATTATCTAACACTGGAGTAGCCACACACTGACCTAGAGAAGTGCTCTGCCGTGTACTGTAGCTAAATGTACTGGAAAATATCAATAACCCGCTCATTTTGTACTACTGCCAGATCAAAAACGGAATGGAATAACAACTAAATGCCTGCTTAGATAACCTGCTATGAATATCCACGTCGAAGCAAGTCTTAAAGGCCTGGCTTTTAGAGATCGCTGCCAGCCAGTTATAGCCAACACTGTAATGTATAAATGCTTTTAGAAAATGATTTCCAGGGGAAAAGAAAAGCAAAAGAACTTTATTTCTTAACTTATTTAAAAAAAAAAAAAACAAAACAGGAGGATATGAAGTCCTCTGGTTCTCAAGTGTAATTATTGTTGCAGAATATAATTATTGGTTGTCCAGCTGTTACTGTAATGAATGTTATTTTTAATATAAAATAAAAATCTTGAAGTTGGCGGAGTGTGTTTGTGCGCGTCTGCAGGTGGTGCAGTGGACTCACCTGCCGGTCGGCGCCGCACGTCCTCCCAGCGCTGTCACGCAGAGCCGGCGGCGGGCGGCAGAAACGGCCGGTCGCCGTGGCGACCCGGCGTCGGACGTGTCAACACGGCCGTATCGTATGGCGAAAGGGAGACGGGGGAGGGAGGGGGGGTGTCAGCCCAGGAATGGGCAGAAGATGGACGAGGGGGAGCGGGTGGGGGAGGCCCAGGCAGGGGGGGAAGAGCTCAAACATCACAAGTAGCACACAAAAAATAAGATCCGAGACACTTTTGATTAATTACAGTAAAAATTCACAACAAGGTGGCGGACTGGACTCCCGTCTCGGAGACGTTCTCAGAAGGCGTCATGTGATCCGGAGCAGGGTTTCCCCCCCGACGCTCCTGCAGTCAGCAGATTCTGTTCTTTCAGAGCGATGATTCAGCACGATTCCAGACACATAAACACACAACGGGAGAAAGAGCCATTTCACCTGGAGATCGAAGTCACTCCGTGTCCTGATACACGGCAACAGACCCGAAAACACAACTTTTCTGAAACGCTGCTGCTGTTCACGCGCTCCATGCTGCAGTAAACAGTCGTCACCACAACAACGAGACAACTTTAGCGTGAACTTATGAATTTTTTACAAAAACAAATAAAAGCACTACGTTGTGTTCAGTGTTTCTGCCACTGCAGTGTAAACGGACATCGTTTTCAGACCGTTGTCGTGTAAATGTGAAACTTTTCTGAAACTAAAATCATAATGCGTTTTCTCTTGAAACATGTAAACAGGGTCTACAACACATCGATGAACCTCAAAACCTTACGCCCACAAATAGACAGGAAAAACATGAAAACCCCCTGCAGATGGAGACTGTTACCACGATACCGCCGTGAAATTAGACTGGAGGCCACGCCTCCACCGGGTAGTGTTTACGCTCACATCTCAACAAAGATTATTATCCGTCAACATCCGCACGTCATTTTCAGAGCGTAAAATTTCTCAAAATGTAAACATCTCACAGTCTTTATCCCCGTTGAAGACATGATCTGTGAGCGTGTCTCCATTCCAGGGATCAGCCGGTGGTCCATCCTCACCTCTCCTCCAGTTCATGTGCTAAAGTGTCATTGGCAAGACGCTCAACGCCTCGGCAGCTGTTCCCTCTGCAGTGTGTGTGTGTGTGTGTGTGTGTGTGTGTGTGTGTGTGTGTGTGTGTGTGAAATTGATTATATAATTAAAGTCCATTTATTACTACTATTGGCATTTTTTGACTGGTTGGATGCTGATTTGTTGCAAATCCCAACAAAACTGATTAAAAGCAGAAAATATGTTTCTCAAATGAAACGTACAGAATATGTGGATCCATATGTGGTGAAATGGAATGAGCAATATCTAAAAAACAAACAAACAAACAAACAAAACAATCCCTCTGACAAAGTAAAAATGAAAAATCAAAGTTCTATCAAAAGTCACATTACATTCCTTTCGTTGCAGGATTCGAGTGCTAAAACTGAGCATTGTGAAGAATTACACAAATATTTCTCCAGCTTGGCGCCTGTTTCCAAGAACTTTTCAACAACCTTCTCCATGTCGAGCTCCACAGTTTATTCTAAGAACAACGACTTCGACTCCATTCAGCGGCTCAAACGCCACAGACCAGTCAGACAATAGGAAAAGGTCACAGTCGAGCCAATCGAAGTCCCAAAACTCATCTGGGCGAGCACAATGATATTTTTAGTGGCAGGAATGAAAATACGCCTCATGTTCTAATAATCGGGACAGCCTGTTCCCGCTCTCGTCCCGAGACGCTCGGTGGTGGAGAGAAAATTCCTAAAGCACTTTTACTGAGAGCAGTTTATCACAATTTCACATGATTGCAGTAAAAACTGAAATACTGAAGCTCTCAGTTCCCCAGATTTTTACTTAATTTCCAAATCAAAGTACAAAAACTCTCCCATCTCTTCCCATAAAGTTGAGAACACGTGGACGATGTGTAACAACCAATAATGTTATAAGTTTGGCCTTTTTCAATGTAATAAAGCTCAACTCGTAATAATTTACCAATATTATAATCCCATATTGGAGCCAGCACAGATTGTGTGAATATTGAGTTATTGTGTGATCCTGCAACAGCAGTTTTAAAATGTTATAACTGCAGCTAAACACATGAAGATACATAGATAGGGCTGCATTTCTTGAAATGAAAGTCTGTTTTGCAGGTTTTGAGCTATTTCCTTCCTAAAGATAGGTCTCGTAGAGAGAAACAGCATCATGTTCATTCATTGTTCATACAGCCTCTGCAGCGCTCTCATTCATGGTTTTACTCAATGTTTTACTGTTTTATGATATTGTTGCAAAGTTATTATCAACTTTATCACATTTAAAATGGCTAAAATTATTACTTTTTATGACAGTATTGGTTGCTAAATGTCTCTATAAAAGGAAAGTAAGTCAAGACAGAAAGATGAATGTTAAAACAAGGAGGAACAAACGGCGCGACGATAGCAGAATGCAGGTTAAGCTGCTGTACTGACGCGACTGAGAGGCTGTGTGTTGGTCACCGCCGGTAATTTGGGGCCCTATTTAGAGAGGAACGGTCCATTGACCGTCGGCGTCAGCGTTGCATCCCTTCTCCTGGAGGTCACGACCCCGCAGACTCGCCCTGCAGCCAATGGGCATCCAGGTGTGAGGTCTTGTGGTGAAGTGAACCAATGAGGGTGAGCCAAAGTTCAGCCGGGTCGCCGGGGCCAGCCGCGGCCGGGGCCAGCCGTGTGTGTGTGTGTGCGGTGTCCCTCTGGCGACTGTGTGCGACTGTGTTCGGGTGTTGTGAAACAAATGGAGAGTGTGTCTGCTGCTGCGCCAGGCGGTTAATGAGCCGGTACCTGGCAGCCAATCAGGGGCGCCGGCAGCCTCCGGGGTCGCACCGAGGCGGCGTGTGCAAACACCGCGGTCGGCCCTCCTACATTTGACGCACTCCTGACAAGACGCACACACACACACACACACACACACACACACACACACACACACACACTCACTCAGGAGAGGTCACAGTGGTCAGGGCGCAGTTTTAGCAGGTACAGTACAGAACAGCTTTAGCTTGTTCTGATGGTTACATGCATTTATGGCTCACACACACACACACACACACACACACACACACACACACACACACACACACACACACCTTCCTGAGTCAGCTGTGTGTTGGTGTTTACCTGTGTGAGATGTCATCAGTCCACCTGGGGGGAGACGAGACACGACTTCCCTGACAGTGATTCACTGATTCAGCCCACTGCAGTCGATCACACACACACACACACACACTCACACACACCTTTTTCTGTCTGTCTACAAACCTGCATGTACGTGTATCTGTGAACAATAAAGAAGACCTTCCAGACACATTTCACCATTTCTTTCTCTTATCAGACGTTCATTTTTACACGAAGAGGAACCCAGCAGACTTGCAGCTGCCACTTTGTCGCATAGAAGAGGTAAAATGTACGTCACTCTGTTGCAAAAGTGAAAATGTGAGTAATAAAATTCCCTCAGTCTCCAGCGTTTCGTCATTCCCCTGCAGGAGAACAAACGCCAGACTGAACACGCCACACTGTGTGGTTGAGTCTTTGACGGATCTGAAACGCCCACAGCATCTAAAAACCCATCAAATATTCCCTTCTGCTCATTGTGGACACTTCGAGCGCCGAGACGATGGAAAGGACACTTTTGGATTCAGCATCTGTGGGTTCCAGAGATCTATTTAAATCGATATATGAATGAAGAGTGGCAGCAGTGATGAGAGCAAGTGGGGTTTTGTTTTGTTAGCTTGTTCTTTGTCCATCCAGAAAGCAGCTGCTCGCCTCAACCTGGTGTCTTTTAACGCAGATAAAACAAACTGAAATCCAGTCATCAGGTTTTCTCTAGGTTTTCTTAGATCCCACACCTTGGAGCTGAGCACCAGAGACCAGACGTAGCTGGAGAGCCTCCGGCCGGTCGGTGAAACCGTCCGACCTGACATTTTTTGGCGTTGCCTCCTCGTATTGTGACAGACTGAGTCAATATTATCTGTCTGTCCCGATGGGGAAGTGAATCTCCCTCAATTCGTTTGTTTCACTCTGTGGAGGAAACCCAAGTGACCACCCCACCCCACACGCACACACACACACACACACACACACACACACACACACACACACACAAGCGGTCTGCCTGTGCCACAATGGTGTTGTCATGTGCTGAGAGTCAGATTGTGTGGACCAGACTGCTGCTTTGGGCTCCATGTTGTTTGCTGTCGGGGGTGTTGTGGCTCCTTGTGGCTCCTTCAGCTTTGTCTAACACATTCTCCACCCAACCACACACACACACACACACACACACACACACACACACACACACACACACACACACACACACACACACACACACACACACACACACACGCTCACACACACACACACACACACACACACACACACACACACACACACACACACACACACACACACATCAATGGATATGTGCAACTAAATAAATATGTTGCTGCCAGAGTTGTTTGTTCGTGTATTTGTTGTTTTGCCGGCTGCACCCAGCAGCTATGAAAGTGAATCAGCAGTTTTTCATCCAGTGTCTGTGGCTGAAGAAATGCCGTTTCTCAAGATCTTAGAGGTGAAATTGAAAAAAATGATTTCACTGTAAGTGTTAGAATCCTTTCAGGGAATTATCCTGAAATGTTCATGTCAGTAGGATCTTCCATAGAGCAGGAATGCGTTTGTAAAAGTGTGTGAATTTTTGGGTTTTAGCAAAACAAACAAAAAAAAAAACCTCACTTCCAAAATGCTTTGGAGCGGATGGCAGAACATTTTGCACCCTCCTCAAACAAATATATCTCAAGAGAAAACTGTTTAGACAAAAAAATGAAAGCATTGTGAGAATCACAGGGATTGTAGCTACATTTTGTGAGTCTGTTTTACAAAACAACGCAGCTCAGAATCATTGAAAAAGCAACTTTTTGAAATAATCTCCCATTGGTGGAACTTTTAGAAAAGGCTTGGATGTAGTAAACAGTTCCTCTGCACTCATGACAGCAGATTGACAATAACAACAACGGCGACTCAATATTAGCAAGACGACTAGTTATTCTCCTGGAACTTTATATTAATATTTAATATTTATAGCTTATTGTTCCCTGCAGATGTGGTTTCATTACAGAAACAGCCAACAGCACCCACTAGTGGCCCAACATGAAAACGACATTGTCTTTAGTGCTATAGCTTCTGTGTAAACGAACATTGTTTTTATAAAGTCTATGTGTAAAAATGAAACTTTTCGGAAACAAAAGTGATAAAATGAAGCGGTTTAACTTGAAATGGCGTCAGTGACATCTGACAACTCAGTCTTCTCTTTCACTAGCAGGCATTAAAGCAAGTTTTCATATTTTTTCACAAATGTCAACACAGGAATCAATGTAATGACCTTCAGGGTGTGTTCACGGCCTCAAACAAACCTACAGTTTTCAAGTCTGCAGCATAAAGCTTCTAAGTGATTGACCGTTTGATTTCAATTTAGCTCTTTTTTAATAAAATTTTTTTTATGGATTCGTCCAGGATCCATAAATATCAAGTCCAACCAGACCTTTCAGAGTCAGATGTTGCATTTCGAGGTCATGGTGAATGACCAAACTGTGTGAGCTGGAGCGATCAGGCCATTAAGTAGAAGTTTACACACCGAGTTCCCCAGCTGCCTCTTTCTCTCTACTGGTCGTCATTCTGCTGCTTTGCTCAAAAGTTGGGTATTCAGGCGGCCTGCTCGTCCTCCTGCACAGCTTCCTGTTATCATTCAGCAAGCTCAACTCGTAATTATGGGACTGTGTGTGTGTGTGTGTGTGTGTGTGTGTGTGTGTGTGTGTGTGTGTGTGTGTGAAAGATAAAATCGATAAAAAGACAGATAATTTCCTGCAGCATCCATCTCTCTCTCTCTCTCTCTCTCTCTCTCTCTCTCTCCCTCTCTCTGAAAAAAAAATCAATGCTCTCTTCCTCAGTATTTCTGCACATTCTTGGAAGTCGTCAGTATGAGGGACACTAAACTCACCCGGGACTCACATTTCCACCTGCCTCTTCCAACGCCGTCACACGAGGTGTCACGATGAAGCTTTTTTTTTTTTTTGGCCCTGGGGGAAATTAACTTCCCCGCGCATGAATCTGAGTTCTCAGGGTCTCAGCAGGGTGCTGACCAAACCCTGCTGCTGGGTGCCCGGCCTGTGACGGGCCGGAGAGTTTATTTGCTCTGGGACTGTAAGCCGGTTGTTCATTAACCCTGATTTTCAGTCGCGCCTTCCAGATCCCCAGGATGGAAAAAAAAGTATTTTAGGAAGTGGTTTATTTGTCCCTGGGGTCTTGGTTACAGTAACCAGGCATTCGCTCATTTCCAGATATCCAGCCGGGTTTACGGAAGTGAAAGGAGAAGAGCCCATTCCTCCATCCCTTCCCTTTGCATCTGTTTGTACCGAGCCTCTTTTCCCTCCAGCGTCGGCTGCTTGTTTCTCCTCACACTCGCCTGATCACGCTGCTGTCGCCTCAGCAGAACCGAAAGAGGAACCGGGTCGTCCCTCTAACCAGAACTATCTCCGTCCCGGGTTTCCTGGGCGAAGTGGCGTAATGTCTCATGTTGCAATATTATGCATGTTCTTTCTAAATATTGTGTTCTGCGCCGGTGCCATCGCTGAAATCTTCATGTGGCCAAATGCCCGACAGTAACCTCACGAATGGCAACATGAACTTCTCGCCCTGCGTTCTCTGTGGAGAAGCTGCTTCATTATGAGAGCGTGAAAACAAAATAAACCTGACTCACGGCAGGAAGCTACATAAATGGGGATGTGTGTCAGTTTCGGTTTTGCACTTCCTTTTCTCCACAAACTGAACAAAGATTTTTATATTTACAAAGTTCATGTTATTAGATTCCATGAATCTATTTTTACAACCTGCTTTTTTGAAACTTAGGGAGACTTTGAGTCAAAGACAGGTTATACCCTTGACGAGGTATACACACACACACACACACACATACACACACACACACACGATCACTGCAGTCTTCAACATGCTGTAGAAACACCATCAACCTAAAGAAGAACAAATGTTGCAGTTTTCGTCAGCCTGACATGAACAGGTCGTGATGTCTGGCTGCATCTATTAGCTCTAAAATGTTGGATTAATCTCACATTTTCCCTCCAGTGGTTTTATCAAGTGGAAGTTCTAGAAAACAAAGTGTTTCCACTTTTGTGAAACACTTTCTCTTCCTTGTTTTAATGTGACAGGGAGGCAGATGACTTGGACCGGCTTTGTTTTTGTTTTAATCTCTGGGAGATGAGAACATGTGATTTATAATATTATGTATTATTATTATTAATATTATTATGTATGTATTTCTGTACTCAAGTAGAGGGGCGTGTTCTGGATTTTATTGACAACTTCAGTCAAACTACTTAAACTGTAGTTTCTACTAAGTTTGAATGCAAACAGATTATATATGAGCACATTTACAATCCTTCCTTATGATGTGAAAAACATCCAGCGGTCTTCTTGATAGCAGAAAGCGTGCGCTGCATGAGACTTAATGAGTAAAATTAAAATAAATTAGAGAACCTGGAGTGAAACACTGACTTCAGCCACATCCATAAAGCTCCCTGTGTGTGATATCGTGACGCTGGGGTTTCTTATTGGCTCAGCTTCTGCTGTTGGAATAAGTCAGTCTGGACCAGGAGTATTCCCGCAGTACGTAATCTACACTCTCAAAGCGTGTATTTCATCACGTGAGCTGGCTGAATGAGGCGCTCTTACGGCCGAATGGGAGAAAATCCCTGCAGGAAAAAAAAAATCCTATGAGAAGGACAAAAAACTGGGGAAAAGACATGGACACATATTTATCTGCCCGTTTATCTGAGAGGTGATAAATGACAGGTGAGCAGGAAGGTGCTGCAGCTCCTTCCCTGCTTCCAGCCCTCAGCTCATCATCCTTCACTCTTGGCCCCGTCCAGCTCTGTAATGACCCTGATCTCTCTCCTGCGCGCCCGTCGCTCTCTAATCCGCTGCTGTCCTCACTGGCCGGCTGCTTATTACACTGTGAACGCCTCTGTGTGTGTGTGTGTGTGTGTGTGTGTGTGTGTGTGTGTGTGTGTGTGTGTGTGTGTGTGTGTGTGTGTGTGTGTGTGTGTGCGCGTGTCGTGTCCTATTTTCAGTGCATTTTCTCGTTGATTAAAGGGAGCTCGGTGCTGACTCAGCACATCTGCCTGGTAAAACTTAAACCATGAACTATCCTCCAGCCCGTCAGCTCTCCACACAATGCGTAAAACATGTAAATATAAACCACAGTAAAGGACGCCCTGGCCCTGGCCCTGGTCCTGGCCCTGGCCCTGGTCCTGGTTCTGGTCCTGGTCCTGGTCCTGGTTCTGGTCCTGGTTCTGGTCCTGGTTCTGGTCCTGGTCCACCCCACTGTGCTGAAGCCTCAGAGGCTTCCAGGTGTGTGTTTATGGCTCAGCGTTGCTCTCAGACACACACTGAGCAATGGAAAGATGTCAAACATGTCAGATTTCACCGACTGACAGCCGAGAAACAAACTTCCTGTCTCTTCCCAGAATAGATAATAAAGATGACCAGAAATAAGGACTTCGTCATGGGTTTTGTAGATGAAGCTATATTTAGCTTGGTTCAGCAGTGAAAGCAAAACTAAATACATCAACCATAACCACAACGGCAAATATCAGAGATTCTGGTTCAGAAATGAGGAAATCCAACAACAATTTAAGCTTCAAGCAGAAGCTGAGGTTTGTTAAACTCGTGTCGCTGAAGGAGCGTGCTCTGTGAGAATATAGAAATCTACATTACACGACGGAGCAGATAGGATGATTTCCACCTGCAGGTATGGAAACAAAGGCATTGATCGCGTTGGTCTTCATTGATTTAGTAAAGAAAGTCCACGGCTCTTTTTACACACCAATGTTTTCAAGTGAAACCACAAAGTTTTTTTGGTTTTTTTTCTTTTTGGTGCAAAGATTTTATTATGATTGAAACTAAACAGTCTTAAGTTTAGAGATAGTTGTCTTGAAACCTTCACCAGGAAAAGCAGCTTTGCTTCAGCGTTTTATCGGACTGACAGGATTACTGTTCACCTTGTCTCTCTAATGTGTTGCTTCAGTTGTTCAGTTTATAGAATGAGAAATAAACGTCGCCATCAGGAAACCGCTCTTCAACACTCTCTTTTGAGGAACTAGGGATTGCAAGGCGTGAGCGCTGAGCCTATCGGTTCTTCCTCGTTCAGGAGGTTCTGTGCGCTTTTCAAGCTTCACCTCGCTTGAAAACTGAAGACAAAATGATTTCTGGATTGCAGAGAAACCCTCCGTCAGAAGAGTCAGAAAATCTTCATGTCATTGCATGAATGTTTCTGTAACATAATTATTTTTATCTACTGTCTGTTACACAAATGTCAGTCGTATCGAGCGCCGTGTGACAAGAATGTGACCTCTGTTTGACCTCACTGGAACTGAAGATTGAGAAACACCCACTCATGATCTCTGGATGTGAAACATGTCAACCTGCTAATCTGACAAAATATAACGTTAAACTGACTGTGTTTTCTGTGGCATTCTCTCTCTCTCCTTGCCGTGACGCTCTACTCTTTATAGATCAAATTCCGCTCTTCAGACCGATTATCAGCTATTCAACACTTCACCTTATCAGCCCCCCCCCCCACACACACACACACACACACACACACCGCTCGCTCCTCGTCTCTGTAGCTTCACTGACAGCTGAAAAGCACAAGGAGATGCTTTCCACAAAGTCACAAGTCAACACTTAACATCCTCTCTTTCTCCACCCGCCTCCCTCCTCCAGCAGCCCCCCCCCCCCCCCCCCCCCCCCCCCCCTCTCCATCTGCTCCTCTGGATGTTGACAATGGCATTTTCTGTGAGCAAGTGACTCAGAGTGAAAGAATGCGAGTGTGTGTGCCAGTGTGTGTGTGCGTCCCGCTCCGTACTGTCACAGGCTGTCAGGCGGCGCGGCGGGAGAAAGATGAGTGCGGTGAAATGACAGCGGGACCGTATCCCAGCCTCCCATTGTGGCCGAGCCGGGGGGTCACGAACCTGGCGTGACTGTCAGACGGAGCGGAGGGACGGACGCTCAAACAAAGAGGCGCTATTTTAGATGCCGAGAGCCAGAGAGAGGCTTTCAAACGCTGTCGAGCACCCATCATGTTCGATTACACAATTTGCTTCAAGATCGAAAATCTTATAGGAACTGATTTAAAAAAAAAAAAAATCAAATATATATTTATACCAAAAAAAAGCATTTTCACTGGAAATGTTGTAAAGATGGGTCCTTAATTACAGGAATTAATGACTTCTTGAGATACGTTACATTCCATAAGTTCATCAGCGGGGAGGAAGATGCTCTATATTACTGAAGCAATGACTGAACTGGACGTATTCTGAACTTCAAAACATCTACAATCAACTGCAGTTGATCACAGATCAGAATTAAACTGCTTCACAGAACCCAGTGCATCACAGCTCGATTTAGGATAAAGTTCCTGTTACAGAATCCAGCTGGAAAATAATAAATCGAATAAATTCAGACATTTTGATAAAGATCACTGACCTCTAATCAAGCAGTCTACTCTATATTAGTTTAGAGGAATCTTTTGATATTTGTAAAGCACTTTGGCCGCTCCCATGTGTTTGTCCCGGGCGGTCACGTGCGTTTGCACGTGTCCAGACTCACGTATGTGTTTCGCGTCGGAGCGGAGTTTCCCGGCTCCTGAGACAGGAAGTGCTACCTTAGCAACCCCAGGAAAATACAGGAAGTACAAACGAGCGTGCCTCGAATTCCAACGTTTTCTTACAGGAGTGATGGATCGAGGGCCAAAACCAGCTGGAGGGGGAGAGAGAACAATGAGCGGCTCTCAAAACCACACAAACGCTCAGACTGGAGAGCCGCGGTCACACAGATGGCTAGACACAGACAAAAGGTCAATTATGAAGCCGTGGAAAGAAAAAGACAGTTATGGCCGATATGGTCAAACACTCGCATGTCTGCAGGAGCGGCTGCAGCAGGAAGGTCAGCCCTCATTCACTGCAACAATAACAAACACACGTCCAAGAGCCAAAGAAAGGCGAGGTCAGAGCATCTGAAAGCCTCATTTACGGCTTCATGTTGTTTTAAATGGGTCAAAATCAAAAATGGTTTAATAGTTGAGAATCGCTGGGATAAAAATCCAGCTTGGTCTTGGCTTTGTCTGAAGAAAGTGGATGAGAAGAAGTTTCTCTCAGCTGAGGAGGATGGTTCAGGGCTGTCTACATATAACATACAAACAGTTTCTTGGTGGGAATTGAAACGTGAATGGAACCCATTGTAGCATGAAGTCGCTCCTCTGTCGAGGTCCAGTTTTCAGAAAATAACTGATGTTGTGTGACGGAACTGGACTCTTCTGTCCCACGTGGACGAGTGTTTGTCTGTTGCTATAGGGACGTCTGCTAAACTCAAAAGCAACAAACAGATTTAGCTCTTTATGCTCTTTTCATGTTTCTCATGTGAAGAAGTGTTGCATAACACACACATCTTGTTATGCATTGAGGTGTTCGGTTGCATGTTTGGTTTCTGCTGCATCAGAATTAAAAGTCTTGAAAAAACTAGCGATCCATTTCAATCCAAATGGTGCGAGAGGCTCTCCTCTCCTCTGAACTGTGGCTGCTGGACAGGACAAGACAATGACCACTGTGTTGGTTGCAGACTTGCAAAGTCATCCACACATCGCACGATATCAGGTTCCAGGCTGTTGACCCTGGGGCCCTCTCCTCCAAACCTTTACCGACTGACATCCAATAAGAAGCACAAACTTTTTAAAGACTGTATGTGTAAAAAAAAAAAGGAAGAAGAAGAAGAAGAAGGTCATATTGAATGTACGAGTGCGACGAATTGCATTTACCTTCGGCATCAGCCTGCTTTCCCTACTCAATCTCCCGTGACCGGCGGTGATTGGATTTTACCTCCCAATCAACGCAGTCAGCACATCGGCTGCAGAACGGTCGGAAACATTAGACCGACTTTATCTCCCCTCCCAGGAAACAATCGTCTTTAATAGTGCGGCGATAAAAGTAGACTTTCTTCAGCGCCGATTTAATGTGTCAGCCTTCATTTAGCCTAATGTAATCAGTGGATGTACAGCAGCGTAAACCTCAAGCCAGGTTCCTCTGATCTTTAGTCACGGGAGGGAAATTGTCACAGAATCATACAAAATATACAACAACATATATTTTTTTACCTTTTTCAAGGAAGATCCAGACTCAATGTGAGATCTGACTGGTTCTATTGATGAAATAACTGTTTTATATCCACTAAAAATGTTACTTCCTCCCTCAGTTCCTCCATGAGCTTCCTCCTCCTCCTCCTCCTCCTCCTCCTCCTCCTCCTCCTCCTCAGCGTGGCCTTGTATCACCTCATTCACTGCTCTCGTCTTCCGCCCCTCGCTCCGCCGCTCATTCTGTCCTCCTCTCTTTGCTCTCAGCCCCGCTGCTCATCAGTCATAACGCCGGGCCGAGCACCAGCTGGATCTACTCCTGTGCGCCTCCCTCCTTTTTCCTCCTCTTCCTCCTCTTCCTTCCTCTCGAGCCTCTTCCCTCCACGTGACGTCCATCCACCGCTCTCTTCCCCGTATCGCTAACATTTCCAGTCTCCAGAGTCTGCTGAGCTCTTCTCCTTCCCTCCCTGTCACCTTGTCCTCATTACTTCCTCCCTTTACCTCCCACTCTCCCAGATCCCTCAGTCTCCTCAGCTCCCTTTTCCACCTCTTCTTTCTTCCCCTCACATCCTTGTCAAAAGTTCAGTTCCGTCTCATCCACGACTGCATCGCAAAGAAACAGTCCAACAGGGAAATCCGTCTCCAGATCCCAACAACCCTGAAACTGTCTGACTGATCCGAGCATCTGTTCTGACTCTTCATGCTGGCTCATGAAAAGTACCCACTTAATGTAAGGATTTCATTAATTTGGCTTTGAATTGATTAATTTTTAAAAAACTGACCTTTTAATTGGTACAAAATCGAGAAATTGAGACCAGTGGTTGTCTTTCGTTTCATAGTCACTCGTTATTCAGTCGACCGGTGGTTTCGAGTATCAACACTTGTCATGTTCCACACAGAAAATAGATGTGTTGGATTGAGACCAAGCCAAGTGCAGCCAAAGTTTTCTTATTGTCGTATTGAATTAGGATGTGTTTGGACCAACGGCAGCTTGGTTCAGAATATCTGAATTCAATCCAGGGCTGAGAACAACTGGTGAATGTTTAGTGATCTGGACGATCATGAAAGCCTCACAGGGAGTCAGAGGTGAACTGCAAAGGTATGATGGACAAACGACTGAAGGAAGGTTTAAAATCTAGGGGAAAAGGCTCCAAAGGCAGAAAAGATTGTTATAGAAGGGATGCAAAATGTGGGAAAACAGATTTTTTTTCTCTCTAGATCCTTCTAGTTAGATGATCCCAGCAGTTCTCCAAGAGTTTCTAATCACAGCTTTTTCAGATGGTCTATAAGGAAGAGTGAGTCCACCCATCCAGTGGAGAGAAATAATTCACACTCTTATTCTGATAAGTGACAGGTTACAACTCGGTTCTATCTTTAGTATATCAACACCTCGTCCGAGTCTTCTGATCCCTTCACCCACTGATTCCTTCCTGCTCTGCAGGTTCTCCACCCTGACTGATAAAGAACAAGGCCTCTTTCTGTCGTGGACCCGGACATGGAGACTCACTGGTTTTGAAAGCACAACAATCATAGAAAAATAAATAAATAGCCAAGCAGCAGTGTTTACAGGTGATCGTATAGGTGAGAAGGAACAAAACTTTAAGTTTTCACTTCCTTATGTTATTTACTTGATCTTCTCCATCATCTTTGTGTATTTATCTTGTGGCTGCTGGCAGCAGGAGCTCTGAGAGCGGTTCATCTTTCTGCAGAGCACTTTGAAACTCCTTGGAAAAGTTTTTCAACTTGTCCTGCTCTGAATACCTGCACCCCCCCTCCTGTCTGCCCCCTCCTCCTCCTCCTCCTCCTCCTCCTCCTCCTCACCCTCTCTCCGTTCTGACAGTGTGATCCATGGGGGCATTATCTTTCCATTATCTGTCCATCCCATAATCATTTCCCTCACCTCGCCCGGCGTCTCTGGAGAATATTAATCAGCTCACAGACAAGTCTAATCGCTGCTCTGGGGCTATAACGGGAGCTGCAGTCCATCAGGCACAAGACACACACACACACACACACACACACACACACACACACACACACACACACACACACACACAAAATTTCCAATTAGTCTATTAGTGCCTCTCTCGCTCAGTTCACTTCGTCCACATGAATCACAAACTAAACAGTTCAGCACTCGGACGTCCATTTTATTAAAAAACATATATACACATAAGTGGAAGCCATTTGTCAGGTGAAACCTCCCACATCCACATAAATAATATCCAGAACATCTCAACCAGCCAGACATCACTTCACCGTGACGGCGGGGGATTCTGAGGCATCGCTGGGAGTCCAGGTTGAACATCTGTTAAAGTGGATGTTTTAAACGTCCAGTGTGGTGAAGATGCAACAGGAACCAAAACTATCATCTCCAAAGCTCCTGTCATCTCATAATATTCATACTGTTTGTTTAATACAGTGTGATACATTTGAAATGAGACAAATTGTCACAGCATTTTGAATCCATTGGCAAGTTGCATTCGACTATGGGAAGTAGAAGATTTTAGAGCAGGGGTGTCAAACACATTTCAGTTTGGGGCCACATGTGGACCAATTTCATCTTGAGTGGACCAAACCATTAAAAAAAAAACTCACCCTGACAGCATAGCTTTAAGGCTAATGCTAGGTACCATCTTTCTTGGCAGCATCACCGATGTCTCAGCTCGGGTCTCTGTGTTGTGTTGTGTTGTGTTGTGTTCACTACTCTTCAGAAACTAGTCAAAAAATCAGTGTTGAAATTCTCACAGTTTGCTTGCTGGTCAAACTGGAGCATCTTGCAGACCAGCTTTGGCCCACAGGCTTTATGTTCGACACCCATGTCTAAGAGTATGATCTGCTAAAAGGCTGTGCATCTAGAGATCAATGCTGATTCTTCCCACTCTGGACCTCACATGTGGACGCCGACCCTGTCCTGAAGTATTTCATGTAATTTTCTATTTAACATTTGCATGGTTTATGGCTGTAACTGTCTTTAAATGGAGGTGCAGAGTTATTCAGCCATTAGAACAAATGATGCTGTTGCAGCAAGAAGCGTTTCCTCAGCTGGCTCCCCATGACTTTAATTTGTGGACTTTTTCCCAAGATATTTTTTGTTGTTCTCCACTCTTAAGTATGACAATCTTCTTTCTTTTTATGAACTCTACTGCTGCTCATGCTTTTGTGACAGCTCTGACTTTGATAGATCATCTACCATTGTACATTTTCTATCTTTTTATGGTGACTACAGCACAGACGCTCGTGCTTTAAGGGAATGTCTGAACTTTGAAGGACTGTCCAGTAAACAGGAGCCGTCCAGTTTACTGCAGGAAACCAAGCAGTCAGTGGGAAGATCAGAACTTCAAGCACAGCCTACCTCCACTCCTCTCAGAGCAACTGAACCTGAGCTGCAGTATGAAATTCAATCCAGGAACAACAGAGCACCTTTTATTGCTGTTTTATTGCATATTTTTATGGGCGAGGAAGTGAATCTCGTTGAGGACTGAAGTGATTTACTGTGTGGCAGAGATCCAGGATGAAGAGACTGCAATGCAATGAGACACGTATATGGATCAATTCTTAGCAGTAACAGTGAGTTCTTTAGCTTTTCAGTGACAGAAATAAAGCATTAAGTTGACAATGAAAGTGAAAAAGAGCATAAAGATAAATATGAAATGGAGCTGGTTACTTAGTAGTTTTCCAATCAAATTAAGAAAGAATTATCAGGGCTTTTATTGATTTATTATTCTAACTATTCAACAGAAAAAAGGCAGAATTGGTACACATTTTGACAGGGAAATGAAAATGTCAAAAATATCATGAAATAGTGACAATAATTGAAAATCAACTTCTAAAGGAACTTTAAAATGCGGACTTTTTTCAGATTATGTCAATATCAGTGATCAGTCCTACTAACTGACACATGTACTTTCAAAAATCCGGATTTTTTTTTTTCACTTTAGACATTATTCCAGCTGATCTGAAGTTATTTCACTGGCAGCACCATTTGAAACATGATCAGATGACCAGAGAGTGTATAAATGAAATGTTTTCATTAACAAACACAATAGCTACACATAAAAGACAAAAGATTGCCTGATCTTTACTGATAAATTATTGATTGCAGTGTGATTTCTAGAGGCTGTAATTCAATCAATCAATCAATCAATCAATCAATTTATTTTTGTATAGCCCAGTATCACAACAGTTGCCTCAGAGGGCTTCAAGATGTTACATTGGTCGGTAAAAGTAAAAACAGTGAATAAGCATAATGGTAATATGTCAATATTTACAGTAACGAGACAGAACGAAGCAACCACAGCCTTCGACCCTCACATCCGGCAAGATAAAACTCCAAAAACCCAGTGGGAAAAGAAGAAATCTTGGGGAGAACCACAGTATGGAGGGATCCCTCTCCCAGGGACGGACAGCTTTGGCAACAGCTAGCATGAGACAATAAGAAGTAAAGCCTAGGACAATGTTGAGGACAGTCCGTTGGACGGTCCAGCACAAGAACCACAGATCCCAGCAGTAGAATTCAGTAACCAGTCATCAATTTTCACAGTTTAAATTAAAAAAAAAAAAAAAAAAAAAAAAAAAACAACCCACAAGCTGATTTTGACCGCAGTATAATGGGTCTCATATTCCAGATGAAGTAGCATGTTTACCATCAGAGTTTCATTTGTTGTTTGTCAAAAAATTGAATGAAGTTTTCCCAATGAAGCAATAAAGTTAGGACTGAGTTTACTGAAGTACTGTAACTGCTACAACAGGGAATGAAAAGCTTCTTCATGACATTCTGTGACCAAAGAGTGAACATGTCTGGGAATAATTTTAATTCAGAAAACAGTCTGCGGCAGCCAAACACTGACGGACTTTAGAGGAAATCAGGAATCTGTCAGATATTGCATGAATAAATGAGAAAGGCATCCGTGGTTCTCATGTATGTTTCTTAGGCCACATTTACAGGAGGATTCAAGTGAAAAAGCAATATTTTTGTGTTTTTGTTTCAGGGAAATTTACACAGGAGTCTTTGAAAAATGATGTCCTTATATGCAGAAAGGGCAGAAGGGCTGAGAACGCTGTAATTACCCTGAATGCTGCTTACATGCTGTCAAGATATTGCATTTCCAGAGGCTCCAGTCACAGTTTTAATGTAAGCGAACCTCCAAACAGCAGAAAAGTTTTCTGTTTTCACTTGAAAATGTTGTCAGTGCTTTCGTTTGTTCTTCAAAAACTTGTTAGAGCACATTGCTAGATTCTGCCTTCCTATGGAGCAGAATCAAGGTCAACATGAAAAAATGGTTCGCAACTCTCAAACCAAACCGAAGGAATCAACATGATAGCTTCTTATTTAAATCATCTTCTTCACACACTGACGGCTTCCTCCCAAATCCACCGGGACAATAAAAGAAAATCCATCCTATAAAACCTCCCAACAAACGATCAAAGCCTATTTTCATCCAAATGGCGGCAGGAGAAAAAGGGCGAAAGATGAAAAATAGAGTATTTCCCCCCCAACAGACCTTCTCTTTCCTCCCCAGACTGAACTTGATTATGAATGGCTGCCCCGAGGAGAAGAGGAGGGGAGGAGGTGAAGGGAGGAGGGGGGGATGAAAGGAGGAGTGGGGAGGAAGATCAGAGGCTGAGGAATGTTTGCCATGGGGGGGGGGCAGAGCTAAACACATGAAACTTTGACTGTCCACATGCAAGTGCCTGCACACACACACACACACACACACACACACACACACACACACACACACACACACACACACACACACACACAAACACACAAACACACACACACACAGAATGCTTCCTCATGTTACTCTTCATCAGTCTACAACATCCTACCTCATGCTATGTCCCACCCTCCATGTTCTGTGTGTGTGTGTGTGTGTGTGTGTGTGTGTGTGTAATAAATCCCAGGGCGGACTGCAGTAGACACAGCTGTTTCACGCCTGTCCAGATGTCGGCGAGGGGCGAGAGAGAGAGACGAAGTGAGAGGGTGTGAGACGTGCACAGACCTATACTGTACACATCAAAGACAGCAGAGTAACACGCGTGCATGCATTTGCACACACACACACACACACACACACACACACACACACACACACACACACACACACACCACAGATGGCGTTGGGATTCATTGAGAGCGTCGGAAAAAGCTTTGAACTCAGTGAACGTGCTCCTCTTCCTCAGCGGCGTTTAGGCGTCGGAGGCTGCGGCCGTAAACGAGAACAAATCCAGCTGGACGCCTTCCAAGTTCAGCTTCTCTTTCTTCAGGTCATTTATTATATCGAGACGTAATTCATTTTTCATAAAAGTACAATGAATTTACAACCTTGAATGTGACGGAGGTCACACTGACTGTTCTTATAAGCTTTTATCTAAACACATATTTATGTTCAGTTGGTTTGATAAAATGTACTTTACAGCATTCATTGCTATATGATGAGGGTTTGTTTTGTGCATTCTTTCGTGGATAAAGCAGACTCACTGTATATTATACTTTAGTCATAATGTTTTCTTTTATTTTGAAGGTGTATCACACCTATTTTGTTTTGTGGAATTGCAAAAATGTTTTTTGCAGATTGTTTTTCTGAATGTGAGAAACACAGATATGTAAAATGTTTTACAACATATCATGTCTGTGTTAGTGGAGGTGTTCCAGATCCAAACCGTACATAAACTTGACGTTTGGCTGCGGACTAACAGGTGTGACGCCGCCTCCCGTCTCCTGAGCAGGTGGGTGACGGCGGACGATCACAGAGCCGCTCGCACTTCGGCCCTCTTCCCAGGAACTCGTTCATGGAGCAGCAGAGCGTGCCTTCCTTCAAGTCACAGCATGCAGGATGCACGAATAACTTTAGGGCGAACATTTCCATCACACACTAACAAACAGCAGCATGTTATTTAACATACCGGGCAGAAATACTTTCACAGGCTGCATTTTGTCCTCAGAATGATTCGTTCTCGGTCTGTTAAGTCTGGACGGTGGACACCACTGTCCCCTCCGCTTTCTGTCAGATACAGTTCTGAAAAGGACTGATCATTTCAATATGGAGTTCCACAAGGTTCTGTTTTAGGATCTATACTCTTCACATTATACATGCTTCCTGTAGGGAACATCATCAGGAAACACTCCATTAACTTCCACTGTTATGCAGATGATACACAGATCTACCTTTGTTTTTCTTTTTTATATTTATTTGCTACTGTGGTATTCTTCTTTGGGCTGCTGTAACAGTGAAATGTCCCCATCGTGGGATCAATAAAGTCTTATCTTATCTTATCTTATCTTATCTTATCTTACCTATCCCTGAAACCAGATGACACAGATGAACTTGTTAAACTAGAAGCTTGTCCTAATGACATAAAAACCTGGATGAGTCATAATTTTCTCCTCCTAAATTCAGATAAAACAGAATTTATTTTATTTGGCCAAAAACACCTGAGGGAAAAATTATCTAATCAAATACTGACCCTAGATGGTGACCCAGTAACACTGTGAGGAACCTGGGAGTGACCTTTGACCTTTAACTCCCACATTAAACAGGTCTGCAGGACCTCCTTCTTTCACCTGCGTAATATTTCTAAAATCAGGAACATGCTGACTCAAAGCGATGCTGAGAAATTAATCCATGCATTTGTTCCTCCAGAGTAGACTACTGTAATTCCTTGTTATCAGGGGGCCCCAATAACTGCCTAAAAAGTCTCCAACTCGTTCAAAATGCTGCAGCAAGAGTTCTCACAAGAACCAGTAGGAGAGATCATATCACCCCAATATTAGCTTCCCTTCACTGGCTTCCTGTTAAATCTAGAATAGAATTCAAAATCCTCCTGTTAACCTATAAAGCCCTGAACAACCAGGAACCATCATATCTTAAACAGCTATTAGTCCCATACTGTCCCAGGAGAGCGCTTCGTTCTCAGAGTGCTGGTCTGCTGGAGGTTCTCGGTTCTCTAAAAGTAGAACAGGAGGTAGAGCCTTTAGCTATCAGGCTCCTGTTATGTGGAACCAGCTCCCAGAGTCTGTAAGGGAGGCTGACACAGTCTCTGCTTTTAAGACGAGGCTTAAGACCTTTCTATTCAATAAAGTTTACAGTTAGGGGTCGTGTCTTCTCTCTCTCTCTCTCCCAACTATTATGTAACTGTTCTGTAAGGTGATGTTGGGAAAATAAGTCGTGGATTTATTGTATAAATCTGTGAACCTGTGTCCACTTCAATGGAAATAAAATGAACTCTCCCCCTCTCTCTCTCTTTCCACTGTGGGAGACCAAAAAGTCAGAACACTAAAACCCTGGACGAAGAGGCTGTCTCTTAGGTGGACTAGAGCCGTGATTGAGGGATGGCAGACAGAACATCAATCACAGCTGATCCATTGAGACAGCCTGGATCCAATGGGTGCAATTCTAATTGGGCATCAAACAAAACAGCTGCTCCACTGATTACTCGAGGAACCCGGACCCAGAGGGTGTAAGCGTTTACTGAACCCCGAGCTCCTACCATGTGGAACCGGCTCCCAGTTGTGCTCCTTCTCTCGTTTCAATGTAATTTCATTGTACTACTGTAATTTCATTGTATTGCTGCATGTCATTGATGATTGTTCCTCATGTAGCCTATGTACCCTGTGTTTATATATGAATTGTATGTAGATACAAGAAACTGTCTGTCCTATCTCCTTCTCTTTCTGTCCCCTCACACCAACCGGAACAGCAGAAAGCCGCCACCTCTGAGCCTGGTTCTGCAAAGGTTTCTTCCTGTTAAAAGTGGGTTTTTCCTTTCCACAGTCGCTTATGCTTGCTCATGTGGATCTGTTGGGTTTCTCTGTAAAAGTGTCTAGAAACGACCATGTTGTAACTGGCACTTCATAAATAAAGCTGAATTGAATTGAATCATTTCACCGTCTGTTAGAGTGAGGAGGTTTTTCCAGTTCTAGAGGAGAGAAGGCTTGATGTTCTTCATTGGCTACAGAGCTCCTCACAGGATTACCTCCCTGCTCATTTGTCAACACAGTTTCATAAAACGATTGCAGAGTCTGAGCGGGCCGTTGAAGGCGCAGAGGGGAATTTATTGAGCGATAATGATAAGACGTTCTTAACAAGGGAAAAAGTTACCAAACTGGCCGAGGACTCCAAGAGAAGGATCACAGGTGCTGACGGATCAGCAGCGACTGCAGGTTTTTATATAATCCGGGACTTGAGAGGCGCTGAGGATCTCGCTGCTATAAATATCTCAATATTTGGCCTGTGACATAAGGCTGGGAGGGCTCGGCGGTTCAGGCACCCTTTTGTGCAAACGTGGGAACCTAAACTGTGACAGCGACCACAGAAAGAGATAAATCGCTCCTGAACTGACGCCACAGCAGATCCTCCCACGAACAGCTCGGTGCTGACGGCGTCAGAATCATCAGCCGGGCTCACCGTCTGAACTGACAGCCTGAGGTCCATTCTTCTTATTTATTCTATTTTATTTATTTATTTATTTATTGCATATAAAGCACAACACTGTGCAGCTGAATCACCTGAACGAGTCGTCCTGAAGGTTCACCTTATTCCAGGTTGAACGCCGCCGATGCTGAGCGGAGGTGCAGCGTATTGTGTTTGCAGAAGAAAATTGGACTCATGAAACCCATCCATCACCCGGACATTATTTTTGTCTCATTAAGTGTGCAATAAATAGGTCGGAGCAATCTGAAGGAAAGGTCAAGCAGTTCACTGCTCACCAGGTTTTTAACCCCTTCCCTCCATACAACTGGAAAACAAACGCAGCAACCTCTTGACCATCAGACAGGACAACTGTAGACCACAAGTCGCAGTTCTTTTAGTGATCCGGCTGGTCGGGTGACTTTCAATAATCACACATCCCATCCAGGAATGCTAGATTTCTCCTGTAAATGCATCATTTTTGCATTTTCATTTCAGTAAAGTTTAGCATTCAAGTGTTTCCTGACACTTTGCTGATACTCAGATAAAGAGAGAAAGCAAATAAGACATAATCAGCCATTTTTACAAGTTATTCAGGAGGAAGAGAAGACAATCACAGAAATATGCTATAGAGAAAAACTCTTTCTAAAGTGGAAAAATTACGTTCACATCTTTGAGATAATCAGAAGAACTGGGAACGTCAGCGTTACCAGATTGCTTCCTGAATGATTTCCACAGATTGTCAACATGGAGATAAACCTAATCTGATGTTTTCTCAGTGTGAACTTCATTCTAACGTTTCGGTACAGAAAACATGTTGGTAAAAAGACTTCAGAGAAGCAGATCTTCAGCAGTAAATATCTCAGTGAATCTGTAATTACAAGTGAGGAGATCTAAACTTGAACGTAGTGATTTATACATACCGTTCAAATGTGAGAACGGTTTAAACCAGCTGCAGAAACGCCTCCCGTGTGTCTGGAGCTCGGCCAGCTGCTGTGATCAGGCTGCTTAATGTAGCATGTCATCAAACAGTACGAGCCAAAACGTCTACGATGGAAAATGATGGGGTGCATGAATGACTTTGCACTGTTCTAATAAGAATCAAAATAAAAAGATAAACCCCGGTTTAAAGCTGCTGGTCAAAGGTAGGATAGAGTTTGCATGTTCTCACTGTTGGCTGCATGCCTTCTCGATTAATTGAGTGATTAAATATGGGAAATTTGAGCCTTTGGGCTGACAGAGGCAATACAGGAATATAGAGAAGATGTTTTAAACACAGCACTTGTTAGATTCTGCTCAGATGAAGGTTTCAGATGAAGGAGTTTCTTCTCCAGCTGAAGGTCATGTTCAGGGTAAAAAGTGAAGGTTGTGTTGTATATGCAGGGCCTGTATGTCAGTATGTCCTGTTTAACGTGAGAAAAGCTCTTCTGGAAGCGAGTGAAAGAGGATCCGCCTGCCGTCACGTCGAGCTGTTGATAGGGGATGAGTGCTCTTTGGCTCACCGCGGCCCTTCACACACTCCCGGGCTGTCACTTTAGAAAGACTGTATCTGTTCCCCTCTTCAGGATGTTTTCAAAGCGAAAGTGGAGGCCCCCCCGCCCGCCCGCCGTCGTCTCTTCCCTGGTGTGTATGTGGGCGTACGTTCCCTCAGACGCACACAAGCACAGCGGCATCCTAACCTGCATCTGTCGCCGCTTGAAGTGGAAAGGAGAAATTGGTGCAAACGCAGCTGCATGCTGAGAAGCGAAGGCGGAGACACAACACAAAACACACATGAAAGAAACGAGACACCGAAAAGTTTCCTCGTTCAACCGTAACCGTCAGCTTTGAGGAGATCCGTGACGCTTCACTCCACGCCACAGAAAATCCCTTTTTACAGGTTGAGCAACATCTGAGCAACTATTACAGGTAAACACAGTCCTACATAACTTTTTACTGTCTTCACGAAGCAGCTGGTGTTCACTCACTCCAACGGAGGAACGCAGCAGGATCAGGACATTGAAAACTGCAGCGATCATAAAAATCTCTTCATTTTTGTTATTTATGATCAGCATTTACTACTCTGTGCTCAGAAAACTGTTTTCCCTTAACCAGCCTAGCTTTAAACCAAGCTTCAGTCTGATGAGGAAGTAGTTTTTACTGGTGCCAGGATTTAGCCTGAACAGATGCAGGTCCATGTATGGTTCTCTTTCTTAATGCTTATCCTGGCGGGAACGGGATCCTTTGCGGTATTCAACACACTTTTGGACTGGTTCAGATTACCCGGTCGTACTCAGGTTATTCCTGTTAAATCTTTCAAATCTGTCCTCTGGTGTCCCACAGGGCTCTGTCCTAGGTCCCATTATCTTCTGTCTCCTTCCTTAACATATTATCTGTAAGTACAGAGTTCCATTGCTTTGCAGATGACACTCAGCTCTACTTTTCAACCTGCTGACTCTGTTGCCTTCTTTATGAGTTTTATTATCATATAGTCCTCTCTGTCATTGTCACAATGGCCTTCATACTTGCACCATATTCCATCTAACTGGCAAGATAAAAGGACAAATGCTTCTTAACGACTACAGCTGTTTAATATGTCATGTTCATGCGAACCACAGAGATATATTACAATTAGAGCGCAATACAGATTTACTGTAACTGTCACTGTAATAACTTGTCAACTCCAGAGCTGCAGTAAAAATAGTCAAGCAAGAGAGAGAGCAAGAGCATTAGATGTTACTACTGAGAAGACATTTCTCAGAATGATAGAATACTTATTGAAATCAAAATTGAGAAGAAAACAAATCATCATCGTTTCATACATGTGCAGCCAGACGTCCTTGTCAAACTTCAAATGGTACAATGCGTGTGTTTTTAGCCAGGATTTAAAAATAGGGAGACGATTTATTCTTCTCCATGAAAAACTATTTGAGCAATAATTCAAGCTCAAAATTCATTGTCAACCTTGGGGTTGAATAATACTATAAAGCTTTGTTCTACTGTATGCAGATGATGACATTTTTTGCATTAACAGAATTCAGACCTTTAAATAACTTCTAAAAGTGTTATTTTTAAATCAAAATCAGCATTTTTCAAAAGTAAAATATAACAACAGTCCTCACCTATCCTTTTTTTTTTGTACTAAAATGCTTTTCTAAGTACGATAACCACAAATAAAAACATCACACAACTATGTGACAGTTTAAACACCAAAGACCTCCATCGATGAAAGGCTGTTGATTCAGCTTTGTCAAACCAGCTGAAAGGCAGGTCGGTCACGAGCTGCCGATCCTCCACCGCCTCCAAACAGCGCCGAAGGTGTGAGTCTCTCCGCAGTTTATCCACAAAAGGCCCATCAAGGGCAGCGGCTCATTGTGCGCGCAAACCCTAATTACAGCTTGGACCGTCATGAAAAAGCTTCCGCTCCGACATCAAATACAAAGTCAGAGAAGTACAAAGGCTTTCATTTTTTCCCCCTTTGTTTCAGATGCCAGCGCAGCAGAACGAGCGCAGCGGCGAGCAGGAAACGGCGGACAGATAACGGGATTTAGAGCGAGCTGGCAGAGAAACGGAACGGGATGGAGACAATAGTGGAAGGCGAAAAATGGCTCAGCGAGACAAGGGGACAGACAAGAATGAACAAAAAATGGAAACATGATAAGGATGACGAATGCGGGGCGGGGGTCTCCACGTATGCATCGCGCCGTTAGGCCGAGGGACGAGACGAAACACAATCCAGCTGTAAAACACCGACTTCTTCCCGTTGACTCCATAATCTGACCGCCTCAGACAGTGCGGGGCAGGAGGGTGTTTTCCTAATTGTTCTCACTTAAAGTTAACAATAGTCTATTTTCTGTCACTCTGGACAGGAGGCCGGCTCGCCCACACCCACGTCTCCACACACCGAGTGTGTTTGTGTTGGATATTTCTGTGGCGGTTATTCAGATGACAGGGATGGCATGCTATAAAGATAACAGTTTATTCTTAAGCCTGCATGCGCGTTACCAAGAAATCTGGAGTGTGTGTGTGTGTGTGTGTGTGTGTGTGTGTTCCTGTTTGTCAGTGGATGGGACAGACAGTTCCTGTGAAGGTGAGGATGCCTGTGTGTTTCAGTTTGTACGTGTGAGTTTATTTAGAAAAGACGTCTCCGTGTTTATGGTGTGTTTCTCCCACACGATATCCGCTCCTACCTTTGTACTTGGACTCCAGTTTCGTCTCTGTTATGTCTCCAAACACGGGACGTATGAAGGACGGGAGCAGGATGACGAACGTCTGTCTGTTTGTTGAGACGCTTTCCTTCAAATCTTTATGGAAAAAAGATTCGCCATGAAAAAAAAGAGAAATACACTTCATATATTTTAGAGTTCACCAATAAATCATTATAGTAGTTTGAGATCAAAGAGAATTGATTTTTATCTTATATGACAGAAAATCACCTGTTAAAAAACATCTATTATTGGATATTTTTCCATCTATGGTATGAAAAATGAATTCAACCCTAAATAACAGAAATGTTTAGAAAATAAGTCACTTCTGAAGTGATTCTGCAGTCAGCCCTGCTGGAGGCACAGATCAAAAACTTTCAGGTCTGCTGGCAGAAATCCAACATGAAGGTCCGGAGAGAGAAACACCAGAGACTACAGGAAGGGGACAGAATAATAGAGACATGGAAAGCAAATACACAACTGTGTGAAGAGGGAGAAAAGTGGAGATGCTCGGGGAGTAAAGCTCTCCAGTCATGTAAACCTCGAGCAGCTTCAGGAGAAAGTGATCTGAGCCAGCCTCCAACAAATACAGAGTTTTAAACCTGATTTTAAAGACTGCTGGATCCGTCTGTCAGGTTCCATATGAGCCTGATAGCTGGAAGCTCTGCCTCCTTTTCACGTTTGAGAAACTGGAGGAACCTCAAAGACGCCAACCTCAAAGCGCTGTGAGAACAAAGACTCCTGCAGGTATAATATAGGACTTACAGCTCTTTACGATGCGATGGACCCTGGTTGTTAAGAGCTTTATATGGCCGGCTGGAGGAGAGAAGATGATATAGGAGGGATTTGATCTCTTTTGCTGCAGCATATGGAATCCATTTTTAAAGATTTTTTGGACATATTGACGACCGGAAGCTTTTTTGATCACATTTGATGCAACCAAATCAAGCAACTTAGTGTAACACTCAAGATAAGCTTTAAGTTCAGACTTTCAGCCTTAATTTTTTAAGTCACTTTGTTGCACATCAACGATTGTCTGGAGGCTTGAACCCAACAGACACGGCTAGAGGTAAGAGGTCAGGTTTCATCCATAGTGATGTTGTGGTCGTCTGCTGAATTCGCTTCATCTCACACAAGACCTGTGACTGGACCTTTCGGTGGGGAGTCTGCATGTTCTTCCTGTGCTTTGTGTGGATGTACTTTGGGTTCACTGGCTTGAAAAAGTCAAAGATGTGCTTGTTGGGTTTAATGGAGACTGTCCAGGCTGTGTTTACAGGATTTCTTCGAGTAGGAATAGAAAATTACTGTTGACTTTTGGATGTCGGTGTTCAGAGCAGGTGAAAATGCAACTTTTTAAAAACATTATTGTTAATGTTTATAGCATATTGTTGTCTGCCTTTGTGTGGTTTCATTACTAGAATGATCAACAGCACCTACTAGTGGCTTAACATGAGAACTACATGATTTTCACTGTTTCTGCTGTTCATTTCCAAAACACTGCCAAGTAAAAATGAAAGAAATGAAGTGATATATAATCATCATACAATCATGTCCAGAGGTTCTTGTTGTAGAAAGCCATGTGGAAAATAAAGTAGAAACATGAATCTGCAGCTCTGTGCTGCTCAGTCTACCTGCTATCCTCATGCCTGGAACAGACGAAATGCTTTTTGTTATTAAGCGCTGTTGTTTTTTGGACTTTTTAATCGCCTTCACTCTTTTTTGTTGTTTCATTTCGAGTCAGGAGTTTTGGGTTGTTTTTTTTTTCCCCTAAAAAAAATCCCATCACTCACTGCCGTCCCTCCACAGACCCACAATACACACGAAAAAACAAACAATTTTCAGAGCTTACTGTAATCCACGCAAACAGATTTGTTTCTGTAAACCTCTTGACGTCGTCTTTTTTTATTCTCTCTCTCTCTCTCTCTCTCTACCTCTCATCCTCCACCAGGCCGTCTCCACCTCTTCTCAAATTCTCTTTCATATCTTAACAAGATTTAAGATCCACTCAGAAACAAAACACACACACACACACACACACACACACACACACACCCTTTGACACAAACACACAAGCAGACACACAGTATCCTCGCACCCACATCTCAAGCCAAGTTTTTGACAACAGACTCCGAGCAGTCTCTGCCTCCTCCACAGCCTCATAATTGACCTTCTGTGTGTGTCTGGCCATCTGTGGGACTCCTCCAGCCGCCCCGCTTCCACATTTCTGCTCACTGGGCCGTCGCCGCTCATTTTCTCTGCCCTCTCTTTCTCCTTCGCCGTCCGACAATCCCTTCAAACTCTGCAGTCCTAAACAGAGATGGCAGTATTGATCAATTTCACCATGAAAAAAAAAAAAAAGAAAACTGGTCCTCCCCCTCCTCCTCCTCCTCCTCCTCCTCCTTCTCTCCTGTCTGATGGAAAATTTACTGCAGTGAGATCCAGATGAATCCACTCATGCTGCTGCTCTGCAATGAGGGCTGCGTTATGCAGGTTTGGCGTTAAAGTTCTGCAGGAGAAAATAAAGTTCATTGTTTTTACAGATGTAACTTTATGCACAGTGATGCAGAAACACAGTGACGAATCTCTGCCACTGAAAAACTCCCTGGAATCATGAACACTCCGGCGTTACAGTCTTTAACCTTTAACCCGATCTGACCTGCAGGATGCCGCTCAGGGTGAAGACGCTGCAGGTTGCTGGTGACCCTGGAGTCTGTGGTTACGCTGATGATCGTGCTCAGTGGCACTGCGGCACAGTCGCACCGCTGATCAGCAGCGCCACCCTGTGGCCAAGAGGACCGTCAGGAGTCCAGAATGCTACACAGAGGGAACTTTGTACAGGATTTACATGCAGGACGACACAAGCATGAAGTGATTTGTTGTCTCTTGTTCTCAGAGTGGAACCTTGTTGTTCTTTAAGTTTAAATTCTCTAATCTAATTTCCACTGTTGTAAAATTGCTGAAGTCAATTCAGACTCCAGTCTTTGTAGTTAGTGCGCAATTTCTAACCACAAAGCCAACACCACTATGTGGCAGCTGCTTCTTCTAATGTCTCAATACACCATCTTGTGGTAAAATCTGGCACTGCAGGCCTAATCGCGCTTTAACGGGTATTCCAGCTGCACACCGGAAAACTGTCTTTGAGACGTTATGAGAACCATTTTGGACCATTCAGCCTATTTGAAGTTTTATTGATTTGATATTGAAAAAGATATTTCCTGCTTTTTGATACTTTTGGTGAATTTGTAGTCACTTTGTGGGATACAGGCTGCCAGACAGCTGTGTTACTCTGTAAAAACATCTGTATTCTAACTGAGCTGTGGTTTCTTATCGGAGTGGACGACTGAGGGCTCAAGGTGAAATTGGGACCAAAACATCGTCTCTGCAGCAGGGATCAGTTTGGAGGGAAGATATTTTGAATTGCCTTTTTATGTAACACTCACAGTCACCTGTGTGAAGGATAGTCCCGGTTCCTAAACTTGACCTTTTGCCCCTCTGGTCATTTTTCCATCCCGTTTTACTTTACTGTGTTGCTGTTCTTCTGGTTTTGATGAAACTTGCAAGTAAACAACAGAATAATCCAGAAAACAGCCCGTATACTAATCTTATTTCAGTTTCTTACTGTTGAAAAAAATATGATGGTAAATTCAACAATTTCACACATAATAGAACAGTTTGTACAAGTTTAAGCTCTCTGCAGTAATTCCCAGTGACAAGTTGCAACGCGATCATTTCTCTCTTTGTTTGAAATGTGCCAAGACCTGAGAGCTATAAAACAAACAAACAAACAAACAAACAAACAAAAACCCATCTAAATTCACTTAAATCAGATCAATGAATTCTAATATGTTGACTTTTCAGGCTCCAGTAAGCAAACATATTTATCTTTCACATGCTTGAATGAGAATGTTTAACTTTCTCTGTGCTGCATGTAAATTACAAATTTACATAATAAAGACAAAACCAGGATACTCCACTGGTCATATTAAGTAACTTTCCTGGAAACTAAACATGATCATTTAACTGATGATCACAACAGAGATGCTGTTTGTTTGATTTCTAAGATCTGTGAAAATAGTGACTCTTGTTCTATAAAATGTTCATATATTCACAAAATCACTTTTTGCTCAGTTCTTTTCCAAAATAACATTTATTGCCAGTTATTAATCCTGACTGATGCATTTATTTAGGATATATGATACACTGATACTGTATGATTATCAACCTTTGACGTGAATAACTCATCTCTCCATCAAACATTTTAGCAAAAACAGTAAGATATCATTTAAAAGGGACATTTTTGAGAAAATTTTGATTTGATGAAAATTGAATTGGGGCAATTTTCTCAGATTTATTAAATTTACTTTTGTGAGATAAATTCACTTAGAGAAAGCAAACCCAGCAGAACGTTTCCTAGAAAGATAAACAGCGCCCCCATGTGGTGTACGTTGAAAAAGACAACCTTACAAAGTATATAATCCAAACCAGTGCACATGCTCACACAACAACAAATCAACTTCCAAATTAGACACTAATCTGTGAAGGAAATTACAATTTTGGCATGTGAAGACTTGTTCCAATGTCAGACTGATGTGTTAAAGATGAGTGTGGTCTGGGGTCAGGTTAGGAGCACTCAAAGGAAACGCATGAAAAAAAAAAGTATTTTGTTCATATTATAACATGAAATTAAAAAAAAAAAAAAAAGCTTTCAATTTCTTATTGAATATTTTCATTGTGATAATAATAATCTTGATCTCAGAAAAAATTCTCATGTCTCGCCAACTGTATTTTCAGTACAATAATAATCTTAGCTTATCAGGAATCAGACAAAAAATGCTTGAAATATTTAAATTTCTGCGAAATAAATGTAAGATAAACAAAAGCATCGCTGCTGAACGAACAGTGTTTTGGACCACCGACTCATGAGGACCAAAAGTCCGACAACATGTTTCATGATTATGAACTTAGATCTGTACAGAGATCTTAGATGTTCAAATACATTCATGAATGTATCATAATTTTACATTTCTCTGTTACTTTGAAGAATAAACTGTGAAATTCTAATTTAAACTTGTTAAATAATTAAAAAAAACCATAAAATTCCAATTAAAAATAGTAAAAGAACTAATTAGCATTTTCACTAGAACTTGCTTGGTATCTTTATTGAAAATAACCACAACTGCTGTATTTTCATTATTTTAACATTTCTTATGAAACAACATCTGGAGAGAAAAATGAAAAGAGAAAAAGGGCGAGCGTCAGTTTATCAGCACGGCCAAGTTATTCACAGATTTATCTTTTGTTTTCTAATAGTTCTAAAGTTGATTTTAACAGTCATCGGCTGTTGGGACACAAAGAAAACCTTTTTGTTTCATATCGCTTTTCCTGAGTGATGTTATTGCTGATTGTTTTTACTGTTCATACTGTCTTGCTGTTTTCAGTCGTTTTTCTCATTGGTTTAATTGTTCTGTTGACTGTGCACTTTGAGATCCGCCCTCAGATATAAAGTGTGTTATAAATAAAATTAAACCTCTAAAAATTAAAAACTAAACCTCACCCTTCTGTCCAGGGGAGGCAGCTGCTCTGCTCGGGTTTAGCATCTTGGACAGCTCAGGGTGCAGCGGTACAGAGCTACTGTTGAAAAGAAAAGTCAGACAAGCTGATTAAGTTTAAGTCCAGAACTTCCTCTGATGAGAACAAGGGCAGCCAGATTTCCGAGGCAGTTTTGTCTGGATCCTGCAATGACCGTCAAGAAGAATCAGCAGAACTTCAGTCAAGTCCAAATGCAAATGTTGGTTTGCAGAGTTGTCTGCAGCTCATCTTATCGACTGCTACAGTACTTACTGCACAGAACACTGATCTGAAGGCCAAACATGGACTCATTCATAAACAGCAGTGTTATGAGACGATGATGTGAAGGCTGTGGAGCCGGTTCAAACTGCTCCCATCCTGATCAGCATGTCGGACACGTGCTGCCCTGACCCCTATAGGCTGAGGTATGTAAACGTACCTCTTCATGCCTCACTTTTCTCATTGCTGCTGCTGCCTGAGCAGCTCTTGGTTTTCATGGAGTTTTCTATCTCCCCAGCATCCGCCTGTGGTGGTCTGCTGTGCATTCCCTGTAAGATCTGTCAAGCAGATCATTATTCAGGGAATGATTAAAGTGAGCCTGATGCCAAACCTGCTGCAGTTCATGAACCCTCTGTGCTTGGTCCAGTTTTCTCCCAAGTTAAAAAACAACCTGCCGTATAGAGCCCATTCCCACCACTTTAAAAGATGGATTCCTAGAGGAACAAATTTTTAATATCATGAAAAGCGTTCTTCAAACATTTTAGTCAGAATCAAACTGTTTCTTGTTGGTTTCTATCCCATGATTTACAGTCATGTGACCAAGTAAAGGATGCTCTGCAGAGAGACGGTTCAGCAGCTCCTGAGCTTTCCCCCCAATTCCAGTCCAGACATTAGTACTTGTATAACAACACTCATTTACTATTTATTGGGACTTCCATGTGTTTTAAAACATGTAAACGTATGTGATTAAATGGTATAAGCAACCTGAAAAAACAAAATGTATATTTGATGTGATTGATGGTAAATTGTTGCAATTGCAAACCCAATATCCAGTTTTTCAACAAGTTTTCTTTCATAACTTTTGAAAGATTTTGTGTCATTTTGTGTGTTTTATACGGTTATATTGCATCAAATACAGATAAATGTACATTCTTTTTACATAAAATGATGTCATTAAAACCAATAACAGCATATTTCTATAAATTCAAGCATTTATTTATTTTAGATTATATATATTAGATATATAGATGTATTAGACAAGCAGCAACTATATAAATATTTCTATTTATTAAAACTGTGCATAGACTTCCAGAGAACCCATTAATAATTTATTTACAATTAGAACAGGAACACAGATGAGGTTATTAGTGGGGAAGATATGACTGAATGAAAAACCTTTCAGAGACGACAGTCAGAGACGTGGCTACAGGGTGGGCAACACCGGTGTTTGCCTAGGGCCCTGAGCTGAAGGGGGCCCCGAGGGACGGCTGACATCAGTCAATTTCAATGACAAATTAAAGGCGCTGCAACGACAGTGTGTTGAAAATCCCCCTCATGGGGCCCTTTTCCGAGTAGCTACTCACCGATTAGTTGCTAGTAGGGGGCCCCGACAGACGGCGAATATCAGCGACACAGCCCCCACCCCCCCCCCCGAATACGTTACAATACCTAATGGGGCCCCACTACTACCCGGCTTGCATTGGGATACAGTCAAGTCGGCTCAAACCAGCTCGGCCCAAAGCTAAGTCGGCCTATAGCAAAGTCGACTCCATGCCTCAAGTCTCATTTGCATATCTATGTCAAATTAGATGATGACGTCATTTAAAATGATACATTGTTGCAAACTCCTCAGTCAGGAAAGTTCTAAATGACATTTTCGTACAGAAAGAAGGAACCTGATTGGTGCAAAGTGAGTCACGTGAAGTGAAAGAGCTACAGCCACAGAGTCCTGACTCCTGATCATTCAAAGGAAGTACAGATATCTATTGTCATACATCTGTAGAAATGCTATCTACAGTTAGAAATCAAATTTGATTGGTGCCTTGTCTCATGTTGTCACACAGCGACATTTGAATAATTTAGATTGATTTGAATTGATTGAAAGTCCTTTATTTGTCCCACAGGGGGAAAATGCAGTGTTCCAGCAGCACAGAGAAAAGAAATATACATGGAATAGAAATGTGAAATGTGAAATTTACAAAGCCCAACCATACACAGAAAAATTTAATATAATTCAAATATAAATTTAAGACACATATAATTAAAAAAATATATAAACTAACAAATAAATTAAAAATAATTTACATATACATCTAAGACAGATAGAATTAAATAAATAACAGATATACAGTAACAGATATCAATTAAATATAATTTAAATATACAGTTAAGACAGACAGATATGTACGATATAATAGAAAGACGTGAGAAACAAAAAATTCACAGATCTGAATGGATGATGGATGATGATTAATGATTGCACCCCCCCCCTCCTTTTTTGATTGAGAGGTAAGTGAGAGGCTTGCAGACATGAGTCTGCGTGAGAAATACAATGTGTGGCATGAGTGCATGACAAAAGACCGAAATGCGTGACTGTCACACTCAGTGAGTGAGACTTGAGAGCCCTGCCAGTTTGCATGGGGCTGGGGCCGACATGACTGTAAGCCCTTGCATCAACGTGCAGTCAGCGTTGTCAAACACACAAAACGAAGCGGACATATCCCTCAGGGCACGCTAAGAGAAGAAAAATCAAGACGAGGATGAAAAGAAAAAAACATGATAGTCGTAAGTGAGAATGTGTAAGCTATGTGTGTTACATTATAAAGAAGTTAGTCCCAGTTTGTCCAAGGGACTTTGTCCCAAACTCCCAGTCATCCACCACCAAGCACCAGAAAAGTTAGCTACGTCCATGTAAAGTGATTTCAACCATTTTCTTCAAAACACATTAATAAAGTCTGTATATAATCATTCACATTATTTGACAGCATGGTTAACAACACACTTCTGTGGCATGACAAACTTAGAGCACATATTTACCTCTGCCAGCGGAGGTACGGATTATGACCACATTTTCACTGTTATTAACTAAAGTATTTATTGGCTGATCCTTCATCCTGGACTTCATTCATCATAATTCTGGGCCTGAGAGGCCCCATAGTCCCTCTTGCCTAGGGCCCCAGGGGGTCTAGAAACACCCCTGACGACAATAAGCTATGACAGTAAGACAATAATAATAATATTAGGTGTGCAGGGATCCCGGTCAGACGAAGGCTGATTCAGATAATTCTTTATAATTCTTACTTTTTGAGGAGTCAGATGGATGAACTGTCAGTATATTTTTTCATGTTTTCCACAATGTACTGGATCAGAATTTTTACTGATATCCTCCAGAGAGTCCAAGAATTGATTGATGGTCTGAAAACAGTCACATGTGGGAGTTTTCTCTCCCGTATGGTGATTAGATGTTTGTTTAGAAGTGTTTATCACTGCAGGCTCACTTAATGAATGTACTGTGTTGGGTCGCTCTTTTTGATGGCGAACCTTCTTGCAGAGATGAAATGTGATGAACAGGATGCTGTTAAACCAGCTGGACACGGAGAGAAGAGGCTTCTGGAAGACTCACTGCTAATCTGAGTTGTGTACATGAACCCAAACCCTCCCTTCATTCACACCGATGCTTGTCTGTTCAGGAAGCTTCTTTCTTAGTGTGCATCATTCTGTTTATTTTAAATGGTGAAAGGCAGATTTTAAAAAAGGGGATTCGAAAATAGTTTGGCCCACCGGGGAAACTCCTGCAAAACTTTGCAAAAGAAATCTCTTTGAACTCTTAAGACAGGTGAATGATAAATACATCCATTGGACAGAAAATAAGGGAGACATAAAAAAAATTGATTGAAGATCATCGTTCTGAAATAGTTAAAAACAATTCTTAAAGTTAAAATGAAACAGGAGGCTGTTGAGTTTGACTCAGAGGAGAAGAACTAGAAACGGAGCAGCCAGAAGATGATCAACACATATACTGAAGCCACCAGGTGAAGACCATCAAGCACTCAGGCTCAGCTGAAACACATCAGACTGGGAAACGCAGGCGGGAGGCTGAACCTGAGGTCAAGGAAGGTCAAGAAGGGTCAGGAAGGGTCAAGGAGCCCGAAACCAGAGACAGACTCAGAATCTCAAAATAACTCAAACACTTAATATGAATCAAACTGAGGTCTAACAGAAGCTGAAAAACCAATAACTTTATTTTCCTGCAGGATTTTAAACTCAAGTCATTTATAAAAGTGAGGAAAACAGTGTGTGTTAGTTTGACTCTCTCCTGTACTAAAAGCACGCTGACTTTTTGGGGACGATGGTCATTCAGCCCGCTGTTGTGTTTGATGTTGTAAACTGTTGAATGAAGATTCAGTGACTAATTTACAAAGTCACTGCATCCGTTCATCAACACAGACAGAGAGATGATATCAGTCATATCTGCCTCTGCTCATTCTATCAAAATATTGAGGAACAGAGAAACTGATGCAAAATTATTTGAAATCTGTGAAATTATTTGTAGTCTGGAGGAAAGTGAACAAAAAGTCAGTAAATGTGTGTGAGCTGATTTAGAGCTGATTTATCTCTTTATAACAAAGCTTCTTGGTGAAAAACCTCTTGTCTCAGCAAAGCCTCAAAGTTTCTATTCTGAACGGGTTTGTGTAAGGAGCAGCGATCTGATTTAAAATTTGGCAAATGTTTTCATGGGCACACCTCACCTCCATGCAGCTCATCCCACAAATGCACACTTATTATTATTGCGCTTTCCTGTGGCACATTTCAAAGAGAACGTTCAGGCGTTGGTTGTTGACAATGAAGAAATAATCGACTAAATATTCAGTGTTTGTGTGGAAGCAACGTTACAACCAGAGCCTCAACAACTTAAAAACAAAACAAACAAACAAAAAAAATCAAACTTACCAAGTATTGAATGATTATTTTGCTTTTGCAGTTTTGCCTCACATCAGGAAAATAACTGGTTAGATTCCGGGATAGACAATGTCTGAGTGGATTTTGCTTCTAATCCTCCTCCTCCTCCTCCTCCTCCTCCTCCTCCTCCTCCTCCTCCTCCTCCTCCTCCTCCTCCTTCTTCTTCTTCTTCTTCTTCTTCTTCTTCTTCTTCTTCTTCTTCTTCTTCTTCTTCTTCTTCTTCTTCTTCTTCTTCTTCTTCTTCTTCTTCTTCTTCTTCTTCTTCTTCTTCTTCTTCTTCTTCTTCTTCTTCTTCTTCTTCTTCTTCTTCTTCTTGCATTTGAAGACTTGGCTGTATGATCTCAACCTGCAGTTCCTCTCAAGGCCACCAGGTGGCAGCATTTCACAAAGCTTTTGCACCTGCTGCTCCAGTTTAAAGAGTTTCCCTTCAGGATGCTGCTCCTACAATCCATAAAAAGAACCCTTAAAGGTATTTTTAATACTCTTTATAAAGTTTTGTCAACTGAAACTAAACTGCTGGTAACATGAGCTATGAGAAGCTGTGTTTGAATTTTTCCACTTTTACCAGCCATTTATTTATTAGTGTGTCTTCAAAAAGCACTCAATGAAAGATTCTTGTGTTCAGATATTCAGGAAAGTGAAAATTAAGTTTACAAAAACTCCAAAAATAGTTGTTTTTACATGTAAAAGAAGGACGATGCTCTTTTGAATCTCATCTGAACCAGGTATAAAATTAAAATGATATAGATCTCTGTATTATTGATCCTCCTTCAAGGTCAAACTGATCAGATGCTCAATCATTAAAATTAGAGACACAAAAACTGAATATTTCATGGTGTTTCCCATAAATCTCTGTGTTTACGTCCTGTTTGACAGTGAAGGAGATGTTTTTATGCCACTGCCAGTGATCAGAATTCCCCCTCGCTTCACTCAGGGATCACAAAGGCATGAAAACTATGCTATAAAGGCAATAGTGAGGGACATGGCCCCTCTGGAGGTCACCGGAGAGCTTCAGAGGGCCTAAAAGTATGGATATCATTAAAACACATTTTTATAAAGAATTTGCTGAAGGAGATGTAATAATCTCATATAATCTGCTTCCCAATAGGAAAAGACTTTAAGTAAATTTACATATTTAAAGCTCCCGGTAATACGTGCTATCAGCTGAGAGAGCCTCCAAATATCTGGACACTCAGTTTCTCATAAATGTATAATGATCAGTCGTGCTCTATATCAAATGTTCCCAAAAAGCTTTAAAAGGCTCCAAACAGCATTTTATCAGCTCATCAGCGAAGCTCTCCTGTGTTTTCTGTTCACAGTCAGGCTTGTCCAAAAGCTGTTTGGATCTTGTAATAATGTGATTTTTTTTTTTTGCAAAAAAGCAATCAAAAAAACAACAGCAGTAAGAAAACAACAAGAGCTGCATCCGGATGAGTGCTAGGATTTGATTTATCTGCTCTACGAAGTGGAAAACTGAATTTATTATTATATTGAAAAAGAAGAAGCAAGGTGAGAGAGGTCAGGAAGGTCAGTGAGGTAAAGAAGAGAGGGAACCATCAGGGGAAAATTTAATACAATTAATGTTACTGAACAGCAGAATTTGAAATTTCCCTGTTTGTCTCGTCATTCAGGAAGATAAATAAAGACTCATTTTAATATTTTCACTACTGTTAGGTGTGTCACAGTTTACTCAAGGTTAACTTTGCTTGACTTGGCTCCGTTTACACAACATTTGAAGAGAAAACTCGTTTTTAGGTTTAGCGCTTAAAGTCCATGTAAAGCAGAAATAAATTTGTGTTATGACTTTGTCACACTGCATAAACATGTGTCATTAACCACTGAGCCAAATCTGAATGATTAAAAAAATAGCTAAGTATATAAAATAAGGTCTCAAAATCATTGAAAAACAAGCACTTCTCGAGGCGGGCCGCGGGGTTTATTTAGCTTACGAGATGCTATCCGAGACTCGAAAGCGAGCGGGAAAACCACCGATGCTAATGCGCTAGATGCATTTATATCGCTTCAGCATCCGGGTCGGGTTTATGCCAATGAGGGCCGCGTTACGTAACGCGGCCCTCATTTCTGACCCGCCCATTAAATCCTGAAAACAGAAGCGCTGGAAAAAGCCTGTGAAGTCTACCTCCAAAATTAAATCATAAATGGAGGAATGGCTTTTATATGTTGTAAAGAAAAACATTTATGAACTATTTAAGGTGTTTAGAAGAAAATGGCTGATTTTGCTTTACTCTGACTTTAATGTCCATTTACATGGAAATGAGAGAAGTGCTGAAAACGATGTGCTTTTGGCCAGGAGGTGGCGCCGTTGTTTGTTTGAGTGAGAACACCAACACTGAGAGAAGACAAGGTTTTCAGCTGGATCTATCAGGGCCGTTTCTAGCTTCATGGGGGCCCTAGGCCAGATGTTGTCTGGGGGCCCCTATTTTGTCAGACTGTAAAAAAGAGATTCCTAACCCTTTAGATGGTCTACTGAGCCGAGGCTACAGTTAAAATCAAACGTCTTAAGCGTTGAGCCACTCAGGCAAGTTAAACAGATAAAACTATAATACGAGGAAAACCATCCTCTATGTGTCAATAAATAAAACAGATTGAGTCTTTACAAAAAGAAACACGTTTATTTTAAATAAACTGGACAGAAGGGGATACCTGATGGCCCCGGGGCTTCCTGGCCAGGATGTTTGGACGATCCCTCAGGCTCGATGTCTGGAGCTCCGAAATATTTTAGAATTGCTCCTGCAAAGACAAAGTTCATTAGGCTATCAAGCAAAAAATAGATCCTGAGTACATATTCTGTTTTATTATTAGTGTTGTTGCAGTAATACAGAAAATTAAAATGACCAATAATATGTTTTTATATTAAACATTGTGATGTACAGTGTCCCTTTAAAGTTTGTGTCCAGTTACAAAGTTGCCACTTCTAAGAGTTTTCTGCAATAGTTTACAAATTGTACTAAAGTAATAAAACTGAGACAAATAAACCACTGCCACAGTCTGAAATAAGAATAAAATGCCATGAATAATATTTATACATCAATTAAAACACAATAATCAAATACATTTCTTGCATTTGTTTTTATTGGTTTAATCTTGCTTTATTATTTGCTTTATTGGCTTTAAATGATGTAGTTATTTTTATTCATACGCTTTAACTTTATTGGAACACACTTTGGTCACTGTATGTGTTGTAAAGGGCTCTATTAAATAAATGTTGATTGACTGATAGATTAAAAACAAACCTTTAAAATAGTTCTTTATATTAAAAACTAAACAAAACAGTAGCAGTTTTAAGAACAATGTAGAGATCTTGCCCTCCAGGCTCGGTCCCTAATTAGAGCCCTATACAATACACACTAAACTTAGTAAATGAATTATAACTAATCATAAAATAAAGTGTAAAGTATGTGAGACAACTTCGACTGAACAATGACAGATCAGACTGCTACAACAACATGCCCTCCTCTCCTCTCCTCTCCTCCTCTCCTCTCCTCCTCTCCTCTCCTCCATCCATCTGAATGAACGGGTCTATGGAGTCAGCCAATCATTCCCACGGCAAGACACGCCATGGGAAGGCTAACATTTATCCGAAGGCTAACATTTATCCTACCTAGCTGGCAAGTGGGAAAAATAAATAAACTTGCAGAAAAAAAAAAAAAAAAAAAAAAAACTTGGTTTCACCTCCACCTCTCCAGCCCACATCACCAACAAATGACTTACCTTTATCCTTTGAACGTTTTTCTTCCTCAGTCTTCTTTTTCTTCCGATTTTCCGCGCCGCTGGGATCATTTCTTTCTGATGCCATTATGGTTTGTTTTGCTGATGACGGGCAGCTGGCAATCATTCCCATCGTACGTGACGTCACTTGCTGCGTGACAGAGCGGTCCAACAGACTAATAACGCCACAAAAGCACCAGCCACAGCTTATCATTGCAGTTTATTATATCCAACGTTTATTTTTAAGCATATAAGAGATGTAATAAACACAAGAGCTAGCTACAGATAAAAACAGGACATTTTAATTATCCTCAGAAGAGGTTGAACATGCAGCGTTGGGGCCCCCAGGTGGCTTGGGGGTCCTAGGCATTCGCCTAGTTGGCCAATAGGAAGAAACGGCCATGGGATCTATACTGGAGAGAAGCCTAAACGTCGCTAAACATCTGGTAAGGTCAGAATCGTTGTTTTGCATGAACTAAAATACTTTTTTTTTCCTCTCATATCTTCCTATTAATGGACTGAAGCAGCTTCCAGATGCATTTCCAACAGTTTGGTTCAGAAAACAACTGACCTTTATTCACTTTTCATTTGGTTCTGGTTTGAAAATATCATGTATCACCTTAGAGTACTGTTTTTACCTTTAAACTTTTACTGGATTTTTGACTGATAGACTGATAGGTGATTTGAGGCTGTTTGTAAAGTTTCCAGATTCCTGTCGTCTCGCACAGCCGTTAGTATGACGGTAAAGTTTCTGTTCCCTTTCTGATCCGTCTTTCAGATTTGAAAGCGTCGCAGGTTCTTTCATACAAAGAGCTTGAAGCTTTTGACAAATTCTTCTCATAGTTTTCCTTTACCTGCAAACATCTCAAAGTGTTCCAATTACTTTCAAATTCCATGCAACGCGACTCAAGGTCAATGTTGGCAAAACTTAGAGATTTGGAGGAAGCGAGCCTGAAGGCAGCGGCTCCTCGCCGGAGCCTTTCTGAGGTGGCTGCGCTTCATTGCCTGCCTCCGTCCCTCTGGATTCGACCCACTCGGCCCCTGAACAGACTGACGGTGCAATATGGCATCAGAGTGTGGCATCAGCTGGGTGTGTGTCCAGAAAACCCGGGACTCATTTAACCCTCAGTGGCTTGACTCTTATTAGAGCCGCGGAGCTTCATCGGTTCGAGCTGCTTCTTCCTTCAGACGACGTCCCAGGTTCCGCAGCCTCGTTTGACCAGCATGTCTGAAACGCTGTCTGATCGTTTTAATTCAGGTCCTGTTTAACCAACAACGTTTCAGGAGGAAATGTTTTCGTTTACATGGCAACAGTTTGAGAATGATGTGGTTTTCATGCAGGTCCACTATGAGTGCAAATAGTGTTCTTATTGTGCATCATTTTCCACGGAGACGCTGCCAGAGCCTTTTCAAAAAGTTGCCTTTTCAGTGACTCGGAGCACCGCCGCCTTCCACCTTTAGATCAGATTGAAAATCTTCTTAACTGAAGGCTTTAATGCTTTAACTACAGTTTGTTCACAAAGGGCTGAAGACGAACTGCCTCCATGCAGCTGAAGAGAACTTTCCAAGTTTTCGTGATGCAAAACAAGTCAATACCAAGAGAAATCTGCAGATCAATCACAAATAAGCTCAATATCACCCTCTTAAGCCACCATATTGATCAGCCTGCTAAACAGCACCATAAACACTTGACGCCTAAAAAAAAGTGTAAATCAATGCAAAGTAAAAGCATGCAGACTCTTTTCTGTCAGATAACAGGTTGTTCTGTTTTATTCATCTCCTTTTTATCCTTTGTCAAGATGCATAAAAGCTCCTCCGGGGCCTACTTACTCACATTATGTATTTCATGTCTCTATTCTATCAAGCCCATGTTAATTAAACTCTTCAATTCGGGCATCGAACCAAAGGCTAATTAGGGAAAAAAGATTTGGAGACTGAAGACCCAGAAGAGCAAAAACTCTTGGCTTATTTCTGAATTTCAGGACTCACACAACTCAACCTGGCAGCATGTAAAATCTACTCCCAGTAAAATTCAGCTTGAGCTTCACGTTTCACGGCTGCGTTTTCAGATTAGCATGATTTTTTTACATGATAAGTTTTATTAAAAACCTGATTATGATGAATATGGTTTATTATCTTAAGGGTGAGGTGAACGGAGAACATGCAAAACACACGCTTTCTTACAAAGATGGCAGAAAAACTTTTTAACTTTTTTTTTATCATTTTTAAAAAAAATTGAAATCATTATTATTCACCATATTTTAAAGATAAATCATCGTGAATATTGTTTCATATACTTTCATATACTTTATACTCAATATACTTTCAACCAAAATTGGAAAAAAATACCCCCAACTGATTCAGAAGAAAACATAGTGGAAAGCAGTTCACAATGAATTTCCATCTTTATTAAAAGAAATAATTAAATGTGCTGAGTGTAGATTTTGTTGTATATTAATAAAGATATTGACAGAACGTAAACAAACAAATGAAAACAACCTTCTAGTTAATGCTACAGCTTCCTGTATCCATTTGTAATAAAGTTCTTAGCTGTGTATTCGATCAGTAATAAAAGTGAGAGATAAGTACTAATATTTCACCATATAGGAAGACACCGATGCAACATTTTACATTTTTAAACTACTTTTTAGAAAATCACAACAGAAGTGTAATGACATATTTGAGCGTTTGGTGAAATTTCATTTTAGATTTCTATCTCAAAAAATATTTAAAATATTTAATAATAGAGTTTTCTCATTAGAAGTAGTTTGCAAACTAATGACATGCTGTGATAACATCCCAGCAGGCTGGGAAACTCCGTCCTGTCAGGTAACATCCAGCATGCAGTCCAGACGTCTCCAGCTGTCAGTCCAGCTGACTGACTAATGGTAAGCCCCGCCCACTCTTCACACACCCCTCTCTCTGTTATTATCTCCAGCAGACAGCACCTTCACCAGAGGAGAGGAGTGAATCTTAAAAACCTAATCAAAATTAAAACTAAACCTGCAGTAGAACAAAAACCCACAATAGTCAAATGTGGACTGTTAAATATCCGATCCCTCTCCTCCAAATCCTGCTTATTGGTGACTTAGTAACTGATCATAATTTAGATTTATTAAACCTCACTGAAACCTGGCTAAGGAAGGATGAATATCTCAGTTTAAATGAAGCAACCCCAAATACACATGTCAACTATCATATTCCCCGAGAATCTGGCCGAGGTGGTGGAGCAGCGTCCATCTATAGCTCTAAACTTCTAATCAGTCCTGGAACTAAAATTAAGCATAAAACCTTTGAGAGTCTCACTCTGAAACTCACTAACTCCAGCTGGAAAACACAGAAGCCAGTCCTGCTGGCTGTAGTGTATCCCCCCCCTGCTCCATACACTGAACTTTTGTCTGAATTTTCAGACTTTCTCTCCAGTTTAGTCTTAAGCTCAGATCAAATCATTGTAGTGGGAGACTTTAATATTCATGTAGATGTTGACACTGACAGCCTTAACATTGCTTTCAGTTCACTACTTGATACAATTGGTTTTTCACAGAAGGTGAATAAACCTACTCATCACTTTTAAAGGTGCTGTTGGCAGGATTTTGCTAGTCAATGCTAATTTTTCTGTGTTTTCTTTGGACTAAATGTTAGAGTATCCATTAGGAGTGTAACGGTATTTGTATTCGTCCCGTACCGTCACGGTACGGGGGTCACGGTTCGGCACACACAATCACACGACGAATACACCAGTGAGTAAAAAAAAAAAAAAAAATTCCAACCTTAGATGGCGGTAATGAGCCTAAAAGCTGCCGGCAACCACCATTATCACAGAAGAAGAAGAAGTAGAACAAGCAGGTCCAAACATGAACAAACAAAGAAGAAAGTACAAGCGGAATGAGCGCTGCAGCGTGTGGCGGAGCGGATTAAAACGGGAGAGTATTTGTTCCGCATACGTTCCCTCATACGGAGTGATGTGTGACGTGCCAGTAAACGGGAAGCAGCACAGTCAAAAAACCAGCAGAGAACGCCACGGTGGTGGAAAAACACTTTTTTAATACAAAACCCCGACATAAAAAACATTGGAGAGGCGAGATGGAACCAAATCGCGCAACAGCGAGTTGTATAAAGAGCTCCATAGCAGAATACGAGCGATCGCTGGCTGGTGTTATGGATTAACTGGTTCCCGTGTTAACGAATGACGGCGGAGGTCTGTGTAAACACATGCTGATTACAGCAGTTGTTAAAGTAAGACTCACAAAAGACTTTAAACGTATACACTCACTGTAACTGTCGATAACCGACGTTCGCAAGAACGACTAGATGTTTCAGTCATTATTGGTCACAAGTTAACACGGGCACCAGTTAATTCGAAACATCGGCATGCGGCGCAGAGCTCACACCGAGACGTGCTGCTCCGCACGGCGGTGCTGCGGTCAGGGGAGCAGCCGCTCCTTCAGCAGCATATCATGGAGATTTTGGGACATTATTTGAGCAGATATCAGCAGATAAAGACTCTCTGCTTGGCGCTGAGGACTGCTGCTGCAGAGAGGAAGATCTGCAAGTTCCTCGTGAGACTTTGTCACAGGGTCCTTGTAAACGAGGATTCATCGTGGATGCTTTGTATGCTGTACATGAATACACTCGCGTTTAATACTATTGTTTACAATCGGATTGAAAAAACACCATGTAAACTGGGCCAATAATGTGTCGCATGGGAAAGCTTGGGAAAAATGTTCTGGTACATTTGTGAGCTTTTTTTACTTTTTCCCCACTGTACCGAAAAACGTACTGAACCGTGACCCTTACACCGAGGTACGTACCGTACCGTGGCTTTTGTGTACCGTTACACCCCTAGTATCCATTGATAATCCTTTAGGAGTGTAGCATAATTGCTCTACCGCGAGGGCGCAGCGTTTCCATCTGTCTCTGTTCTGAGCTGAAAAGGACTCTCAACAGCTCCAGGTATCTTTGACCAATCAGAAGAGCCCCTGAGGCTCTAACCGTGATGGGTTGAGGGGCGTTCCTTGCACGTTCTTGTGGGAGGAGCTTAACTTGCGTAAGGGCATGATGTCAGAGAAAACAGGACAGGATTGGCTGTACTGGGTTTCAAATCGCCATCTTGCTTAGGTAAACCTAAGCAAGATGGCGGAGATGCGGAATCCTGCCTACAGCACCTTTAATCACACCCTCCACCTTGTTCTCACCTATGGTATTGACATTGACCAATTAACAGTTTTCCCCCACAACCCTGTACTGTCTGATCACTTCCTGTTGTCATTTGAGTTTACGTTAACTGGTTTTAAAGTATCTGGAAAAAAAACTTAAACTTAGAAGATGTCTGTCAGAGGATAATGTGACCAAATTCAAGGAAATGATCCCTTCAGTATTAACTTCACTCCCATCTGTTGCCCCAATGGACAGCAGTATCAGCATTAGCATTAGCATTAGCATTAGCATTAGCAGCAGTATCAGCCCCACTCTGGTTGATTTAGTCGTAGATGAAGTGACAGCCTCACTCTGCTCCACACTGGACTCAGTTGCTCCCCTGAAGTTAATATCATGAACCCTCAGGAGACGAGCTACATGGTACAACAAACAACTGCAAACATGAAAAGATCAGCTGGAAAACTAGAGAGGAAATGGCATCTAACCCAACTAGAAGTATTTCGTACTGCCTGGAAAGACAGTCTGTTAACTTATAAAAAAACTTTACGTAAAACTCGAACTGCCTACTATTCATCTTTAATAGAAGAAACCAGAACAACCCCAGGTTCCTCTTTAATACCAGAGCCAGGCTGACAGGAAGTCACAGCTCTGTTGAGCCTCAGATCCCCTCAGCCTTAAGCAGCAATGACTTTGTAAACTTCTTTAATGACAAAATCATAACTATTAGAGATAAAATTGAAAGCACTCTCCCCAAAGTGGTCACAGACCAACCAACCACATCCTCAGATTTGTCAGTAGAACCTGACTCACAACTATTTAGCTTCCATCCTATTGAACTCTCTGAGTTATCCTCAACTGTGGCCTCATCTAAACCTACAACCTGTAAATTAGATCCAATCCCAACAAGACTGTTTAAAGACATTTTCCCCCTCATCAGTACATCGATATTAGATCAGATCAACTTATCTTTAGTAACAGGCTATGTTCCACAGGCCTTTAAGGTTCTGTTATTAAACCTCTCCTCTAAAGCCACCCTTGATCCAGGAGTTCTAACAAGTTACAGACCAATATCCAACCTTCCCTTTATTTCTAAAATCCCAGAGAAAGCTGTTGAAGTCAGCTTAGCGGCCATTTATATAACAATGACCTATTTGAGTCTTTTCAATCAGGTTTCAGAGCTCATCACAGCACACAGACAGCTCTGGTAAAAGTCACTAATGATCTTCTCACAGCCTCAGATAGAGGACTGGTCTCTGTTCTGGTCCTGTTAGATCTCAGTGCTGCATTCCACACTGTTGATCATGATATTCTACTACAGAGACTAGAATATACTATTGATTAAAGGTTCAGCATTAAACTGGTTTCAATCATATTTAACAAACAGGTTCCACTTTGTTAATATTAATGATGATTCTTCAGCCCGGATCAAAGTTAAATATGGAGTCCCACAGGGTTCTGTTTTAGGACCTATACTCTTCACATTATACATGCTTCCTGTAGGAACATCATCAGGAAGCACTCCATTAACTTCCACTGTTATGCAAATGACACACAGATCTACCTATCCCTGAAACCAGATGACACCGATCAGCTGGTCAAACTAGAAGCTTGTCTTAATGACATAAAAACCTGGATGAGTCATAATTTTCTCCTCCTAAATTCAGAAAAAACAGAATTTATTTTATTTGGCCCAAAACACCTGAGAGAAAAATTATCTAATCAAATACTGACCCTAGATGGTGTTGCTTTAACTCCCAGTAACACTGTGAGGAACCTGGGAGTGACCTTTGACCAAGACTTATCCTTTAACTCCCACATTAAACAGGTCTGCAGGACCTCCTTCTTTCACCTGCGTAATATTTCTAAAATCAGGAACATGCTGACTCAAAGCGATGCTGAGAAATTAATCCATGCATTTGTTACCTCCAGAGTAGACTAATGTAACTCCTTGTTATCAGGGGGCCCCAATAACTGCCGAAAAAGTCTCCAACTGGTTCAAAATGCTGCAGCAAGAGTTCTCACAAGAACCAGTAGGAGAGATCATATCACCCCAATATTAGCTTCCCTTCACTGCTTCCTGTTAAATCTGGAATACAATTAAAAATCCTCCTGTTAACCTATAAAGCCCTGAACAACCAGACCCCATCATATCTTAAACAGCTATTAGCCCCATACTGTCCCAGGAGAACGCTTCGTTCTCAGAGTGCTGGTCTGCTGGAGGTTCTAGGTTCTCTAACAGTAGAACAGGAGGTAGAGCCTTTAGCTATCAGGCTCCTGTTGTGTGGAACCAGCTCCCAGAGTCTGTAAGGGAGGCTGACACAGTCTCTGCTTTTAAGACGAGGCTTAAGACCTTTCTATTCAATAAAGCTTACAGTTAGGGGTCGCGTCCTCTCTTTCTCTCTCTCTCTCTCTCTCTCTCAACTATTATGTAACTGTTCTGTAAGGTGATGTTGGGAAAACGAGTCGTGGATTTATTGTCTAAATCTGTGAACCTGTGTCCACTTCAATGGAAATAAAATGATCTCTCCCCCTCTCTCTCTCTTTCCACTGTGGGAGACCAAAAAGTTAGAACACCGACACCCTGGACGAAGAGGCTGTCTCTTAAGTGGACTAGAGCCGTGATTGAGGGATGGCAGACAGAACATCAATCGCGGCTGATCCATTGAGACAGCCTGGATTCAATGGGTGCATTCAATTCTAATGAGGCATCAATCAAAACCACTGCTCCACTGATTAACTGAGGAACCCGGACCCAGTGGGTGTAAGCGTTTACTGAACCCCGGGCTCCTACCATGTGGAACCGGCTCCCAGTTCTGCTCCTTCTCTCGTTTCAATGTAATTTCATTGTATTGCTACACTCAAAAAAATAAACTTGGGCATGTCTTTGTTCATATAAGTAGAACTATGTTCACCTTAAATGAATTAAGAGTATTTATGTTTAATAAATGGTTCATTCATGTCTGTTGAACATGGATTTTTTTAAAAACTGGATGAATTAGCTTCACTCATGTCAATCCAACGAGAATAAGGTCCTTCAACGCAACATTGATTATCATGCGCATGCGCAATTGTGTCGCTGCCAGTGAAACAGTAAGTAATACAATATTTACCCATCAAATAATTTATTCCAATAGGGTAAGTGTTAAATTATAGTTATTAGACCTGTTTGAGACAATTCTCAGACCGATAGTTTTTTCCAGAACACGAGTTTTCTCATTTGTCTCAAAGTTAATAGTTGCTGAATATTTATACAACCATAAATTTCAACTGTCGGTTGTATAATCTTTGAAAAGTGCAATTTTCATGCTTTGTGTGGAAACTGGGGAGCCGTCCGTCGCGTCAAAACAAACTTGCAGCCAGATAAAAAATAATTAACAGGAGGTGCTCCGCCATGACAGATTCATGTCGTGTTCCTGCAAGTGCGCATGAGGGAGAGTGTAGGAAAGAGGTAGCGAGTGGACAAGGCAGGCTTGCTAAATCATGATTTGGTTTATCACACAGATTGTTTGGAAGTTCTGTTTTTTTTTCAGTTTCAGTTGTTAAAAAATCGCATATATACTTACGGAAGAGGATTAGCGCCACTGGAAAAAAAAAAAAATTAAGGTGAAAAAATGGTTTTACTTTTCTGAGTGTCAGAATTCATATTTTTTAGGTTAAAGTCAGAACCATTTTTGACTCTTTGTCTCAATCAGACTTTTTAATGTGTTTGTAATGTTAAAAATTGTAGCACTTACTCATAATGTTAAGGTAAAGGATTGGGGCCACTGGAAAAAAAAAATATGGGTTTCATTTTCTGAGATTAAAGTCAGAAGTTCTGACTTTATTCAGAACAGTTAAACAAAACTTGTTACCCTAATCCTCTTTTGTGTCACTGAGACATTTGTGGTGTTGTAAAATTTATTTTAAAAACAATGTTTGGACTACTTTTTCAACAATGTCTTCCTTTGTTTTCCAGAAATACATCTTAAAAGGGACCAGTGCCTCCATGCTTTAAAGATTTAACCTCCTCTCCATGGTAAGGTATTATATTCGAAACATTATTGCTTAGGTGTTAAAAAAAGTTAAAGTTTACTTAAAATAAAAGACTTGAAAGAATTGAGAATGAACTCAGACAATGTTGTCTACTTGTAAAAAAATACTAAAATGAAATCACTATATACAAAAAAATGTCGTCGTTATTATTTGCCGTCCACACCAGTCTGTTGGGTCTTTGTATTAAGCGTTTCTATTTCATTTCATCATTTGCTAATGTTTTTTTCTTCTTCTTCTTCTTTCAGTGACCTCTATGTGGCAGTGCAAACATTGTACAACCAGGGAGAGCAGCAGGTACAAACTACTAAAACATTACAGACTACACCACCATTACGGACGAGGCCAATATTATGTGTGCATATATGTAAATTGTCCATGCACGTTCAAGACATGGAGTGGACTTGCCACCCATGTCCATAAAGCTCATTCTTCTCAGCTTACTCAGACAGCTTCTAACTCTGTGACGTTTAAATGTGAGTTATGTGAATGTGCTGAACTCGCAAGTGAGAGAGATTTTTTTGTTCATATTGGAGCACACCTGCGAAGTAACGAGACAGTTAGTTGTGTGTTTTTTGGTTGTCCTTTCAAAACAAATGTTTACTGTACTTTTTACACACAAAAAGAGGAAGCATCATCCACACACACTTTAAGATTTTAAAGCCAGTGCAGTTAGATTGGTGGAACCAGTTCAAGGATCAGATCCCTCTGATATCGTGAGGGCTGGCTGTTCTGCAGATGTGTCGTGTGATGAAGTTGAAAATGAGTCATTGACAGAAAGCAATAGTGCTGTTGAAAACCTGCCAGAAGTAATTGAACAGAAAATAGCATTGATATTGTTGAAATTGGAACATATTTTTCATATTCCAGCAAGAGGAGTTGATGAGTTATTGGAAGAGTTTCATTTTTTGTTGAGTTCAGCTTGTGCACCTGTAAAAAAGCATACAGTTTCTGAAATTTTCAAAAGCCATAACCTTCCTATTGATGATGCTGTCATTGAAGAACTTGCCAATTCTGTGTGTGTTTCTAATCCTGTAGCTAAAATATTGGGAAAGTGTGGCCCTCTTGCCACATCTTACAAAAGAAACAAACACTATAAGCAACTTTTTAGGGTTGTTGAGCCAGTTGAGTATTTCTTATCTGCAGACCTAAGACAGTCATTTCAGTACATTCCTTTGTTACAGTTCTTGCAGGAATTATTAAGTCACAAAACATTACTGGATAAAGTGATCGAAGAACAAGTAGCTCAAGCAAATAGATTGGAATTGCATGGTGATCAGCGTGTTTACAGGTCTTTTTGAGCTGGTGAGCATTATAAAACAAATAGTTTTCTAGCTGTTAGGGAATTGAGAATTTCCATAACACTTATATTGACGAGTTCGAGATTTGTAATCCTCTTGGGACATCACGCAAAAAGCACAAGCTTTGTGGTGTATATTGGATCTTGGGGAATTTGCCTCCTGGCTGTCATTCTGCTCTGTCATCCATTTATTTGGCTGTGCTTTGTAAAAGTGAAGATGTGAGGACATTTGGGTTTGAACAAGTGTTGGATCCACTTTTGAAAGATCTTGTCGTTTTGGAGCAACGTGGTGTGTTCATCAGTCAGTTGAATGACTTTATAAAAGGGACTGTTAGCTATGTAGTAGCTGACAACCTAGGTGTTCACGGGCTGGCAGGTTTTGTGGAAAGTTTTTCTGCTGAACACATCTGTAGATTCTGCACAGCTAAGAAATCAGAAATTCAGTCATTGACTGCTGGTGTTTTTGAGCGTCGAACACAGCAACTTCATGAAGCTCATTTGAAGTGTGCACTGGAAACACAGAGTGTGTGCTGTGGAGTTAAAAGGAACTGCGTTTTGACTAAGAATCTTACCCATTTTCATGTCACTGCAGGATACCTTCCGGATTTAGCGCATGATCTGTTTGAGGGTATAATACCCGTGGAGCTTGCTTGTTGTTTTTCTATTTTGATCGGAAAAAAATAGGGGTGTAACAATACATGTATTTGTATTGAACCGTTTCGGTACGGGCCGTTCGGTTCGGTACAGGACTGTGCACGGGTGAGTTCACGGGCCAAAGTTTTTTTGTTTTTTTTTCCCCGGCTCACTGGCCGGATGGTGCGTGTGTTTACGTTCTGCCGCTAGCATGTGCAGCTACACCTGCAGCCATGATTGCTACTGCTAGCAGCTTCGTCCATGCTTCACATGTCCGCGTGGCGCATTGGTCCCTGGGACGTAATGTCATGAATTTCTGTCCACGGACGTCCGCGCGCAGGACAGATTTTGTGACCGCGTAGCGCGTATGCGCACGTCGCGCCGGTACACGCATGCGCCAGAGCGCCACAGCAAACAAACCATGACAGACGCTAACTTTGAAAAGTGAGTCTGTGAAGCGAACAGGCTGCAACTCCGTCTGAAGAAACTCAGAGAAAAGCTGGTGGACGGAGAGAGCAGACTCTGTCAGGAGGGAGGAGAAGGTCTGTCACAGAAGTGAAAGCAGTGTGTGAACTATACCGCGGCTGTCGGGGGGGGGGCTCACTTATTGGGGGGGATGCGCGTGCCTCAGAGGGAATATGTCCAAATACCCCTGACTGCAGCCCGCAGATCGGGGCGTGCCTCAACGTGGGCGGAGTTATTTATTTATTTTTTTTCCCCTTGTCCTGTTCAGCAGCTGGGGCGTGCAATATTGTATGATTGTAGCCTTTTACTATCCGAACAGATTTTAATGTTGTTTAATGCAGCTTCAGACAGCGTGAGGGACCTCTACTTTCTCCCTGATTAGACGTCACATTAAAAAAAAAAAAAAAACGCTCATACCGCAGGAATGGTATGACGGAAAATTTTAGTGGTTTTGAAACCTTGACTTTTTCCTACCGTGGTATACCTTAAACCCGGTAACCGGCCCATGCCTATTTGAGAGAGCATGGATCGTTCAATGACTGTTATGGTTGGAAGATTAGCCTTAAATATAAAATGGCAAACTTCCGGACCAAACTAAGAGGTATGGGATGTGCTGAGGTTGCGATAAATTTTCTGAAGAACAAGGCCTACAACACATCTCAAGCAGCGTTGAATGTGAAAAAGCCCAAAAGAGCAGAAGTCAGTTACTGTCCGGAGCACCCCAAAGGAGAAACTGTTGACAGCCTTGAAAATGAAAGAGTTGCTCTGCTTTCAGAGATCAAGAAGAGAAACAATGACCATGTAATTGCAGCAAAAATGGATACGACTTTCTCATTCAGGAGGCAAGAAATACTTCAAGAACAGCCTTTGGTTGCAGACTTCAAAAGCCGATGGCCAGCTCTGTTCACAGAGAAAGAGGTGCTTGTTTTATATGTGCCAAAGTTTTTTTTTTTTTTTGTAGGACCTCTAATGTGCACACAAGAATGGGAAGATAAATGCATTAGTGATGACCATTGTTTAGCTTCCTGATGATGTCATAATGATGACAGCCAGTATTTCATTGTTCATCCTTCCTGTGTTGTATATTCTTTGATAGGTGGAGTCCTCTATGCGTTGTTCATGTTTTTCAGATCGATGAGGAGTTCATGCGCGTATCAACTGTTCCTCTGATATCTCCGTTCTTTGCTGAACTTGACCGGTACACGCCACGCATGATGCAGCTCTTTCAACACAAAGGTGGGGTGGCTGGAAGAAAAATAAGACGGACCATGGCGAACGCTTCCAAGGTTTGTCTGGGTACACCTATGCTTAAAAGGCCTTCATTCCCTTGTCATGACAATTGCGTGATGATAAGAATTTTTTGTGCAGGTTTTGACTTAATCAAAGTATTTCATCCTGCTGAATCTGGATCCGCAGAGATTGTCTGCCAAGGCACAATTTCTGAAAAACAAGCTTCTTGAGTGAACATTACGGAGGACTAACAGAAGCCTTTGGGCAAATCTGTGCAATTTAGATTTGTTTGTTGTGTGACTCTTCAAGTTTGGAATTAGAAGTCCCGCAAGGTTTGTTGGGTTCAACACAATAAGCTGTATTGCAATACACTGAGTGATACCTTTAAGAACACTTACCAGAAGCTGTCAAAATAACAAGGATTGATGTCTTTTCGTTTGCCTAATTGACAGGGTCATTTACATTTACATATTTTATGTTGTTAAGAAAAGCTTGTGAAATGTTACATCCCTGACTTTTAAATATGGATGTGTTGATTACTTTTGCACTGTAATTTTCGAAACTTGAGATGTCAGGTTATGCAAGTCCTGAAAAAGTTTTTTTTTCTTCCCCCCTTTACATTTGTTTGCATCTATTTGTTAGCAGAGTTGCTGCATGTTTTTTGAAATTTGGAATTACAAGTCCTGCAAGGTTCAGTGGGTTCAACACAGTATGCCATATTACGATGCTCTTGAGAGATACCTTTAAGAACACTTATCAGAATCTGTCAAATTAACAGGGATTTATGTATTTTCCTTTGCTTAATTAACAGGGTTAATTACGTTCAGATATTTTATGTTGTTGAAAAAAAGCTTGTGAAATGATACATCCCTGACTTTTAAATATGGATGTGTTAATTACTTTTGCACTGTAATTTTTGATACTTTATATCAGGTTATGCAAGTCCTGAAGAAATGTTTTATTATCTTTACATTCATTTAAAGAAAACTTGTTCTAAATATTTGAAAACCTCAAAAGACGCAATTTATAACACTGTTAGTGTAGAGCGCGAGTTCTGAACTCCAAGCACTGGACATTCTGTTTTATTTTCATAATTTGTTGTTCTTTGTCTGTTTGCAGACTTGTTGACTATTGTCAAATTCAATAAAAAGAAATGTTAATGCATTTGGTCCTGTCTCTTATGATGTTGGTACCATGTGGTTATATTGGCATAAAAATAATAAAAATAAAAAATGTTAATTAATTCATTTAACAAGATCAAAACAAATTAGTCAGATGAAACCCATATTAGTTCATTCAACAAGGTTGAATTTTGGTAATTTAAAGTGTTTCACATTTATGGACTAAATGTGAATCAATTTGACTGGACTGACTAGATGCACAGATGCCCATTCAATGAAAGGCAAAATAAACTGATTGTACATATCCATATAATGCTGCACCAATCAATGAATTTGGCGTTTAAACAACATAGTAAGATTATTTGACTTAACTTGGCTTGTTTTGATGGAATATAGGTGGCGTGATAAAATCAAGTTCATCCAATGACTTATTTTTTTGAGTGTACATGTCATTGATGATTGTTCCTCTTGTAGCCTATGTACCCTGTGTTTATATGTGAATTGTATGTAGATCAGTGGCGGACCGTGCATTTCACACTAAGGCCTTCAGAACAGATCCGCCTGAACCAATCCACCTCTCTGTCAACACTATTTTATGTCTGTAAAAAAAAAAACTCTTATTATGCAGATATGCACATAAAAAGTTGTTGCACAGCAGATAGATACTTGTGCAGCCAGAATAAATGCCTTTGCTGAAGTGCACAAGTCTCCTACTACATCTGTGCACATACAATGAGCATCAACAACTTAAAGCGATACTTCAACATTTTGGCAAATTGGCCCATCTAGGGCAATTCGGTAGTCATTTAGAACAGCATACTTACTTTTTTTGTGAGGGCGAGCTGTTGTTTATTCAGCGGTGCGTCTGAGGAGAGCTTCACGGCGGACATAATGGAAGTGGACGGTACAGTTGCTTCCCTCGTCAAACTCATCAAATACACAATCCAACAACCCCAAAACACACTTTGGTGGACACGTTATAATCCGCACATTCACTACGCTGTGAAACACCAACAAATAATATTGTAGCATTACGACATTGAAGCAAATATTGGGAACTACTTTTTCTTTTGAGATCACTACGCCCAGACGCCATGTTTAGTAAGTAGTTCCGTCTTAGCAATCTTCGCAAAAAAACGCTCAATCTCGTAATTTTGCATTAATATTTCACAGCGTAGTGAATGTGGGGATTATAACGTGTCCACCAAAGTGTGTTTTGGGGTTGTTGGATTGTGTTGGATTGATGAGTTTGACGAGGGAAGCTACTGTACCATCCACTTCCATTATGTCCGCCGTGAAGCTCTCCTCAGACTCACCGCTGAATAAACAACAGCTCGCCCTCACAAAAAAAGTAAGTATGCTGTTCTAAATGACTACCGAATTGCCCTAGATGGGCCAATTTGCCAAAATGTTGAAGTATCGCTTTAATAAAACAGCAATATTATTTAGGAAAAGAGGAACATTTTACTCACCAAAATCCCAATTATTTGTAAACAAAATCCATCCTCCTTTCTTTCCTCAAAAAGAGTTCAATTGCTCTGTCATATAGATTATCCGTGCGTTTCAGTTCCATAAAGCCAGGGCTGAAAGTCCAGCTTGCCCTGTGGTATTTCTGGCGTAAAGTCTTCTTCTTCTTCTTCTTCCTTGGAATAATTGAGGTAGGCGACTACTTTTCTAAATTACAAGCTTAGAAGAAGAAGTTCCGCTGTTTATATTCTGCTGAGTGACCGAGCTGTGGACAATCACAAAAGTGATTGGCTACTGTTTTAAAACTTTGACTTCGGTGTCCTGCTGAAAGCGCGCAAGCGTCTGGCTTGGTCTGCCGCAGCTTCCGTAGTTCAAGGTGCGCGCGCAGACGTGCACTGGGGCAGTAAGAGAGAGCACTGTTTGGGCTCTTAAAATGTACTAAATGACCTCGTTAAGAATTAATTATGGACGTTACGCGCTCAGGACACTTGGATTACAGCGGACGAGCAGTATGAAGGAAAATGGGCACGCTTTGTGGACTTTATGGACCGTTTTTTCTTTCGGGCTCTGTCGGTCCCTGTTTGTTGACAATGAAAATCCCCTTGAATCTCCAGCTGCATTTGAAACATCAAAAAAGTGCTCCAGAGTGTTTCTCAGCATGAGGGTGAGTAGAAAATGAGGCCAAATCGTTTTTCGGGTGGAGTATTCCTTTAATGCAAATCCTTCATGTGGCAGTGGGTAAAGTTAGTTTCCTGCCCTGTTATTTACTGAAGCAAACTGAAGAGATGCCAAACACAGCAAAGCTGCAGATTTCAGACATGCAATGCAAAAATATTTTTGATGCATGAAAACTTTATTTTTCTTTCTGAATTATTCGGCTATTTTAACTGATTTGACAGGTTCCAGCCGAGAGCCGGCTCAGTAGCCTCGTAAACCAGTCCCGCCCACTCCTCATCCACACTTGGATTTTGGAGCTTGGGAAGGTCTGGGGACGAGGCAATAATACGAGAATGCGACGGAGCAGTGAAATGGCCGAACCAATCAGCATTGCCGCTTTTTGTTTTAAAATTTTTATGGCGAATTCCGAATTTGCTGGTGGCAAAACCGGAAGTGACGCCATCACTGCGCGTAGCTTCTTCCAAAACAGACATAGCGGAGATTAGAGATGAACATTAACTACTGTCAGTTGTCAGTCAAATGTGTAACCGACACCCCCTGCACAGAGTTTGTATTGGATTGTCCCACCCAAGCTCCACAATCCAAATGTGGATGTGGGCGGGGCTGGTTTACGAGGCCACCGGCTCAGAGGAAGACCCTCCAACATGGAGGACATAAAGACTGGAGGGAATATCACATGGACCATTATTTTACCAAAAAAAAAAAAAACGATCATGAAAGCTACGTCTTCTCAACTTTGAAAGCTTTTAAAGCTCAAACTGAAACTGAAAAGTCCTAACCTGCCGTCCTGAGAAGCATCTTGAAGCTCCTGAGGCTCGGCGCTGCTCAGGTTTAAAGCTTCTGTCAACACTGAGAGGAGAAGCTGCCGGAGAGTCGAGCTCACGACGACGGCAGCAGCAGCAGCGAGGAGCTTTGCTCTCTCTTTTTCTCTCACAACAAAGCAGAGGTGGAAGAAATCTGAGAGCTGAGCGCTGGGTATAGGAGCGATTGTGTTTATGAGGCCTTCTGAGGAGCATCAAGGTCAAACACACCGAGCCTCCATCGCTGGGAAGAAAGCAAAGCAGGAAACAGAGCCTGATGTATATCAAGTTATCAAACAGACAAACAGGCTCATCAAGGACTTTCCCTCGCTCTGATAAACTGCTTCAGTGCTCGAGTCTCGCCTCCCTCGTCTCTGTGTGGAAAGCTTTCAGTCCCCAAACAGCAGAACAAGCCTCTTTTAGCACAGGCGACTCATCAAAGCAGCATTAGAGAGGGCCGCACGGGAGCGGATCGCCACAGAAACACCCATTAACACCTGAAAAAGCACCATTTACACTCATATCTGCGGAGACGTCTCAGCTGGCCTCTCGGAGACAGAAACAGAAGAGGCAGGCTGAGATCGAGCTCCACTTTATCGTCGCTTTGGATGCTGGTCGAGAACAGCTTGACTCCGAAACGATATAAAGATGCTTTCATCACCAATCAGCATGCAGAGATTCGACTGTTTTCCAGCTGTAATGCTGAGTCTGAGCTGCTCAGTGATACTCAACTTTTAAAGAGGCGCTTAAAACGGAATTTGAGGGGAATAACTCTGCATTAAAGATGAGGAAAAAAAAAAGAAAAAGAGTTGTGGAAGCGAAGGCGATATGTGAATTTCCCGAGGCGAGTGTGAATGAAATGCAGACACATGGAGGAAATGTGAATGAGGCGGGAGGAGCCAGAGAAACTACGAGGATTTAATCCAACGTCCGGGAGGAGCTTCAGAGCATCGAAGGGGTTATTATCAACTCTGCAGCGTTCAGGGCGACGCAGACTGCTGCAGAATAAAGTCTGCTTCATAAACAATAACCAGAGGTCGCCTTTTCCCAGGGTTAAATAGTAGAAACAAGAAAAATGCATGGATCTGAAAATTAAAAATGAACTCACTGTTCATCTAACGAATTTTAATTGAAATGATAAAAGAAGCATCAGTGAGAATTACAACAGCTGGACACCAAATCTTCAGACAAACAGGAGTGTTGTTTATGAACCGCAAAGGAAGAATTCATCAGCAATATCAGGGGTGTCAAACATAAGACCTGCGGGCCCAAACAGGCTCACAACAGGCTCCAGTCCGGCCCACTAAAATGAGAAAACTAGCGTCAGCCTCAAAGCCACGAGAGTCAGTGTTTTAAAAAAATGCATAATAAAACGGCTTTTTTTTATTATTATTATTTCACTGTATTTTGCACCAGAACATATCATTAAAGCTGACTTCATGTTGAGATTGTATCATTTTTTGTTGTAACTGTTTGTTTTTTTGTGACAATATAATTTTCATCAAATGTCACTGTTAATAATAAAAACCTGTTGGATTGTCAATATTTTGCTTTAAAACTTGTGTGATTTGCCTGAAAGTTTAGTTTTGAAGCATATAAATGACCTTTAAAGCAGTATTGTGTGCAGTGGCAGCGTTTGGAGTCCAGACCGAACACACTCTGTCACGTAAAGCCACTGCGGACGTAAACACTTCACTTCTCTCTGCAGCCTTTCACCACAGGGACCTTGAATATGAGCAAGAATCCAGAACTGCAGAAAGGACTCGGTTCACTCTGACGACAGCTGGATCTTACACAACTGGACCGGCCTGAGTTCAGGGAGGGATGTGAAATGCAGCATTGAACGGATTCTCAAGGTCGCCGGTAACAAAAAGCAGATGACAACAAATTCCTGCTCTTTCATTATAAAAGCTTTTTTATTCGACCAAAATGTGTGTTTTGGAGGAATCTAACAAAAAATGATACTAAGAACAAGTTTGTTCTTTAAAGGTCACTGACTTAAAATTCTTACACACACGTCGCCCTGTCTGTATTTATCATCTTCACTGAACATAATCCAGAGAGGACGAAGAATCCAGGAGAGCAAAACGCAGAAATGTTGATTTACAGGCTGAATGCTGAACTGAAATGCTGAACTGCTACAACGAATTAAAAAAAAAAACAAAAAACACCTGGAACAATCCTCACTCAGGCTTCCACATTGTAAACAGAAAGGTCAGAGGTCAGGGTGACGTGCAGTTGCCATGGAAACTGATTGACGGGCCGGTCGTCCTTGCCGGGCCGGCCGCGGCTCTCCCGGATCATCAGCTGCACGTCGTCGTCGTCCAGGATGCGGATGAGGTCGCGCTCGTGGTCGCGGTAGTTCAGGGCGATGTCGTCCACCTTGAAGACGTCCCTGGAGGGGACGGACCGAGACGGGGACGGGCGGGGGTTAAAGGTGGAAGATTAAAACCACCGCCGCATCCTGCCTTGTTGATAAGTTACAGATTCTCCCTCCCTCCCTCCCTCTCTCTCTCGTTCTCGTTATCATTGCTGAGCTATATTAAAACTCACGGCCGGGGTGTCATCCATCCAACTCCAGGGCACAATAGTCCTCAACACACACACATTCACACACACACTCCAAAAAACAATAATGAGCAGATAAGCGGCGGAAATGAGGTGATATGAATGGGGTGGGCTAATCATCGCTGCGCTCACCTATCTAAATTAGCAGATAATGAGAGACAGAGGGAATGAAAGAGAGAAAGATGGAGTAACGAGCGCACGCTTCCGGAGACGGCGGCGCTTTGGGGACTGAACGGATTGAAGGAGGGAGGTTTGTTTGAGGGGGGATCTGGAAGTCTAACAGAAACTAATCTGGCCTGTGTTGATGCAAACACACAGTCAAACATCCTCACTTCACACACAGGAGCAGCCGGTAAACTCAAATGTCTGCTTTTGGATTGTGGGAGGAAGATAAAGTATGCAGAGGAGAACATGCAAGATTCCAAACAGTCTGGATCTGAACAGGAGAATTGTCACGCCCCGTGCCCCTGCGGCCACGTGGGGGCGCTTGGGTCCTGTTTGGTGTTTGTCTGCCCTCATGTTCTCCTGCCTCGCTACTGCCCTAATGTGTGGCACCTGTGTCCTCCCCCTATTTAAGTCCGGCTCTCCTGGTGTGTCGTGTCGGCTCCTCGTGGGTCTGTCTGCGTGCTTCCGTGTCCCTGCCTGCATGTCTGCTCAGCTCAGCCTTCCCGTGTCCCTGCGTTCCCGTTCCTGTTACCCACAATAAAGAACTGTTTGAACTCCGCCTGGCTGCCTGCGCGTGGGTCCTTCCACCTCAGACCGTGACAAGAATATCTTCAGTCACTTTTATTACGCCTTTAATCTGGTTGTTCTTGAGGTAAGTGGGCTTTTAGAAACATATCTTTGACACTAGATTCTTCTGTCTTCATCAGAAAAAGAAAGAAGAAACCAGAAAATACCAATAAAAAGAGACAATGTGTCGTGAAAAAAAATAGAGTTTACTGTTTAGAAGCAGAGTCTGAATCAGCTGAAAGGTTTTGGATTCATTACTGTTTGTTTCTGTTGATAAATGATTGTCTTAGATGTTAAAGTAGAGTTTGACGGTACAAGGATGCTGGAATCCCGAGCAGCTTCATGAGTTTCCATGTTTAACAACACTGCAGTTTCTGCACTAAATGCTGTTTTTAGAGATATTTTTGCCCAATATTAATTTCTCCATGGAGACATGAAGCATTGTGCTTCTGAAAGCCGTCCAGAAACTCCAACACACACCGCTCAGGTGAAATCTGACTAATCCACGTAGGACTGAGGAACGACGCCTACTGCAGGTCGCCGGGTCTCCAGAACCCAGAACCCGTTCTCTCTCCGGAGCCCGAGACACAGATGCTCCTTTAACTGCCAACCTTTCCTTTTCATGTACCATTAACACACTTTCTGGAAGGTTCACTAATCCTCTCGCCGGTGTGAGGCCGTTTCCTTCTCCACAGCTCAACAACACAAATATTAATTGCTGCTAAACATGCAAAACAAACATGACAGGAAAACCTCTCTTTAAAATCAACAAAAACAACCTCAAGAAGTGAAAAAATGGGAGTTTTTTTTGGTGAATTATTACCTCATGCGGGCCAGAAGGTCCTTGTAGGTGGGCTGGATGCTGAGGTCTTCCTGCACACACACATCTCTGTTCAAAACAGAAACACACACAACTCCAGGTTAGGGCGGATGACCTGGATTTGACTTTCACTCTCAACAAAGTGATGCTTTTTCTTAACATGCACGGTGTGAACCTGCCTGGTTTGCTGTTATTATTCCACAAATAACACTGCTAAGAGAACATACAGTAGATCAGGGCAATCAGGCCAGAAAATACTGAGTCATAATAACATTCAAATTTAAAGGTGTTCTTTGTTGTTTTCACAACACCAAACTATTCCTATGAAAAATTACTACAATCTCAACATAAAGCTAAAATTAAAGACACATTCTGGAGCAAAATACAGACAAAAATGTTTTTTTTTTTTTGAATAAGTGTTCTTTGAAGTTTTTACATTTTGTTTGATTGCGGCCGGTTTTGGGCCACGGGTTTTATGTTTGAATCCACATATTAAAGCAAAGTTTTCTCTATTGATTGAAAGTAAATTCATGTTTCTGGCTAATTCAGACCACACATTTTTAAAATCTACATAAAGCAGGTCACGTATGAAGACAGAGACACTCAAACATGAACTCAGAAGTAACATTTTCATCTAGTACTCTGCTCTTTCTCAGTTTTCTGAATGATCTGGATGTAAATGACGGCTTCGGCGAGTCTCTCTGAATGAGCTGCACCAGTCACACCTGTTCCACTGGCGCTTCGATGATTTAGATTTTTGATTTGTTCGGAGTGTTAATTGCATAATCTTTATTAAACAATCAGCTTTCCCCCACTCTTTATGGCTTTTTAATCACAGCGCCGCCTCAAACGTTAGCAGCTTCCCTCGACAGGTTCACAGCAGACAGACAAGGAAACACGACCGCCGTTCCAGGATCCAGTCTTCAGAGTTTACCTTCATCAGGACTCGTTTCAGTCTCCAGATGCAAAAATGCAGCCTGGCTCCTTCCTCGTCTATAAGTATGATCTCAAACCAAACACTGATTCGTCAGTGCAGCCTCACTTAATGTTATGTCCATTTCTTTTCTTTTTTTTTAAAGATCAATTTAGAGCTTCAACTGAACATCCGCCATAAATCCGCTTCGCCGTGAGGAGTTTTGATGTGAAATACTCATCAGCAGATTTCAAGCATTTTCCCATCATTCATTTGTTCTGCTTCTTGTGTGTAAAGGCTGTGAGTCCTGTTATTTCCAATAAACTCTTATTAAGTACAAGAGGGGCCAGAGGAAATGTGTAATCCCAGCACTGTGCCTCATCCTGATCATCTCTCAGTTATTGAAGAGTTGCAGATCAGCTGGAAGCCCTCCGAACCCCTCGCAGCAGGATGCTGAGACGTGGCTTCCTGTTTCTGAGCCACGTCTCGTTGGGTCGGAGGCGCCGGACAGACCTGGTGTCGACTCCGGAGGGGGTGAGCAGGAAGCAGCGCAGGCAGCTGTACGGACGGCCTCCGCCTTCGCCCTCGGAGTCGCTCTCCGGGAGGGGCTTGATGATCTTCACAAAGGATTCTGGGAAGATGCCCGTCTGATTGTTGACCGTCCCCTGAAAAGAAGGACGGAGACGCAGAAGAGGAAGACGGACGATGAGACGACGGGTCGGTGATTCACTGGAAGCTGCATCCAGAGAGACGTTCTCGGGCTCATTATCCCGCTCATCATCTGCTGCCGACGGCAGAAGCAATCCAGCCTGTTTTACAACACCTCTGGTGTGAGCGCGCTCGGCTGCAGAAAGCATCCAGCAGCTTCTCACATTCACACAACAGCCAGGCGTCCTCTCAGAGCAAAGAGGCTTTTATTTCATCCAAACGCTCCACAGTGATGAAAACGTACAGAGAGGCTCTATAGAAAAACCCCACAGCTGAGGGAAACAGCCCTCATGTAATAGGATTTGTTTAAATACTGCTTTATTAAATTTAAGTTCGTGGGTTGAAAACTAAATTTACAGTTTCTCATATTGTTACAGCTCCCAGGCTGGAGGAAAGTTAAATAGAGAGGTTATTATACAATAAGAAGGGGGGAAAACATAAAATACTTAAAGCAATGAGGGAGATTTAAAGGTGAATTAAAGCTCTCAGGTTCCCTGCAAAGATGCAATGAGTTCGACTCTTTTAAATTTACAGTAGATGGTAGAGCTGATATTAAAATGATTTGTTGTGCCTCACATTAAGCAGCACATTAGCTGTAACTCCACCATGCATCTGCTCGACCACAGTCAGGGAAACGCAACAGCTGGACAGAAGCTGCTGAAGATCAAACTGACAGAACGGAGGAGAAAAGCTGCTTTAATCGACTTCAGACGTGACATGTTGGTGCCAGACGAGCCTGTCTACTTGGATTTTAACACACAACCTTTTCTAAGGCTCAATAATATCCAGAGAACTGCGCCTAAAGGCCTTCTGGATGCCAGAGGTCAGAGGTCAGAGTCATGAGTTTTCGGAGGCAGTGGCGCACAGGCTGTGATTTTTTTTGGATTGTAATGGTATTTAATAAATACTTGTATCAGTACTCGGTGTCATTGGGCACGAGGATGAGTTCACCGTCCGTCAAAGTCAACAGACGGCCATAAAATGAAGTACCTTTGTGATCTGGGGGGGACGGGATAATAATATCATGGACAGTCGACAAATCTGCAGCATGACAAATGAATCTGGAGATCCATCCTGGAACGAGCTCAGTGAAGAGGCCGGTGAGTCATTTCGTATGCTTTCTCAACCAATCTTTTCAGGAAGCCCTCGAGTGTTTTCAGACATACTCTTTGTCTTTAAGTGTTTCTAATGTCAAGTACTCAGGTGAAATCTCTGCGAGAGTCTCAGAGTCATTTAACCAGGCGTGACAGAGCTCCTCCAGATGCACGGAGAGCGTCACTCCCAGTCTTTAGAGCCTGAGTGCTTCGCCTCCAGCCAGTAAGCTGAGTCTGTTTCCTCTGAGCGCAGAGTGGAAGAACAAGCGGAGCATAAGCGCTAATTTCTCAGCTCAGCCTCTCGTCTTACTGCCGGCCGCTGAGCAGCATCACCGCGAAGTCGGCTTCTCGCTGGCAGCCCCGCCGCGGCTGCAGCTCCCAGTCTCCGCAGGACACAAACCGCTACTTTGTTCCTTCGCTTGAATCGTTTACCTTGATGCGCCCGCACGCCAGTTGGATTCGTCACGTTTTCCACCCACAGCCGCTCTGTCCGCCGACTGAATTAAAGGCACTCACTCAACTTTTCACAACTTTTTTTAAGTGTTGCGTTAACCTCTCCCCACCTCCCCCCCTAAAAAAAAAACAAACCCAAGCACTCACTACCACGGGCACAACGCTGCCAGGAGACAGAAAAAACACAGCGAGCTCTGCTGTTGCATAAGGTTTCGCGGATCAGATCCCTGGATCTGTGCTGAAAGCCAAGCGCAGGTGAAGAGCATCCTCCTCCTCCTCCATGTTGGTTCTCACTCCGTCCCTCTCCCACCACAGCAGCTTCCACCTCCTTCCTCTCGTTCTCTCCCACTAACTCGCTCCCTGCCTCTCTCTCTCTCGCTCTCGCAGCTCAGCGCTTCACACGATTCCACCCGACACGTTTCCTGACCTTTCTTCAAAAATGAAATAAAAGCAAATGGAAGAACGGGCGCCGCCTGCACCTCGGTGGAGTTTCGCCGGCGAGCAGCCGATGGAGAGTCCGTTTCTGGACGGCACTCGTGGAACGTGACAGGCTGTAATCAGGTCACCGGCTTCATTAAGTAATTGTTCCTTAAACAGAAAGTAGAGCAGGACGCTTCCAGTGACACCAGAGGCATCCCGCGGTCGCCGTCGTGGACGATTCCTGTTTTAATCTGCCTGTTTTTAGATTTATAGTATTCTATAATTAAGCGCACTGCTCCAGCATGTGACAGGAGGCTCCGCACCAGTGTGGCATTTAATCAGGTCAAGGTTAAAGGTCACGGTTAGGATAAGACAGAGGTTAAAGTGATAATAGAAAAAAGAGTTAACTCAAGGGTTCTCAAACTGGGAGGTGGGAAGTGGAAACACGCCCGTGTAGCAGAGTTGGCTTTTCCAGACTATATATAAAGCTTCACCAGAAATACCAGCACCATGATGAGAGCGCTGGGTTTTATTTCCAATGGAAAAATGCTGCTCAGAATCAACACGTGCATGAGCAGAGGAACAATTTATTGCAGCTGGAGTGTGCATGTGCAGCAGCAGCATTTCAGCATAGCTGCGTTTACGCGACGTTTGAGTTCCTGTATTTGGGCAGAAGGTTGCAGGTAAGAGTCGACATAACATGGAGACCAGCTTTAATTTTAAAGTAGATTAAACACATTTAATTCAGTATGAAGCAACAGTTAGGTTATGGTTAGAATAAGTGTTTTTAAATGAGACCACTAAGACATTCATGGTGGTTTTACCATGATTGGTAGTTGAATAAGTCACTGTTGTGGGTGAATTTAGAGTTCAGTCTGGAGGAAAAGACTGAAGGTCCTTCGCAGATATGAACATCAAGTTTCCACTGCAGTCTGTAAAGTGAACAGGAACAGTATGTGGACACTCAAAATTATTTAACATGAACCGGAGTGTTCACTGGTGTTTCAGGTCATTTTTATTCACTTCTCATCCCCATCATGTTTCAGGAGGAAACAATGGAACTAAACACAAGTGGCTTTTGATCAAAACGGCTCACTGTGACCAGTGGTAAAAATAAACCACAGGACAAAAGATTCTGCTGACCAGAGGTTTCAGGTCCAGGAGGAGGAGGAAGCTGGGACGGGGAACACATCTGGCCGCTCCCTGTGAGAGTGTCTCCACCTCAAAGAGGCCGGAGCACCGGGGACCGGCGGAATTAGAACCGAGGCCCGGTCCCGCACCGTTCTGGGATCCAGTGGGTCAGTGATCCCTGACTGTCAGTCCACGAGCGAGAAAATGAACCCCGGCTTGATCCCAATGAGGAGCAAACTCCATGAAAGATGCAGCATCACAGTTAGTCAGTTCACTAATGCTTTTTGTGAGAGTTCGGGCTTCAGCTGCTCGTATCGACCACTTCTAGGCGCTGAACAGGTGAATCTGATGTTACACGACATGAGCACCGTAAACGTGTCACGACATTTCCCCACCAATCTCCCAAATGGAGACGAATCCATCTGCCGCTGCCCTCCTGCAAGAATTCAGTCACGAAAGCATCACGGAGGTGGTGAAGTGAGGCGGTAAAAGCAGGAGTTGGGCCGGCGCTCGGCGGGCCGACGGGCAGAAGTCTGGAGTCGAGCTGGGAGAAGAGCGCCGACGCTTTCAACGGCCCGAGAGACCGGATGGGAGGAATACCTGGGGATGGAGATGTAGTGTAGAAGCAGATGGGTGGACGTGCACGCGGCTATGTGTGGGCGCCTACACACACACACACACACACACCAGTGTGTTCATACATTAGCTGGCACATATGCTCCCTCCATACAGAGTCACACTACTACAGCTACTTCTCTCTCCATTCAGCTTTTCTCTCCTCAGCTTGATTTCTGTCAAACTATTCTTCATTTCACTCCTTCTTGAAGATGATATTTCTCTTCCTTCTTATCCATCATCCTTCCATAAAGCTCTCCCCTCCCTTCCTCCACCATCATGCCTGCTTTGAGTTGCTTCTTTCTTTAACTCTCTTCTCTTGCACTCCTCTCACTCTGTCTCTATTATCCATCTTCTGGCTCCCACTCTCCTGCCTCTCGCCTCCTCTGCCTCACTTCTCTTCCTCCCTCTCTCTCTCTCTCTCCCTCTCTCTCTCTCCCTCTCTCTCTCTCTCTCTCTCTCTCTCTCTCTCTGTTCTTACCTCCAGCCAGTCTGCGTTGACTCGTCGCAGCAGGAAGATCACCTCTCCCCTCTTCAGGTTCAGCTCTGCCTTGCCGTTCCCGCGAAAGTCAAACATCGCCTGAGACCCACACACACACACACACACATACACACACAGAGACACGCACACACGCACAAAAGAAAGAGCACACGCACACACACGAGTTAGTGAGTGAAGAGAGGAACGAGAGAAGAGCGGCACGGACGGAATCGACAGCAAACAGGAACGATGACGGGTAGGAAGGACTTTTCACACTTTCTGATTATCCATATTTGAGTCTGTGATTTGAAGAAAAGGACATTTTCAAGCAAAAAGACTGAAGTCTGTTGTGGGAGCAGAGTTTCATGTGCAGGTGTGGATAAGACAGAATGACAGAGTGGAGAAAGTGATGCTGGGAAAGGTTGTAAAAGCTGCACTTCTTCATACCGGTGGATGCATGGAGGAGCGTTACAGTACTGTATATCAGGAGAAGTGGTTTCTAATCCAGGTCCTGGGACCAGAGGATCACACTGGGCCCGTCGCTTTACCTGATCTGAGACTGTCAAAAGTGTCATGCTTCTGGTGATTCCTTCGTCTTGAAGTTTCCTGTTTTTGCACTATGGGGAGTGTGTGTGTGTGTGTGTATCTGCCGGGTTTTGGCTTCACTGCATTGTTTGAAGTTTACTGAAGTTTACTGTCACATTCGGGAGCCGCTGTGAGTTTGACCACGTTGATGCAGTCATGCACGTGACCGTCCTGTGTGTGAGTTCAATATGTGGACGCTGTGTGGGCTCGGCTGGTGTTGGTGCGTCTGTGAGGGTGCGAGTAGGCATGACGATGCTGGAGAAGTCAAAAGTCGCGCAGCCTGAGGAGGCAGTGCTGCACTGCAAAGGTGTGTGTGTGTGTGTGTGTGTGTGTGTGTGTCTGTGTGTGTGTTTGGAGGAGAAATTGGATCATCTATAATAATGGTTAGCATCAGTGCATTGAGAGTTGTGCCTCAGAGGAGTCGTTAGCGGTGTCTTAACCAGCCGCTGTCGTTTTGGAAAGAGTCTCACAACAACCTGCAAACTCCAGCTGCAGGAATGTTTCCTGAGCCGTGGAGAGAGGAGCGCACGGAGCGTTGTGCACGCAGCATCGTGCACGCAGCACTGTGCACACAGCGCTGTGCACGGCACCGTGCACGGCACCGTGCACACTCCTGCTGGAATTCAACACAAGCAGCCCAAGAGGCGGCGAAACTCCGAGAGAGCTGGAGAATCAGAGAGGAACAGCAGGACCAAAAAAAGAACCAGGAGCGGTTAAACCAGTGGGAGGGAGGTGAAGAGAGGAGGAGGAGGAGGAGGAGGAGGTAAAAGAAAGAGAAGAGGAGGAGGAGGAGGAGGAGGAGATAAGAAAAGTTGAAGTGAAGCTGATACTTGACTGCTGCCTTTGTGTCGACGGTTTCACACTGACTGAATGTGAAAAGTCCTTGAGTGCAGAAGCATCACCTCTGTGACGACAAACCGGACAAACCTGGACTTTCACAGACTAAAGCGGCGCTCATCAATGTCTCTGACGATACTGGAGACACAGCTTGACATGCTTAACAACATAATATCTGCCATTTCAATTAGAAGTGGTGAAGACATTAGTGCTGACCAGAAAATTAATTCTTCTCCGTTTCTGGCTTCAGGATGAAGATAGAAGTGTTCTCCACTTCAGACGTCAGTTGAACGCTATAAAACTCTCAGAATAAGAAGCTAAAGAAGAGATCGACTGAGGCCGAAGCTTTCAGACTGATTCTCTAAATGCCGGCGCAATCTGACATATTTCAGACCACTTTGCTATTTGGACAAACACAAAATGATCAGAAGTTTGAACAAATGTGAAGGTCACATCAGAAAACCCGATCAGAGAACCCTTCCGGTTCTCTGCATGGGATTAAAACTTGTACTTGGTTAAAGTTCATAAAAAACCTCGCTCTGACAATGTTTGATGTGGAAAAACTAACGGTGTTTTGACTTTGTGTCATTTTCTGCAACATAACCTCCACAACGAGTGGAAAAGTCTTTTTGGGGCTTCTGCAGCTCTTTGTGTTGCTTTCAGACTTCAGTCGTTCTTCAAGCCAAATGCACCACAGCTTGTTCGCATGTGGTGAAATGGTCACGCTTATTTTTTTTTTTTTAAATCAGGGTCAGATTGCCCCATAATGCTTTGCACTGTGAAGTCATGGTCACATGACCCCACCTCCAGTTTCACCCAGAGGTTACGGTCTGGACTCAACAAATTCATCTCCAACATCTGTTAACTTTCCACCGACTTGGTAGAAAAAAGTCATTTTTATCAACTTTTCGTCCTTTGATCCGATCGACTTGAGCACGTCTGAGAGCAGCGCTGCTTCCTGCTCTGACCAGTTATGCATCACATGGTGGTCTGTAGCAGAGATGCACACAAAGCTCTGACTGGCGTGGCGTTAATACCAGCTCCAGACCATAAACAGGGTCATCCCGACTCCTGCTAACAGATGTGACCAATCATATACGAGAGTTTACATCTTTAGTGCTTAACCGGATGACAAGCTGCTCTCAGTGCTACACTGTGTCTGAGTAGCAAGATGTGCGCAACAAATGCATGCATGTATAACTTCACTTTAAATCCAAAGAATGCGTTTAAAACACTGTGCTTTTGTCCTAAAATCTGGTTTGAGCTGTTCACTAACGCACTGGACCACACTGATGTTTATTTTAAACAGCATGGGGGCTGGATGGATCACAAGACTAACATCTAATATAACTCATGGTTTCCATGGATACTCTGAGGTCCAAAAGGGGGCTCTATGGCAAATATTTTTTGGAAGAGGTTTTCCATTGAAATCAGAATAAATAGAAAAGTGAGCAGCTGCATGTCAAGCATCCAACGATCCCTCTTCTGCATCGCTTCCTCCTCCTGGAGCTAAATTCCAGGAAGGTTCAGCAGTTCATCGCTGACAATCAGCCTCATGCAGGAGGACCAGAGAGAAAACCAAATCAAACTAGCGACCCTGTTTACGTGACAATGTTTTCAAGTGAAACTGAAAACCCTGGTTGGGTCTTGGGTGTCTGTTTCCATGGCGACGATGCTCGGAGTCACTGAAAACTCAACTTTCTGAAAACGCTCCTCGTCTGTCGCCGTGTAAACGGGGGAAAACGCAACTTTCGGATAACGCCGGGGCCCCGTCTCCGTGGAGACGTGGAAACACTGCCACTGCGTGTGTGCGCCACAGTAATGCGTCGCCGTCTGCACGTGAACAAGCAGCTGGATAACAACAACCATGTCTGCCTCCAGAGCGTCACGACTCCCAGTCCAGATCCTCCTGCTCATCCAAGTTTTCCAGGAAGAAAAGAAACAACGAAAAGAAACAAGAAACATAAAGAGCTGAACAGAGATGAGGAGATAGATAAATGCTCACATCATGTTTGGTGTTTGTGTTGGAGACAGTCACTTATCACCTCTCGCACAGTTTCACTTTAGAAATTGCAGCCAGCGGCGGGTCGGCGCTCTAATGAATCTGCGTCTGGAATAAAGCTTCAAAAATAGCAGATCTGAAGACTCTCACACTCAGAGTGTGTGTCCTCAGGGTCGGGGTAATCTCAGCAGATTGTTAATCCAGCTCCCTCTCTCCCTGCGTTCATTAATCTACCATCCCTCCATTTCTTCTCTCTCTCTGTTTATAAGATTTATTTAGTACAGTTCATTACATTCCTCTCTAATAACCCTCCATGTATAAAACTTTAAACTGTTAAAAGGCTTTTGCTGCCCCCATACGTGCCTTTTTAGCTGTACTGCATCAATATTTTCTCAGTGGATGTTTTATTGGCTGAAGAAGGTGAAACACACCAGGAGTCTGACTCCACTGCTCTGAAAACACTTGTTGTGTTGTGAATATTTATGTAGAGCAGAGGGGAACAGATTACTATCACATAAGTAGAACGAAAAAAAAAAAAAAACTGACAAGACAACACAATACTTCGAATACGTCAGCATGCAGAGCAGGAATGCGACATGCAATATGTATGAGGCATGTTTCACATCTCCAATGACAACATGTTGAGCATGAAAACTGCTCTGCTGTCGGTTTCGGCCATGTTTCGGCGTCATCCAGCATATGCAGCATGAATTCACTGAGTGCTTCTTCTTCTTCGGGGTGTTCAAGGACAGCTGCGAGCGTTACTCATCGGCTGTTTAGAAAAGCTCACGGCCCCGAGCACAATGACTGCGGCTCGGCACAGAAAACACAGAAAAGTGTTCCTGACAGCCAGAAACACGCTTTGGTCTTTAGACTGAATGGAAAGAGTCTGATCAATTCAAATGTGATCCATGAAATCAGAGCGCAGCGACTCGTACTCTGAGTCAGGAATAAAAACTCAAAGGAGGTTTTACTTTTCGTCACGTCATTGTCCTTGAAGTGACTGGATTCATGACACTTTTCTGATATGTGACTGTATGATGTCTTTCTGTCCGTGTTAGAGAACAGAACTGAAACAAAACACAACATTTCAAACTAAATACGGAGTTATTTAATCACCTGCTGTCGATCACTGAGCTCCCATATGTCTCGTTCAGAGAGCTGAAATAAAAAACATCCACGGTGAAACCAGGGAGTGTCATTTTGGGGCTTTTATGTAAATTCATGCTGATAATAACTGGGTCATAAATTTTTAGTAGTGGCTCGAAACAAACAGGGCAGTCCTGAGGGGGTTTCACGGTAACAGGAGGTCAGAGGTCAACTCCAGCCTCCAGCAGATCTCAGCAGAGCCGAGCCGGTATCATGTGACGACAACACACCCTCAAAAAGTAGATTTACTGAAACATGGTCGGAGAAAAACCGTCTTTTACTGTTAAATTTGCTGTAAAATATCATCAGTCTTTATGTCATTCATTTGCAGAATTAAAGAGGAAAGGAGATGTGAGACGGTTACATTTTCATCTCCATAAATCCTCCACACAGGTCCAACACACACACAATCCTCAACATACATATATATATATATATATATATATATATATATATATATATATATATATATATATATATATATATATATATATATATATATATATACACATACATATACATATATATATATATATATATGTATATATATATATATATATATATATATATATATATATATATATATATATATATATATATATATATATATATATATATATATGTATACATATATATATATACATATATATATACATATATGTATATATATATATATACATATAGTATATATATCTCATAAAGTATATGTGTGTGTGTGACTACACACTACTACTTGTCACTACCGTGCACTGAGCTCTGATCGAGCTCATTTTCCTCATGAATCATAATGTCGGGACGTGTCTCGGTCTTTAAATTCAACCTTCTGTCAAACCGTGTTCGTCTCTCTCGCTCATTAACGGGATGAAAACATGAACAAGTCCTCTCCGCTCACTGGAATTACGCCTCATTAAGACAATTATGTGTAAGTTTAGCAGTGGCAGAAGCAATTACATTACCAGTAATACGGCCTCATTTCTCTGCTCATGAGGCTGAAATAAAGCTCCCTTCACTGTTAAAGCAGCGCTCGAGCAAGGAAACGATCCACAGCCGCAGCATATAAAGCTTTGATCATTGTGATTATTACTAATATCATTAGGAATTGTCTTGTGTTGAAAATGCTCCACAATACATTTGAAGACTGTTGGGATCTTCGTTTGCAGTGAGGAGTCATGACGATGTACATATGAGTCCATCGGTACATTTAGTGTTTGGTACTTTCTGCATTTATGCAACAGTTGTATTTTCTGACGTTTGTCCATCGATGTGTTGTGAAACATGAGATTTTCCAACAAGGACAAACTGGAAGCTGAACTTCTGGAGGAGAAACGACACTGATAAATCACCGACAGTCGTCTAAAGACGATCTTCAGGAGAGATTAGAAGATCAGGTTCTCTGAACATAAGTCAAGAATTTGAAAGCTGCTTTTGATTCAAGTTTAATACAGAAACGGCTTAAAAGACACTTCTTCCACCTTTGACTCATTTGTGGTTCCAGGAATGTTTTCACTTCTTCAAACACACAACAGGATGAATATTCAACATTCTGGGCTCATTCACACAGAGTGGATTAGCAGCTCTCTCCATATTTTGCCCTCTGACTGTTCTGCCGTCCTGACTGAACCATTCAGGACTGTTCTCCCAACTGCAGCCTTCTGTGTCTCAACTTTGAACTTCTTGCTTCTGTATTGTCAGTTAACAGCGTGGTTAGTGCTGCTTCATGAATGCTGGAGTTAAAAAAGGGTAAAAAAAAAATGGATTATATAATCAAAACAAAAAAGTTTTCTCACTTTAGAACTTCATGTTATAGTCAGTAAGAGGTGGACCTGGATCAAAAGATCACTACAGTTTTCACAAGTGCAAGCCTCCAAACAGCACCCGTCAATGAACGATGTTATAAACGCTGCGTTATCTAGAAAAAAGTTGAAATTCAATCAAAAATAAAGGAGTGTAGAGGAAATCACAGCAGTTTGAGTTTAATGAGCATCACACTCTTTTTCTGAATGAGCAGATAAACCTTTCCACTGAGGGAATCTAATGCAACGACACAAATAAACCCCATTTATTTGAGCGACATTTTGAGTGAAAACGCTCCGTTTGAGTTTTCGTTTCAGAAAAGTTTAACTTTTACACTTCAGCGTTTTGAAAACGATGTCCGTTCAACACAGAAATGGCAGAAACGTTAAAAACGACGCAGGCGGCGTCAAGAGAGCAGAGGAACGTCCGACGTGATGCAGGGGCAGCGTTTCAGGAAAGTTGCATCTTCCTCTGTTTCCGTGGAGACGGCGCGTTTCTAAAAGCTTCCACCTTGAGAGATGTTTTCAAAAAGTTGCGTTTTCGGCGGCTTCCAGCATCGTTGCCGTGGAAACAGACGCACAAAACACACTGAAGGGTCTCGGTTTTCAGCTGAAAACGCCGTGTGGGGCATTAACCTCCGGAGCTGTGAGAGACGCTCAGAGACGTCCCGCAGTCCAGGATCAGCTCCATGTCTCTTTTTTCTCACCAAGGTGAGTCTTTATCTAAAGCGGCATCTGATTCCTGCTTTAACGGCTGGATCGGGCTGGATTAGGACCTGCCTGGTTTTCAGTTTCTACCTCTGTGGGGTTCTGCTTTCACCTCGCTCTAATTCCTCCTGTCAGACGCAGCGGCCCTCCGGCGAAGTCCTGCTAACCGGCAGCAGCCTGTCCCGTTGACCTTGTTTGAAGCTGGCCGCGCGGCGGCCGTCGCCCGTTAGTCATCCTGCTGCTTGGGCCGAAGCCCGAGCTCGTCCCAGGTGGAGCGGAGCGAAGCGCTGAACGCTCCTCCGGCTCCGCCATGACAGAACCATCGGGGCTATCGGCCACCTTCACGTGCCGAGCAGCACATGCACGCACGCACGTGCACGCAAACGTCTTTTTTATTCCGAGCCCGGAGAGAAAACGAGAGAGAGAGAGAGAGAGAGAGAGAGAGAGAGAGAGAGAGAGAGAGAGAGCAAAAATAAACGTTGAGTAGGCTGACGGCTGCATGAGTGGAGCGCAGCGGAGTTTTACTCCTGTGTGGGAGACGGCGAGGAAAGGCGAGAGCGAGAGAGTGTAAAACCAAGTTACTGCTCTCAGCTTGGCAATAAAAGACCACTGAGGTGTGCAGTGTGTGTGTGTGTGTGTGTGTGTGTGTGTGTGTGTGTGTGTGTGTGTGTGTGTGTGTGTGTGTGTGCAGTTTGTGTGTGTGTTTGGAGAAAGGTTAGGAAAAGTTAAATGTTTTTTAAGAGCACACGGTTCAACAACTACACAAATAAACACTTCACCTGCAGACAGATATGGACTCAGATCACTGCTGTGTAATGTGCAGACCTGCACACACACACACACACACACACACACACACACACACACACACACACACACACACACACACTCACACACACACACACACACACACATATACAAATGCAGCCTGACAGGTGTCCATCTCAGAGCGTCCGCTGTCCATGGTGCTGAAAACTCAGATAAAAAACTCACTGGCTAAATCTGTACCATCTTTGATACAGGTTAAATATTAAATGAACACAGCTGGTCTAAAATTACACAATCTATTCAGATATAGACACAGTTATGACACACACACACACACACACACACACACACACACACACACACACACACACACACACACACACACACCAAAATCCTATCATCACCTGTCTGCTTTACAAGCTACAGAAACACAGAAAAAAAAAAACCTGCAAGTTTCTTACATTTCAAACGATTGTTGGTTTCTGTCCACTGCCTGAATCATCAATAACTGCTGCTCCAGCAGATATTCCTACTTCTCTCTAACAACCAGAACGACCACGATTTGGAACGTTGTAAAGAGTAAGAAACGCAGTGCGTGAAAAACAGCTCGATTACAATTTGACTTGCAAAGTTATTTCAAATTCATCAAGTTTCATATCAGGCAACTAGAATAATTCGGCTTTGAACAGTATATTCAAAATGAAGAGATAACAAGGTAGAAGTCACATGGATGAAATCTGGGTTTTCTTCAGCTTTCGTTTTGCTTTGTTCCTTTAAATGACAGTAAAACTGATCGCTTTGAGTCTACATGCAGGTGGAAACGGGCCGTTTCTATGATCTGGTCGTGGCGTTCATGCACGGTAGAAGTGTTTCCAGTGACATTTTCCATCGTCTCCTCAGACACATATGATGCATAAAGTCATTCAAAAAACTGCAAATTTCAGAAAAATGAAACTAAAAAAATCTCCTTTTTAAAGCTTTAAAAGAATATACTGTATTTTCTAGACTATAAGTAAACATGCAACATGAAGAGGATTAAACATAAGTTGCACTAATTTTTTCCGTGCACAGACATAAACGCACCGTAAACCATCCCATCCCACGACCAAAAACATCTGATCAGACGCTTGATTGAGTATAAAAATAACATTTTGCGCTCCTGCTGAGCTCGAGCATGTTTGTCTCTCGCATCGTCTTGGAGAGAAGAACTTCTTCCCTCTTTTGTCAGGAAGTGAGGACAGTGAGCGACAGTTCAAGGGATTTTCTAAGAGGAAGAAGTTTCCCCACCAGATTTCATCACAGCTGCTTTCAGGTCTATTTTTGCACCATAATAACAAACTCTCCAGTAAATGACGGTAACGTCTTAGAGCTTCAGGGTTTGTTCTAACAGTGCTCTTTCTCTCGCCCCTGATTCATGCCACTTGTGACTTTGTTGTTTTTCCTCATTTAGTTAGTTGATTGTTGTGCTTGTGACTTCTTCCCTGTGGCCACAAGCAGAGAATTAAACCTACTGATTTCAGAGGAATCTCAGGCCGTATTTCCATCACGTATGCATGAAAAACGCCAGGTTAGGACGGTGCTGACCGTGCAGATAGAAAGGCTATTTCACGTCTCGGAGGAGGATTTAATTGGAAGGTCGTCTCCGCATTATCGTCTGACCGGACCGCATTCACACCTGCCTCAAGACCGCACCTGAGACGCAGCCTCAAAACCCCGCAGAACGCAAAGAGAGTGTAAAACAACACGGGAATAGAGATGAGACGAGCTGAGAACGAGAGACGGAGGCAGCCTTGGAAAGAGTCGAGTGAGGCGGATGAAGAAGAGACGATGGTGAAACGAGGATGGAGGCAGCGGAGGGAGAGACAGAGATCCAGAAATTAGGAAAAGAAGTGAAGCAAGGCGGAAACTATCGATGGAGCCACAAGGAGGAAAAAACAAACAGATCATCTGCATTGATCGTCACGTCGGGGAGACGCTGTGTGTCACGAGCCGCAGTCATGTGGCGTTTCTCGGGGTGACGCGGTGCAGCGCGCGTGGTTGTTACCCTGTGGGTGTCCATGGCAACGGTAACCAGAGCAACAACAACAAAAAGAAGCACACACACACACACACACACACACACACCTCAGCCCTGGGAGAGGAGAGGAGGTCCATCTTCGGGGATTTCACTGTTTTCCTGAAGAGGGAAGAGAAGGAGTGGAGATCAGTTTCAGCAGGAACAAGATGGAATTACATCAAGTCTGAAACGTTGCTTTGTAAAATAGATATTTCCGACGGTGAGAACACAACATTCGACTATCGTTTATGGAATATTTTACATTTTCACTTGAAAATGTTTAAACGAGGCCTCGGTTTAGCTTGGTTATACATTCTCAGCCACGACCGGAATCAACGAACAGCACCTTTAGTCTGTCCTTGATCCAGACTCGACTGGAGATTCGGGCTAAATTTCCATTTTATGACACTTTTTAACTCACATCAGCTGTGAAGCGTGAGCACAGGAGATCTTTAATTCATCAAACTTCAGGAGTACTTTTCCTCTGAGGTGAACGTATCAATCAACCTGATCCCATTTTCAGCTCAGGAGACGAGAACGTTCTAATAAAGATCTGCAGTGATGGATCACACATGGAGGGGCGGGGCTAAGAGCCCTGGAGCCCCCGAGTCGGAGCCTGACCATGGAAACAGCACAGTAGCGTCTGCATTGGAGACAAAGCTATTCGTTCAAATCAACACCAGAGGATTAAAAGGCACATTGATAATTTCTCTCAGTGCAGGATGAGGGATGGTGGCTGCTCTTCCAGTGCTTCTGATGGATGTGATTGAAAGATACACTTCCTCAAACAGAGTTATTATGAAGCTTACAGTCAATTAACTTGATGCAATCAGTTGAATCACAGCTGCTTCAGCTGCAATAATGCATGGAAACTACTGAAACAACAGTTTGTTTTTTAACCTTAAATACCGCAAACTCTGTGACGGCTGGTTTCCAAAACAACGCCAGCATGAAATGAAAGGTCAAATGTCACATTTCTCAACCCACGACTGATCCACGCTCATCAGAAACAAGAGCAGAGGAAGTATTGAGATTGTAACTTTGCATAATTTCCTGTTGGGAGACTACCTCTTTAGCAACCTGGCCTCCAGGAAATGGGCCAATCAGAGGAGGCATTATGAAGGAGGAAGTAGACCGTAGAGCAGGGTAATGAGCCTCCATGGATTCTCCTCACATGCCGGCATCCCGCCTGCACTGCCCCGATTCATCCATCCATGAACGCGAGGGGGAAATATTTTCCCCTTATCTTCATCAGGACGAGATGTGAGTCGCTCAGGCGGCGATGGGAAGTCACAACTCCGTATCACCCGATCCCGGGCTGGAAGGCCACCGCCGACCCAGAAGCTGCATGTCACAAAACTACAACCGCGAGGACGAGCAACAAGCTGCCGCTTCACCTCTGAAACTCATTATTCTGAGTCTCACACACCTAGATTTAATAAGAACACCCTGTTTGCACAATGTTTTCATGTGAAAACACAAACAATTTCATTTTTTTTCCCTTTCTTTTCCCCCAAACGGGAAGTTTTTGACAACACTCAGACTCCGTCTCCATGGAAACAGCAGACACACCACATAATAGTTCTTCTTCACAAGCACCAGTAGAAAATACAGACAGTAAGAGTGTTTTTTATCGAGAGTATCGTGACTCCCGTCCAGATTCTCCCTGAATAACAATCCAGCGTCTCCCTGTCCGGAGGAATCCCTGAACTCGCTGGATTGAATGTTTACAGCAGATTCTTCTCGGCGAAGAACAATCAAAGCCTCAGCTCAGGAATGTCCGGCCGTCAGGGATCATTCATGTATTGATGAGTCAGTTTGATATAAATGTGTCAGTCCAGATAAACATATGGTTTAAAAGACAAACCAAAATAAATAATCCTTCGGTTTTGGAGCATCGTAAAACTCAGCGAGGAGCCGTGTGAAGGAAGTCATGTTGAAATAACCGCCGTCGTTCAGGCAGAACGGTGACTCATCTGGAAGACGTCTGAGTTACCGGCTGACTAACAAGTGTCTCCATACATCCCGGTGATTCTACATGGCAGCCGCTCCCGCCGTCACTTCCAGCTCGCCGCCCGGCCGACGTCTCCTGGCTCGACTGGTCTGGTCTGGTCACCAGACACACACCGACTTCCTCTTTCTGGGACTAGCTAACGGTTTGGTGATGTCGCAGACATGAAACAGTTTTCCTGCTACGACTAAACACATCTTCAGTTGATGGTGGCGGATGACATCCTAACCCTCTGAGTGCAACCTGTCACTTCTGCAAGTAAAATGAAAAGCAGCCCAGCAGCATGACTGCGCCTGGCACAGCGCTCCCATCTCCTCTCCTTCCCTTCGCTATTGTGAAAAGAAGGGAACCTTGAAGACGCTTCAGGTGTAAAATGAGTCATTTTCTTCTACTATCTGGCTTAATAGTTCTTTTCTTCTTCCAAACAGCAATTTTCTCACTTTTACGCTGAATAATGACGCCGATCAGTGCAGAGGATCGTCTTGATTCTGAGCTGGAAACAAAGACTCGAGCGCCATTCATCTGAAGTTGAATCAGAGACATTAGGAGAGGTCGACGATTCTGTTTCCAGCGATTGAAACGATTTCAGTGTTGACAGATTCCATCAGTGTTTTACGGACGGGGAGATTAACGGCGGTATCTGAGGGACAGATCGCTCGTCAGGGAACAAAGCCAGAATGTTGAAACTGAAAGTAAATGGTGATTTACAGCGTAAAGGTTACAGCTGACTGGAGCGTGGAGGAGGATCCTAACACTCTATATTGATCAGAGCAATCAGGAAAAGATCACAGAACCTGATATGATTTGTTCTGGTAAGATGCACCAGCATCCTAAAGCAGAGATTCAGAGGAAGAAGAAGACAGTAAGACTCATTTCTCAGAGGGTCATGAGATTTTAACACAGCGCAGGTGATTCAGATTTACTGTTGAAACTCTCTGTGACCTTGGCGGTGACCTCTGCACTGAAGGCTGCAGTCCTCACCGGGTGCTGCTCCGGAGGGCGGAAATGCTTGCATAAGCAAAAATCACATGCAGTGTGTACATGTGGTCAGCTGAACTCCCACACACACACACACACACACACACACACACACACACACACACACACACACACACACACTCTTCTTGGAGTGAATACTGAACAATTTGTGGGTCTGAGCCAAGTTTGCAGCTGAGACAAAGATAGCCTTCCCTCCTCCTTCACACCGCTTCTACTCCAACATGATTCTCTACTTGTGTTTTCCAATCACGCAAAACTGAAAACACAGCAGCAAAAAAAATGAAATCAGGAGAGCACAAATCTCCATCCCGGGATCCGTTCAATTTCCTCTCTGTGTTAATTAATTTGTGACCGTCAGTGATCGGTTTGAGCAGATAACAGCAGAGCGAAGGAGACGTTATTAAAGGCAGCAGAGTTCCTGTTTGATCCTCCCCGAGGGGAATCATTAAATATAATTAAGATTACGGTGCGTACCTGTATCACACAATAATCTGCGCTCTGCGTATCAGAGAGATTCCTCCTGAGCTGCTAATACTGTCAGAACATCTTGATGAGAATATCTGAGTTGGTGGTTTTGGAGCTTCACCTTCATCCTACTGACTCTGGTCATGAACAGTAACTGTCATCCACAGTGACGCAGAGCTTTTCATCTCAAACCAGGTGTTTCTTAAATCTACCTCTGTTCACGTTCACATCAGAGAGCAGTGGTAGCGGCGAACGACCAATAATATCATCATCATATCATCCTGATGCAGCTGACAAAGGGTCAAGTTACCAAACGAACTAGTGGGATTAAAGAAAAACTGACTTTTACGAGCTTTTCACATTGTTAGTGTGTGATTGAATCATAAAAACTTCAGTTAAGTACATGTTTTTCTTCATTCATGCGTATTTGAGTGATCTATATGAATATTCATTTTGAGCTCCATTGCATACAGAATTACTAATATTTCATGATATATAAAAGCACTCCGTGGTGCTGAACTGGTTTGTTATTGACACAAGATGACTTTGAAAGACACGGAAAAGCAGGATGCGGCTCCTTCAAGACAAGAAGGCCCCGTTTCCGTTGTTTCAGGAATGTTCCTCGTTCACACGGCGCTGTCGGGCGGGGCGGGGGTGGGGGTGTAGCGGGACTCACACTTTGCGGGTTCGAGGGCGGAGCCGCCGCAGCGCTCGGGGCTGGTGCTCGCTGTCCTGCTCGGTCTGGTAGAAGAACATCCGGAGGCTGTCGTCCAGCAGCAGCCATGCGGGCAGGCCCAGCAGCCTCTGGGAGACAGGAGAGGAGACAGGAGGCGTGTGACGGACGGAGCAGGGGAGGAGCAGGGGGGGGGTGAGCCTGACGGAGGCAGGAGAGTGAGGCGAAGAGAGGGAGCCACGTAGGAAGCAGAGAAATCGTGTTTTCCGGGGTGAAACATGTCAAAAGTCCCAAAACTGCAGTTGTTCAGACGCGATGTGGGCTCAGGGCCGAGCAGAGAGGAGAGCGGCGACGCCTACATCTGCAAACTGCTGCTCAAACAGCCGAGTCGCTGCTCATCCACCTACAGCCGCTCAGCCCGCCCTGCTGTGGGCTCCGGACCACCGGCACGCCAAGAATCCTGCACCGAGCTCGCAGCGAGGAAGAGGAGCGAGAGGGAAATGCCTTTACCTTCATGTACGTGTTGAGCTCAGGGATTCTGCTCTCTGCGATCTCCTGTTTGTTCCCAATGAAGATTTTTCCTGCACAGACGAACACATTTTGATCAAGAAATTAAAATACAAGACAGCATCAGTCCTCCGTCACACATTCCGCCGAACAGCTGAAAATGACAGTCCTGCCAAACGGCGATGAGATCTACAGATCTGGATGTTCTTCACCAAACATATCGCCGCGATGAGGCACGGCGCAGACGGCCAGCGCTCTAAATCAGGCCCCGGCCATCCATCCAAACCGCCCGGCGCTGCCGTTCCATCAGATTTAGCACAGTCCTAATGAGCCTCGCCCGCTTCGTCCAGGCGGAGCGATTACTCACTCAAACTCACTCGTTTACTCACACGTGTGTTTCCACACACCTCCTGCAGGACAAACACTCTTCTGACCTCAGATATATCATGATATGAAACATCAATGTGTCAAAAACATCATTCAAGATCAAGCCAGATAATAAGAGCGGTGTAAAATGTGAGGGCAGCTGAATTTCAAGCACAGACTGTCAGGATGAGGCACTTACATGACTTCTTTATGCTAAAAAAAAAATCAGTTTTAGATGTATATACTTCCCATGATTTCTTTTTCTATCCCTACCCCCCTCCCTCCTCCTCCCACCCTCTGTCTTTCTTATTCCCTTCTCATCTTGATGAGATCTGGCACTGCAATTAAACCCATCACATCTAATATTATCCAGCAGACTCCTCGGTGGCAGATGCTAAATCAGAGTTTGTGGGAAAGTAGAACTTTCCTGATATAGCAAGGAGCTTCAGGCCTCCGGGTCCAGAACGGATCTGCTAAACGCAGCAGTCCACTTCTCAACTGTTTCCACCACCGTGAGGCGCTCCGGGTCCACTTTCAGCTGTGACGGCTCACTCGAAGGACAAGAGTTTGTTCAAAAACAATATAATGTAAACTGGAAAAACTTCGCAAAGGTTTCTAGTTTTGTGGGAAAACAGTAAATCCAGCTAATGATACCCAAGTGCTGAAGAATAAACCATTCAAATGGCAAAATGAATGAGATTTAATGATCTTTAAACAGCGCAGCAGAGAAAGGAAAACATGCTTCACGGCGCTCCGACCACTTCCTTCAACATCCAGCCCAGAAAACCTACTGGTGCACAGGGAGAACATGCAAACTGTACACGGAAAGGCCCCTACAAACAATCAGTAATGCTAAAATTGGAGGAAACTTTGTTTTGGCCAATGTTAATGTAATAAAGACAATGTAATGCCAGTGTTGTAACAATATAGTTCAGATGTTTCCAGCCACAGCAGAGAGAGAGCTTCACGGTGTGTTTCCTCAATATTTCAATCCAACATGTTCTTTTAAGTCCATTCCTTTTTAAAGAGGCTTTTATATGATGTAAAAGGATTTTTTATTTTGATATTAAGATATGTAACCTGGTTTGTAATTCTTTTAAACTGAGTTCTATGTTAGTTTTTAACATGCGGGCCTATCTATATGCATATATAAGGGGTGGCTGTGGGGAGCATCATTCTGTTTCTTTATTTTCCACCCTGTAAGGCATTTTGCGCTGCATTTTATAATACAGAAATGCTGAAACATTGATTGATTGAATGTATGAGTATAAAGACCGCCTAACTAAGCAAATTGCACAAAACCTGAAGAACAAACAGTTGCATTATTACATTCTGGAAGGATTCTGTTTGATGCTACTCCTTCATATAATACCTGGTTTCGGGGCCAGATTGATGGAAAAATGTTATTTTGACAATAATTTGAATATCTTAAAACAATCTTGGCAAATTCCTCCATTAAAGGCTGAATTACAGTGAATATGGGCAAAATTAAAACATTATTGGCTTTATTACATTAAAAAGGGAGACAATCGTTGAATTGTTGTCAGGTATTACAGACACACACACACACACACACACACACACACACACACTCCACTTCGTCTCCACGGCTCCCCAGTCAATGCTCTCGGCCCCCGTTTGAAGCCCTCAGGCTTTATTGGAGCAGATGTTCGTTTCCAGTCTGAGATAATCAATAGCGACAGTGACGGAGGACTTCTGGGAAAACAATGAGCTGGATCAAACTGGAGCGACGAGGACGAGGACGAGGAGGAGGACGAGAGGACAAACGTCCTGAGCAGCAGCCCATGACTGACGGCTGGACATCAAATGATCTCGGAGCTGAAATGTCAGGGTTTTGGGGGTTTTAGGGTTTTTTTCAACTTTTCATGAATTCTAAGAATTAGTCCTGATGAAACTATAAATTTGCATCTTTTCATTAATGTTGCATTTGAAGAAGCGAGCCTGACACTGAGTCTGATCGGGTTTGTTTTTGCAGTACTTTTCCACTCGTTCTTTAAAGCCTCCTCTCTGTCTGTAGCCTGATCTTTATCAACGGCCCACCGACCTGAACGACTCACCTCACTTCCCCACGTCTCCAGTTTCATGTTTCCTGTCTTTCTTAACGTGACTTTAGAAATACTCGCCTTAACGTCTCTCGGCGTAAAGAATAGTGTTATGTGACGTCTGTCCATTGGGGGGCAGCAGTGAGCATCGCTTTCACTTTTTAGTCTGCATGTAGTCTCGGGCCCCATTAATGCAGCAACGTTTCAAATTAAAATGCATCTTGTTCTCAGAAAAGTTTGACATTTATAATACAGGAATGCTGAAGTCATTCTAGTTTTCGTGTTTCTGTAAAAATATTGTTTTCAGTCGCTCAGAACCTAAAAACACTACTAGAATACCGTAATATGAATCGTTCGCCACAGTAAAAAGATGTAAAACTACAAATAAAAAGAACATGAAGTGGCCACCTTTGAAATAAAAACGCATCGAGACGTTATGTCAATCAATTTTTATTTATTTCCTAATTTTGAAGTGACTCATGAGGAAAGATGGCAGAGTGGGAGACTGCACCACCTACTGGTGGAACGTTGCATTACACAGATACATTCAGTGTAGCTCCGTTTGAAGACCGACACCCTCAAGACAACTGAGCTGATATCAGGTCACTTTCTTTAAATGCTTTGAGAAAACAGCTGTTTCTAAAAATCACCGACATTAAGACTATCAGCGTCTCCTGTGTACCACTTTCTGAAATACTGGACTCTCTATTAATTGGACAAATTCAGCAGAGACGTCAGTAGTTGTGTGTGTTGTGATGTTTTCAAAACGCGTTTTTTAATTTAACTGTTTAAAAGTAATTTAGATCATCGTTTCTTCAAATATTAAGATTTTACATGTCTTTACATGTATTTTTTTTATCAAATACAAACTTTTTTATGAGTCAGTCTCGGATTTTGCTGCATTCATTGTCAGGCAATGTAAAAAATTAATCATTTTATTACTATTTCTTCAAGCTTTTTGGGTGAATTCGTTCACTGTTTTTTCTGCTTCACATTTTATCACATCAGCAAGCTGTTAAATCAATGGTTAGAAATCCCAATTTCAGTGAAAAGTCTGTGCAGAGAGTCACAGTCAAAACATTTAAATAAAATGACACTTAGATATCCGAAACAAAAAAGTCTTGCTGGAGGATGGGAGGGTTAAAGGATGCGGGGCCGGGGAGACGGCGGCGAGAAACTCTGCGACTCGTCTGCATCGTCATTCACACTCTGAACGAGTGTCACCTCCATAGCTCCCCCCGTGGGCGGGAGCAGCGATAAAATGCACACAGAGACAGTCTGACAGGTGAAGGCGTCCAGAAACCAGAAAAACTGCATTCTGACAAACTGCAGCGAGAGGAAGGAACCAGCAAGAGGTCAGGGGCCTCCTGGCCTTCAGAAGCACATGTTCCCACAAGGCTCGCCTCAGATCTAATGAGACACTTTGACCTTCATCCTCAGAGTTAATCAGGTCGGATGAACCTGTGTGCTAAATGTGGAGAGAACCCCTGAAGGCGCTCTAAAAAAACACTAATGAGAGCGAAGTGGACAGAACCGAAATAAACCCGGCAGGAGCAGAAATAAACCCACGGCGCTGCGCTCAGGTTTACACTCATGTCGTTCACATCTATTAGTTTTCACTCTCACAGTGACCTGCAGCAGTGCCTCAGCACATTCCTAAAGCCCCTCCTGCTCGCTGGGGTGGAACTGCTGGTTTCCTCTGCAACAGCGAAAGTAGAAATAATAATAATTTATCTAAGATGAGAAAGAAGCTCATAAATATCACGATGACAGCGGTATTCCCGTTCGGATGACCAGAGGACCGTGTTGCTTCCAGCTGCATTGAGCACCATTTTTTAACTCTTCCCCTCGAGTGTGAAGAGACAGAAACGTCCCGCCCCGCTAGATTCTGCCGTTTGGCGTCGCGTAGCATCCATAATTTCTCCACTTTGACTGCTTCAATCATGTTATTACAGAAGAAAGATCTTTATGTTCTCCTCTAACACCACGCTTCACCACAACAGACGAACTCTGAAGCCTCCTCCTTCAGCAGGACACAGTCGGCCTGTGTTTTCCCCCGTGGCGTTCATCTGTCCTCCTCGTCCATCTGCTCCTTTCGGACCGTCTCATCTCAGCTGCTGAACTGGCCTCATGCGACAAACCAACCACAGTCACCAGTGGTGTGATTTTTATTCCGAACACTCAAACATCACAGCGTCTGGTAAAGTATCATGTTTCCATCAGTAATGACTGTTTCAGCTGGAGGAGTGTGTCGTGTTCATATGGTTACAGGCGAGAAGAGGGAAGAAGTGAACAATGGAGGCAGAGGTGTGAGGCGTTTTCTATTGTCTGTTTCAGTTCTGCAGTTTGAAAACATGTTGATGTAGAAAAATCCTCATAATCGTCAGACTGCATAAGGACGACGCCGCGGCACTCACACCACAGCTCAACTACAGCTGCACACAGGGAGAACATGCAGACTCCATCCAGAAAGCCAGAACTCCTCAGTGTGAGGACAAAGCCACAGTCTGCACACTAAGCCAAACAGAACGGGATCTGACGAGCGGTAAAGTGAATCGCGGATCGCGTCCGACACGCTGCTGTTCAGACGGGTTTCACTTCTTCCAGCCAGATGGAGGAAACGCCGCCAGCTGTCACCACAAACTCAGCCTGCTCCCCTCGCCAGGCCTGAGGCCGAGCGAAGGAGCTGGAAGGTGAAGGTCACAGCGGGAGAGTTCGCGGCGCCCGCTGCCTGCAGACTGCCGCTCACGCTCCATACAGCTGCAGCAGACGAGACATCGACCAATGACTGACTGAAAAAGACTAAAACCGAGAAACAGGAAAACAACGAGGAGGTTCAGCCCCATTCAGCTCAGCTGATGCTGAAAAGACTCGACTGTGTTTGGCTGTAGGACCAAGTAGAGCAACGACAAGAACTGAAAGATCAATTAGATGAAACTGCTGAGCTATTTGGGACGACTCAGGAAAATTATATCAACTGAACATTTGATCGTGTTTTTGCATTAATAATGCATAACAGTGTTGTTTCTCTTGTCCCTAACTTACAGCAGCTGCAGTTCTCAAAGTGTTTCTGGTAAATTTATTGCTTTTGGTTTTGATTTCTGCCAAAACTGTGAACATACGAGGCCTGCAAGAATGACCTTTCCCAGATAAAAACCTGTCATTGTGAATGTGTGTGTGTGCGTGTGTGTGTGACCCCCGCCGCTCTTTGATCACCTGGTATCACACACCGGCGCCGCTGGCAGAAAGCCAGCGAGCGAAATGAGAAGTCAGCGAGCGGGAGCGGCCGCATAGTTTGTCTGCCGGAGATCTGCTCGCCTGTCACACTCCAAAGAATCCAGTGACGTAGCAGAGCGCCAGTTGAGCTTTGACCGGACTGAAATCACACACACTCACACACAGATCGCGTCGCGCCACACACACCTGGAATGGAGGGCAGCTTGCAGGTGTTGGGACCCGGCCTGTCGGGGTTTTCGGGGGAGTATTTCGCCTCCAGGTTCTGGTGCAGGTTGAAAAACTCTCGGTACCTCCTGTAGATCAGATATTTGCCTCCTCCTTTTGTCTTCACTTCGATTATAAACCTCTGGAATACGGAAATAAACGGAGATTAATGGAAAAACAGACGAATGGGCGCTCAGTTTTCAGACCGTGTCCTTCAGACTCACATAGTAGTCGATGAAGCCCTTGACTTCCTCGATGTCGGCGATGGTGGCCGTGATCGGGATGTTGTGAGGGAGCTGATCAAAGTCGCTGAGCAGCAACGACAGATTGGAGATCAACGTTATTCAGTGCACAGACAGGAGACTGTGGGAAAAGGTGAAGATAAAACTTCCTCTGGTCTGTAAGAATATCAGATTTCTCTGGAATTTCCCTTTAAAAAACATGTAGTACATGACAACGAAACAGCTGCAGCTTCTCACCGATAACTTCTGCTTTCTACTATAAACTTTGATGAGAAGTAAAAACTGAACATCACTGAATTATTTTCTTCTGCACTCACATTATATACAAAAAATCTAAAGTTTTCAACTGTCCTGTGGTCAGCAAAACTATCTTTTTTTATTACCATCTCATCTTAAAATATTGCAGTACTTTGAGTTACTGTACTTTTCATTTTCACTTCAGGTATTAATGAGAAGATTAGCAGTAAAAAAAGTTTTACATGTTTTAATTTATGCGTCATTTATGCGTAATATCGCAGAAATATGTGACAATTTCACCGTTTTAACACTTTATGAGATCTTTGTAAAGCTGAATTTATTTTATCGACTTTAAAATGTAATAAATAGATAGTTCTTAAATGGTAAATGTATCTTCTTCGCAAAAGGCGAGGTCGTAACTCTCATGTAAACACCGTGCGTGAGTCAAGAACGCGCGTATTATCATCTTCACTCTTTAGTGCGACAGAAAAGACTGAAGCTTGGGCGCATGGACCCTACAGAACAGCGCACGAAAACCACTTCGGTGTAGAGAAAACTCACCTTTCGTCCCGAATCTGCTGCAGCGACATGGTGCTTTTGACGCGCGCTTCAGCCTGCGGAGAAATGCGCACCTCTACACCTTTTACGCACAGACGGCAGCTTGTTGGCGCGCGCTCTGGAGGGGATTGAACCGACTGACTGTAAATCTGAGGAGAACAGTGCGGAAGCAGGCAACAGGAAGCGACAGTTCCCCACAGCGCACGTGCGTTTATTTGGCACGAGAGCGGAATCTGCGCGTTAATCTGACAGCTGTGTTTGAAATGGATCGATAGAAAGAGGAAGGAAGAGCGGCGGGTTTCAGGAGGGGGACGCAATCTTCTCTGGTTCATGGCTCCTAAAAAAAGTGTTTTATTTTGTTTTGCTTCGGCCTTTACTGCTTTCGAATGGCCTTTATTCACTTTGAATTATGTAAGATAGAAAAACGGTTAACTTCCCTGCAGAAACAGCAGCTAAAAGGTTTTTTTTAAGATTCCAAACTGTAGTTTTTATTGAAAAGAAAGAGAGAGAGAGAGAGAGAGTACAAAGATAAAACACTTTGTGTACTGACTCCACCAGAGCCCTGGTCTGGGAGCTTTCGGCAGGTAAAACTCATTTTGTGGAAGCAGAGCAGGAACATCAGCGGAGTGTTGTATCGCCGTAACCTATAGGGGGCGCAGTAGGAGGAGCTGCTGTGGTCAAAGGTTCATAAATTCAGCAATGATTAATGAGATGGAAAACCCAGAAAACAAACATTGCTGAGTGTTAACGTGACTCGCAGATTTCAATCATTTGCTTGTCACATGGGTGTGTCGTATTTTTAATATCAGCTTTACACTCACTCACACCACAATATATAAAGTCAAACACTGTCTTTGCATCATTGCTTAGGAATCGTTTCGCTTTCACACAGCGATGTTTTGAAAACTGTGTTTATTTACTTGAAAATGGCAGAAACTGTGTAAACCATGTTGTTTTCATGTTGAGCCTCTAGTTACGAGAAATATTTACCGTGGTGCACAACGGCACTGGCTTCAGAAAGGTTTTCCCTGTTTATATTTCAGCCATTACTGTTGAATCAGACCATGAATTACAGAATCAAAACCCAAAAATTGGTTTATTATGTCAAACTCAAGATGAAAACAAAAAATAGAAGATAAATAAATATATGACAAAATAAAATCCCTGATGCTTCAATTGACAAGTCAAAATCAATGTGTACATTGATATTTAAATAACACCAAATTCTTTTTATTTTACTTTTAAACACATTTGGCTTTTTACATTTATTTGCATTTTTCTGTCAACTATTATTTTTTATTTTACTAAGCAATTTATTTAACAATGACTTTAATTTGGACTCCATTAAAAGAAACGCTCAGACAGGCTTACAAATGTTAAAGATTTTATAAACTTTAATCACAGCTAATTAAAAAAACAAAACAACAACCAAAGTTAAACGATCCAGTTTGTCCATTTTGTCTTGTAATACCAGTTTGTACCACCAGATGACGCAGTGAGTCACTCTCCCACCTGTTCTGCATGAAGACTGTGAGGAGCGACGTCTCACTGCTGCCACCTGGTGAACAACAGTCGCACTACAGACCTCAGAGTGGAAACAACCTGATTCGGTAAATAATTGTTTTCACACTTGTTGATCGACCGTACTGACTGTGGCTCATCAGCACCGCGTCACAAACTCTACTCCAAGTAATATCAAGTAAAACTTGTCTCCGGTTGGTCTGAAGATAATTAAACATGTATTGTTTTTTTTTTCAGGCGTAACAGTGCCAACTCAGCTTCAGTGAACGAGCGTGAAAATGTTTCTAAAAACAGAAACACTTAAAGTTTTCTCTAGTCGAACGGTCTGTCCTTTCACTGATCATCCACTCATAAACTTTACACTTCCGCTGGTATAATTTGAATAAAATACCTTCAAAATGAGCCACGATTCTCATTCTCAGGATGTTTTCATGACCTAAGTTTCCCTGAAGCAGCTTTTTATGATTCACAGAAATAAACCCTCATTTCGACCTGCAGCGCTTTAAGCAATGCTCTAATTAACCTTGTATTTAAAACGAACAGCTTTATCCTATTTCCATGAAAACCTGCTTCCCTCTGACTGTCCAGTCCCTGAACCGAGTAACCTGTCTGCTAATGAAGACTCTCATGAGGAGAAATGTAGAGCTGACCCTCGTTAAGTTTCTCTCTTGGTGTTTCTTTCTTGTCTCTCTTTGCTCTTTAAGACTCAGAATCCTCAGGTTTTCATCCTTCTGCCTCCTTTTAACATCTAAGTTGTTCATCTTCCTCTCTCTAAATTTGTCTGGTGTTTTGCTTTGTTGTTTGGCTGTGTCGCCGACAGCCGATCACACTGATCTTAGTTCACGTATTAGCGCTGCCGCTCGTTCAAAGTCATCGACAGAGCTGGCAGGAGGGAAACAGAATCAGGGTTCAGTAATTATCCTCTGAGTGGCGTCCGGCTCCGTCCTCTGCACCTATCTATTCAATGTCAAGCCTTCGCCTGCAGCGTGTGCCGACATTCTGTCCTCTTCCTCCCACTTTTTATTTAATCTAATCAGAACACACACTCTGAATCACCAGATTAAACACACACACACACACACCATGACTCAGGTTTGACCTCTCTAATGCTGACATTCCAATGTAAATACGGGAAGAAGGCAGGTGATCGGTGAATTTCACCTGAAGGGAAATAGTTCTGTGGGAAAAATAAATAAATATATACTGCTGAGGTTTGAGTTTTTAACACTAGATGTCAGTAAAGGCGTGAAAGAGCCGAGCAGGAGAGGACAGACATGATTTCTTGAGAGCTGGCGATGAAAGGCGGCTTATTCTTCTTTATCTGATCTGTTGTGTTTCAGTTTCTGCTGGAGACTCAGCAGCAGCAGCAGCATGGAGGGAATTTATACCCTCAGAACAAACAGCACCACAAACAGCTGTGGGTTTCACGTAAAGAGACACAACCTGCAGCATGTGAGGCTTCACACTGCACCACAGCAGCAGCAGCAGCTCTGGATTCACCAGTACAGCCTGTAAATACAGTCCTACAGAGGTTTACCAGCGTGGTTCAGTGCAGTGCAGTAAAGCTACACTGACGGCATTAGAGAGTGTGTGTGAGTGTGTGTGTGTGTGTGTGTGTGTGGGTGCAGGGGAATGTGTGTATTGAGAGTGTGTGTTCTAATATCCTTCTGAAACAGAAGCCTGCTGTAAAAAGCGGGGCAGATGAAAGGCAATCGGCCTTCAAGTCGACAGGAAGCAACAGCAGAAGCGCCGCTGACAGAAAGTCTCACCGAACACACCGGTTGTTTACCGTGCTGACAGCCGGTTGCTATGGCGACCAGACCAGGGGAGCAGGAAGAGGCTTTACGGTGTGTGAGGACGCAGAGTCAGCAGCAGCTCATTTGGAAAAAAAAAACAAAAAATAAAAAAAAACGCGATAATAAAGGATTTTTATGTTTTTCGACAGAGCTGACGGTCTGATCGGCTCGCTGTCAGACGGATCTGTTGTTTAATTCAGCTGTTTGGAGCAGAGGAGCATTAAAACATGGCTCCAGGAGCAGGGCGGCCGCCCTCCTTCCACTGAGGCTGGGATTAGCTCCAGGCTGATTCAGGCTCCTCTGTTTCCCTTTATTAGCAATTAAAGCTGCAGCAGGAAGGACAAAAACAAAGAAGAAGAACAAACAAACAACAAATGAATTTCTTTTAAAGTGGAACTAAAGTTCGGCCTCAAACTGTCAGGAGTGTTCCTGAGAGCAGCCCAATTATCGCTGGACTCAAACCTCACAGCCCTCCTCGAACCGGCTCTGGTGTGAAAATACGTCTCAGCTTCACGTCCTGCGGCCGCAGCAGCATCGTGGAGTGTGTCTCAGTAACTTTTACATCACATTTGCTTCTAAAACAACTGATTTAAAAAGATTTAAAGCTGTTTTAAATATCGATTATCCGTTTTGGCACCGATTCACTCGCTTTATCATTCAAATAATTTACATCAGGGGGTCAAAGTTAACCCAGAAACACACAGAGCCACCGGAGCGCGACACACACAGGAACACAGACGGACCGGAAACCAGAACACACACACACAGGATGAGCGATTTAAAGTGCGGCCGCCAGGTGACGACGATCACACGATCAGGAAACAGCAATCAGACAGGAGGAGGAGATCATTTACATGATCAGAAGGAAACAATGGATCAATAATGTCAAGTAAAAACACAAGAGAACAGGATTTAGAGAAAAAGAAAAAAAAAAATCTTGTGTGTTACATTCAGACCAACATCTCTGCTACCACACACACACAAACACACACATTTTCCCTACAGCGTGAGAGTCTTTATGGGCTGTAAATATATAATACCATCACTATTAAAGCACAATCATCAATATTAAAGGTGCATTAAAACTCATTTAGAGAACAGCATTAAACGCCGCTTTTGTTTTGCACAAACTGGAAACGATCAAATAATGTGAACAATGTTCTGCCTCATAATTTACAGGTTGGCTGCATAACAGGCCGAACTCCCACACACTCCCACACACACACTCCCACACACAGCGGCCATCACACCGGGGCTAAATATACCCTCCGACTGGGGCCGCTGGAGCACATTCACCACTCCGCGGTGCGTTCAGGGCCCAGTGGATCTCCAGAGGCTGAGATCCAGAGCAGGATCTAACCGGAGAAGTGAGAACCAGCTTTTACTAAACCGGTGAAATTCAAAACATCAACAAAACCCGGGTGCACACGGCCTCGGGTCAGCAAAAACATGCTGGTTCAGTAAATCCAGGAGTTTTAAACCGGTTTTGATTAAACAAAGAGAACAATTAACATAGCTCAAGCTGATAAGAAAATTGATGAGCTTGAAAAATAAATAAAAAAATCTCAAAGTCAAACTGAAATGAAGCCGTCACTTCTCAGAGAAAAGAGATTCAAACTCGGCCCTTTATCTGTAAACTCACAGTCCTGTCACACAGCTTGGTTTTAAGCTCAGTCAGTCACTCGTAGGACTGTATTTTCTGCTGAAAGCTGTTCTCGCTCTCTGCACTGACTTTAATCTTGCATTTTATTTTCTCTGCATTTCATCACATTTCTTCATGTTTCAACAACAAAACATGAATTTTTAAAGCTGCAAGTTTTTCACAAAAAAAACAAAGAAAAATAAAGAATCATAATTTATCAAATTGTGTTTTATTGATCTGATGGTGTAGACGTAGAGCCTCTTCCTCACTGCTTTGATTCAACTGGAAACAGAAGAAGCAGAATTTAGCTGCTAAAACTCACTCCTGCCACCCAGTGTCCAAATGAGGTATTACTGCAATTCTGTAAACAACCAGAGTTCAGTTTCACTGCACTTCAGATGATAACCCTTTATATTATTGGTAAATAATATATCCATCTACAAAGCACATTTACACAAGAACTGGAGCTCATGAGTCGTAGCAGCGTTTCAGAAAACTTACTTTTCCCCCGTTTACACACTGTTTACCAAAAGTTCCACCTTGAGCCGTTTACAGAACTCAAAACGCCGTGGAAGTTTTCCCTTTTCATTGAAAACAGATAGAAGTCGTTTCCTAACTTTCTCTTTGTGATTCATACATTGACGACAGACTTTTACATCATTTTCATGACCACAGTAATTTTAACATGTTAGACAAAAAAATAAATAAATAAATACAGATAGAGGAAGATAGAAGAATGTTATGTTGGAAATGGAAAGGTATGTTACTAATCTTTCAGTTGTAAATAATATACACATGTTAGCTTTATGATCAGTTTTATTTCCTGTCCATTTGGTGATTCTCCATTTCTGCCCCCTCCTCCACATGTTGTTGCCCCCCCCCCCCCCCCCCCCCCCCCCGCCTTCAGCGAGAGGTCATTCAATACGGAGGAGGTATCTGAAGAACTGGCCACCAACATTTTCTTATTTGCCGCTTGTTTTTGCTCAGTGCTTCCCTCTGAATAAAAACTAACAGCGTCCGGAAATACTTCTTCTCTGTTATTTTGCTGCACCTCTCATGTTCAGCTGTGAAACCAAAACGAACCACAGAGGGAATGAAGAAAGAGAAAAAAAAACAAACAAAACTCAGAGTTTCGGTCTCGGTATGAAAGTTGAAAGTTCAGACAGATTTCCAGCTCCCTGCTAAACACAATACAAACCTGGGAGATAAATATTTAATGTTTAATATCCAGCACGGTGCGTTCACCGACAGCTTTTATGAAAGTCTCCCTGGAGCCCTGAAACGGCCTCGCAGGCCGACTCTTTCGCCACATGAACGGACTCCCCGATCGGCCTCCACTCTCGTCACTCAGTAACAGATGAGCGGATGAATAAAAGAGGTGGGGAGGAGGCGGAACGCTGAGCGTGGACGAGAAGAAGTAACAGAGAGGTCTGAAGGATGGGAGAGTTGAAGAAGGTTCAAGAATGTATAGCCAAGCGCCTCCTAGTGGCTGGATGTGGAATAGCGCTGTTAACTGAGATTAGCATGCATAGGAAGTAACTTCTAGTCACTAATCATGAAAGCAGAAATAAACAGGGGAGTCTGTTTTTCTGCCTATTAAATTTTTAACCCTGTAACGCTTTAAAAACGGCGTCCGTTGGAACGATGTAGTTCTCATGTACGGCCATTAGTGGGTGCTGTTGCTTATTTTTGTGATGAAACCACACCAGAGAGCAACATGCGGTAAAGAAGAATGAAACAAGTCATCCACAAGATCTATGCATGTGCCATATTCTGCAATTTTTTATGAATGTTTACCCCCGAAAAATGTGCCGGCAGGTTCTGAAGAAAATAATAATAATTCCTGCAATTCCGGTAGGGTCCCACACACCCTTGGTGCGTTGCCTCTCGGGCTCGGAGTCGGACCCTAATAAGAAAAGAGCTGAGATCAGCTCCAGAGATCCAGGAGGAGATTCGGTGAGTGAAGAAGACGGATGGAGGCTAAACTGCAGCGACTCTGCATGAATACAGTTCCTCAGTGGTTCCTACGATCGGCGCTACATTAATGAAAGACAACTGTTGGGTTTGAAGGTTCTGATTAACAGACTGAGCTTCAGCACTTTAAGATTTATAACCCGATGAGAGGTCTGATAAATTGGGTTTTCTAAAGCTGCAGGCAGTCGCTGTTATCTAAGGGATCTGGTTTTTTTTTTGGTTTTTTTTTTTGTAAAAAGTGAGACAGCAAGCATCACATTTCTGACAGATTCCAAATAAAAAGTGTTAAAAAAAGAAGGATTTTAATGGAATGCTTCACAGAAAAACAGGCAACAGTCTGCGTGGAGATCATCAGAACGTTTTTTTTTTTTTTTTTCTGTTCTTGTAATTGTTCCTTTCCTCTGATTAACTCTCCTCGCCTCACTCCGAGACACATTAATGAGAAAATCCTGACTTGTTTTTAATAATAAGCTCAGCTGAAGTTATGGAGATGTGTGTGTGTGTGTGTGTGTGTGAGAAAAGAGAGTGTGATTTCTGTGTGCGTGTTACAAGATGGTGTCTTGTAACAAACTTTAATTACTTTTCAATTATAAAGTTGATGTTGAGGAAGAGGAATCGCTGTCCTTCTTCCCATTTCCCCCTTCTTCATATTTCCACAGTTTAATTAATGTGGGTTATTTTTCACAGTGTGTTTTAGGAGGAGAGGTTATCCTCTAACACACACGTTTTTAATGTCTGTGTCAATGTAACTGGCCGGCCACAACATTATGACCACACACACACATAATACCGCTGTATAGATTTACCTCCCACAGTCCACTGCTGCTCTGGTGGAGCATGATGTTCACAGAGTGTTGAGCTGAGGCTTCATGAAACATGAAACCCGCTCATTTCAGGTTCACAATGGGATCAAAAATCATTGAACTGTTTGTTTATGTAGGAGGACGCGCTATCCTATCAGAAGTGTCCAACATAAGGCTCGCGGCCCAAAACTGGTCTGCAAGAGGCTCTAATCTGGACCAACAAGCCACCATGCAAACACTGAGAGCCTGAAATCACTGCTGGGAGACGAGCATTAGCCTGAAAGCCCCGCTGGCAGGGTGAGCTTGTAAAAACATGCATTTTACGAATTTTCTTTTTTTTTTTTTTTTACTATTCACTGTGTTTTGCACCAGAAGTTTTCATTCAAATTGGCTTCATGTTGAGATTGTTGTCGTTTTTAATAGTAACTGTTTAGTCTTGGTTGGTTTTGTGAAAATATACACATTTTTACCAACAAAGCAACACTTTAAATTTCAAGAAAATTTTACTGATCAGGCCCAGCGAGGTTGAAAATGCATGTGGCTGCGCGACTAAAATGAGTTTGACCCAAAGTTTCTCACCACATTAAAGCGTCACGCTGCCTGCACAAGGCCTCCCTTATTCCCATCGTATATCCTGCGTCCTTAACTGCAAGATAATCCACCCAAACCACTCTCAAGAGGGGACAGAAAGAGAAGGCAGGGCAGAGGGGGCTGTGGCACCGCCCCAGTGTGTGTGTTCAGGGTGGGTTTTTTTTAGAAGCAGCTATAAAAGTGTCGTCCCCCCTCGTCTGAAAGCTTGTCCCTCTGACTGTCCATCCCCGCTGCTCTCGTCCACCTGCATCCAGGTAGGAAGGACAAGAGACGCTCGGCGTTGTGGCGGCGAGCAGAGTGAAGTCAGACCAATCAGAGGTCGTCCAGGTGCGTTCGGCTGAGTTAACTCTGTTTCTGTGACAAGCAGATATGGTGCAACTGAACGCAACGGCTGAGCTGAGCCGAGTGTATAAATAATAAAACTAGACTTTCATCTGTTTTTATGTCAGAAATCCACCTCAAGCTTCAGTAAAAGCACATTTTTTAAAGTTTATCAAGAAAATTATGGCTCAGTTGAGATTACTGAAAGCTGGATATGTAATCTAAAACACTGATTTCATTTTTTTTTCTCTTGATTTTAATGTAATTTCACCTGTTTGAAGTTGATTTGTTCACTCGCACAAAGCCACACTCAGCATTTTTTTTCTTCTGTTAGACTCCATTGAGGAGTCTGCTGTAATGCATTTGAAATAATGTGACAATAGAAACACCTAAAGACAAAGTCCAGTCAGGATAAAAGCTGCTTCATACAGTGTGTTATGAAGCCACAATGTGTAAAGTTTGGTTATTTATGGCAGGATGTTGAAATCCTTGGCTGTACATCAATGAATGAGCACTGCAGATGCTTTGATTTTCTTCACTGACTTCCAGAAAGTGAACGCTGTGTTACTGCAGCTGCTCATAGCCTCGGACAACTTTCAGCTCAGAAAGTGGAGCCGCAGCAGAGTACAGATGTTTATGAGGCTTTATCATGTGTGAGTTGATGCTCCAATGCCAGAGATTCTGAGTGTATGTTTTCTTTTACCTTGTATTGCAGCTGTTCAAATGAACTCTGGTCCATCCCATAACTTCACTTCATCTATATTTATATCAACATTTCCAGTGATGTGTTTAAAAGACACTTATTATCCTGATCGTTCCGTTCAGTCATGACCACAGTGAGTGCGTCAAAGTGTCAGTGCAGATCAACACCAGAGGAGGATGTTTTGTTGGCTGGTGAGGCCTCAGTAGCAGCCGCACACAGACTCGGCACCGTCTTAAAACGAGCATGAAGCATCGTAAGTTTTCCCTCAAACGAGGAGCCGGGACTCCTTCTTAATAAAATATCATTTATGAATAAAACACAGGACTCACACTCTGTTGATCTGACTCTTTGATTTCTCCACCAGAGCAAACTTTTCGCCTTCTGAGGCTACTGTTGGCGAGAAAACTGTATTTATCGAACCCAGCCAGGCAAGAAATGATTCGATTCCAATCACTGTTGATAAAATAAGACCTTCGCGCTCTTCACTGGTGGATAACTAGCATCGTCACGCTTCGTGGACTGCATGTTGAGAAACAGTGAAGGAAAGTCAGAGGAGATGGATGCAAATCAGATCCTGATAACAATGATGAGGGAAAAAAAAAAAAACTCCTGTGAGTTTTGCATTCAGCTGCAGGAATGTTGTTGACCCGCGGATGCCCGAGACGCCAGCTCTACACGGAGGGAATCTTTACTTTTAATGACACTGACGGGACGCCTGGATCCAGAACAGGTTGTTGTTCCCGGGCTGGAGCTGCCAGTCGCTGAGCTCCCTTAATGAGCGGAGCAGGAATATGAAGAACGGGCTGCTTCTGCCTGAAATCCTCCAGGAGGAATCCCGGGCCTCACGGCATCAAGGCCGTCTATTTAGAAGACACGATGTCAAAGAAGAGGTGGGTGGGCGAACCGTCAGTCCACAAACGACAGATAGACGCTCACTAATTGGCTTCGGCTGCCAGAAGTCAGACGTTTGGCAGGTGTGGAGGAAGCTGAGAGGCAGGAGACGCTGGTCTCATCTGCCGCTCTGTCCCTCTGCCAGCAGTCTGCAGAGGTCAAGACGGAAAATCTTCGGCTTCATGTCAACTTTCATTCAAAAGAAATGAACGCTGAGTGCCGAATCCTTTCAATGAAAATATGTGAAATGACTCCTAAATTAAATCACCCACTGATTCTGATGAAGGACAAAGGTGTTATGTTGGAGACGAGCCTATGTTGGGTGAGTCAAATATAAGGTCTGCAGGCAGAGGCGGAGCGGGGGTCTCAGTACAGAGGGGGCGGAGCATTCTCGACGGGCCCTTATGATAGTAATTTTACCATTCAAACAAAACCTCATGCTACCATCAAATAACACACTAATGCTCACTTTTATTGAGCCAAGCAAACCTGTATGCCTCAGTAAGCAGAATAAAGTCACAAACCAGTTCACGAACTTGTTCTGAAGAACAAATACACATACGCGCACACACACATACACACACACACACACACACACACACACACACACGCACGCACGCACGGACGCACGCACGCACGCACACATGCACACACTCAAATGCAGCCTGACAGGTGTCAATCTCAGAGCGTCCGCTGTCCATGGTGCTGAAAACTCATTAAAAACTCACTGACTAAATCTGTACCATCTTTGATACAGCTTAAATATAAAACGAACACAGCTGGTCTAAAATTACACAATCTATTCAGATAGATATAGACACAGCTATCTATGTCTTTTGGAATTCACGTATATTAGAAATAAAAAGACTCGGCGGTCTCTTATAGTTGAGAGCAACACAAGGCACATTCAAATAGGCAGGTGTTTAAGACCACAGCATTCTGATAAAGATAATATTTCTGAAGGTTTCACTGACTCACCAGTGGCTCCGATGTTAGGTTTTGGGTAGTACCGCTAGCGGCTAGCATAGTGTTTAGCATACTGTTTAACTTCCCTCCAAAGAGTTAGGGTTAGATCAAGTGCAAAAGAAAAAACTCGTTCATGCCGCACAGCCAATCAGCGCTGGCTTACAGCTCTGATGCATTCATGGACAGTCGTAATGTAAGAATTGGTAAATTGGAGCCCACAATCACATGTTTATACCTTCTCGCACACACCGCACATTTTATTATAATAATTTATTTCCGATTAAATGTGAACACATAACTTGAAACGGGGCCCTATGACCTTGTGGGCCCTGAGGCGACCGCCCCCTTGCCCCCACTCTGGCTCTGCTACAGCCTGCAGGAGACTCTGATCCAGTCCAACAAACGGTAAACATTTTAAAGAAAACTGTGGTCGTTGTTTGGTCGTTATCTTGAAGCCCTCTGAGGCAACTGTTGTTGTGATCCTGGACTATACAAAAATAAATTGATTGATTGTTTGGAGCAAACGTTTGTTTTATAGACCTTGTCATCAGGCATACTCTGCACCACAACAGAGAACAACTTTAAAGTTTAATTTAAAAGTTATTATCAGAATATTTTACACACCTGAGATGGAACTGAGATGTATATGACCCCTGAAATAAAATGAATAAAATAAAGCTTGACACCCCTGGCTTATGTTCTGATTTGTGCAGGGAACATAACATTTTTTTCTGATTAAGTAAAATAAGAAATATTTGGCACCAGCAAAGAGAATAAAACCAATGAAATTAATGAAATCCTTTCAAATTTGTTTAATTATATTAAATCCTTGAAATGAGATCTCTGTACTCCCACTGTTTTCAATATCACATACAAGAACAACTAAATAATACTAAGCTCATCAGGCTTTTCACTATTCCAAGCATAAATCACACAACCCACCAAACAACAACAACAATTAAAAAGCAGCATGAAAGAAACTAAATCATCTTCTTTTTCAGAATCCTTCAAAATTATCCACACAAACACTTTCAGATTAAAGTTCTGGGAATTGATCTCTTTGTGCATCAGTGTGAATAAATTAAGTGAGATGTGACTAAAGGTGTGTGTGTGTGTGTGTGTGTGTGTGTGTGTGTGTGTGTGTGTGTGTGTGTGTGTGTGTGTGTGTGTGTGTGTGTGTGTGTGTGTGTGTGTGTGTGTGTGTGTGTGAACAGTGAAGTGTGGCAGTGGAGGGGGTTGAGAGGCTGTGGAGGAGCAGGTGGAGCAGGAGGAGGGTGTTTGAGGAGGAGCGGCTGCATGCTGGAGGATCAGATCAGTGTCCTGCTCCTCTGTCCTCCTCCCCTTGGTGCTGAAGACTCAGCAGTTCGAACCCCATCCAGCTGCTTCCAGCCGTTTCTCTGGCTCCAGCTGGTTTTCTTCCCCCTGCTCCTCGTCCTCCTGGTTTGTCTCCTCGCTGGAACACGTGTCGTCTCAGGCTGCTCTTTTCCTGAGACGCTCACATCTGAGACGAGCTGCAGGAGATTTTAATGAGATGAGATGACTGGAAACGGCGTGTGTGTTGATAACCTGCATGCAGACGATTGTATTTATGCCCATGGCTTCAATTCCAAACTCTGGCTTTTAATCAACCACTCGACCGCGCCAAGTGCCTCTGAATGTCCCTTCTGGATGTCTCTGGATGTCTCTTCAGGACGTCCTCAGCGTCCCTCAGAGTCAAACCTCTCCTTGTGTGTTTTGTGCGTCATTGGCTCCCAACAAACAAATACATGCTGTTAATGTTTATCTTCTCTTCTCACGTTTCCTGTCGTCTGTGTTTCTTCCTCCAGCTGGTAAAATGGTAATGACGGATCTTTTAAAACCCGAAGACATCAAGAAAGCCCTCGATGCTTTTGCAGGTTTGTGAAAAGTTTTTTTTTTTTTTTTTTTTATTCTTGTCTTGTTTTTGTGCTCGCTGCTCTCCTCTCTGTTAAATTCGAACCTTTCTGTTTTACCTTCCGCAGGTGAAACATTCGACCCTACAAAGTTCTTTGAAATGTTGGGAATGAAAGCCATGACGGCCGAAAACGTCAGGAAGGTCTTCCAGGTTCTGGACGTGGACGGGAGCGGATTTATAGAAGAGGAGGAGCTGAAGTAAGGGACTGGCGGCCGACGTAACGTCAGGTCGACTCTCTGCTCGCAGTAACCAGGTCCGCTCTTCCTCAGGTTTGTACTGAAGGGCTTTTCCAAAGAGGGCAGAGATCTGACCGATGCAGAGACAAGAGCGTTCCTCATAGCCGCAGACAAAGACGGAGACGGGAAGATCGGCGCCGACGGTGAGGGAAACGAATCAGGAATCGGGGACAGAACCATGAGGATGTTAGATGTTAGAAGCTATCGATTACCCTCATTTCTCTGATCCCACAACAAACAAAAACCATGCTGCTAATAGTTAGGATTCTTACGAAAATGTGTGGTTTGGTCGCCACAGACATAGTTTTCTATGTCTTACGGTCTAAAACAGCAGCAACATGTGACTTGTGTTGGTTTTCCTTACACTTTCTGCTTTTTGTCTTTGTTTCCACAGAGTTCGAAGCCTTGGTGCATGAGTAGAGGAAGCCAAAACAAGCCTCCCTTCTTCCTTCCCCCTCTTCATCCTTGCATTCATTTTTTTTTCACCTCGAAACTCGTCTTACCTCCTCTGGACCCCCCAGCAGGCGGCGCTGACAGGGGGGGTTTCCACCACAGGCACCCCTCTCACCTCTCATTTTTTTCTATATATATTTAACCAGACACGCTGTACGGATCCCCGAATCCTTCCCTGGTGATTTCATGAGGATAGTCTGTGCTCTGAAAGCAGCTGGTGCTAGTGTTGTAGATGGTGTAGATGTTTATGAAGACTCCTTCAATCCTGATTTGCTTTCCTCTGTGTACTTTCGGTTGTGCATTTTTGTCTTGGTTGTTCACACAGCGGAGCACTCTCCTCCCACGCCTCCTTCTCATCCACCTCTCCCCTCGCCTCACCTCACCTCACCTCCACCTCCTCCACACTCCCGGCCTCTGATCAGATCATGTTAGTAGATAAGATCACATATATAAGGAGAGCTTGTGAAGAGTGAAGAGATCTCAGTAAGAAATGATAATAAAAGGAAAACTGGAGGAACCGTCTCTTTACTTATTGTCACTCGGGGTGAACGCGAAGGACACTGGACACACATCGCCGGACAAAGAGGATGGCAAATCTCAGCTGAATATTTGGGAAATGATGTCTGCTCACTTTACAGAAGATCAATAGAACCCACTTTGGTTCTGTCCATTTCTTCAGTGAAGCCATGATCTCTGTAACGGTCTTTCTCTTTCTTCTCCCGCCGCTGACTTTGGAGGTGAAGTTTTAATTCTGCTCTACATTTAGAAAACAGCAGTATTGATCTTCGACACTAACATCATTCATCCTTTTCCGTTTCACCATAAAAGACAAACTCTATCACGAAAACCTGCAGGGAAGTCTCTGCTCAGATAAAATGTTCATATTAAACATAAAACAGCACTAAAGAGAAACCGATTCTCTGACTTTAAACCACTTACAGCTCTACGAAAGCTAAACGACGAGGCTGGTGTCAAATTACAGGCACTTCATGCTGCCTGTCAGCAGACTCAGTGCACCTGATGAAGAGGAACTCGCTTCAGAAAGAGGATGGGCTGCATCAATGTCAGAACAAGATCAGCTTACTGAAGTGTGAAAACTGAAATGCTGCTTTAGAGTCATGTACAAAACGTTGTCAAAACTAGTTTTTCTGTTTTCTTTTGGTAAAAGAAACCTGGTTTAACACTGTGACACTTGTTGTGACCATCCGGATCCTGGCCCCTCCCCCGCCAGCAGAACCCGATCCGGCCGAGCGGCGGTGGCGGCGGCGGGTCAGTGGATCCGAGGAGCGGACCTGTCGTCGGTCGTGGTGGGGCGAAGCTTCACGGTGGCGAAAGGGTTCGTGCCTCTGAAACGGGAGGATGTCGGAAAATGTTACACAATACCCCGCTGCACGCTCAGCTGCCTTCTGCCAGCACAAAAGAACCACAGTCACACACACACACACACACACACACACACACACACACTGGACGGTTTAGGAAAACCGACACCCTGACCCCGGCCTGAGGATGACGAGTCCTGACCAGCGGTAAGGAGTCAAGACTCTGTTCTCTTCAGTATTTATACGCTGAAACGTGGTTTCGTGAAGGTGGACACCTCTGAAACAGCAACTGGGGATGTCAAATATACGGCCTGTGGGCCAAAACCGGCCCACAAGAGGTTCCACTGCAGCCCAGGAAATGACCAAGCAAATTCTGAAAAACTGCAATGAAACCATTTTTCAATGCAGTTTTCTTGAGGATAGTGGAACTAATGCAACACTGAGACTGAAGCTAGCTATCTGATTGCTAGCAGACTAGCGTTAGCCTCAAAGCCATGCAGTCAGGGTGAGTGTGTGAAAACATGCATGTAAAAGGCTGAAAAATGCAGCAGTTCTAGAGTTTTTTTTTTTTAACATTTCACTGAATATTGAAGCAGAAAATATTAAAATTGGCTTTCTGTTGAGATTGTTGTCACTTTCTATGCTAATTGCAAAAAAATAAGCAAAAAAAAATACTTTTTCAAAACTCTGATTCAACACTACAACAACAAATATAAACGACACCAACACGTGGTCGATCCAGGAGCAAACGGCTCCTCCACACTGACACTCACCTGGGAAACAGAGGGTTTTCGGGGTTCCCGTGCGGCATGAGAGCCTGGAGGAATATTTTAAATCATGTATTGCCGTCAGTTTCCCTGAAGCAGACCTGCAGAGAGCGTCGTCCTCGGATTCCTACCTGGACGTCAGAAGCTGATTCGGGGAGCGGAGAGATGGGCCGAAAATCCATGGAGCCCCGCCGGACGCCGTGTGGAGGGGGAGGCGGCGGCGGGGGCGGCAGAGGGTGGAGGTCGCCGTGGCTCTTCGGCTGCTCCGCCTTCCTCTCAGGAATGGGGGAGATGGGCCGGAAGTCTACGGAGGCCCGGCGGTTGGGCGTGGCCGGCGGCGGCACGTCGCCGTAGCTCTTGCTCTCGGACGGGTCTGAGTAGGTCTCGGTGGATTCCACCAAGTTGTTCATGCTGTGGCTCCTCAGGGAGCCTCCACTGTGGAGTTAAGACCGCTCCTTTAAATCAGATCTTCTGTTTACATCAGGACCATCAAACACATCTTAGTTCAGGAGCCACAAACAGACCAGTCTCCTCTTGAGTGGGCTGGGCCAGTAAAGAAACACTGAATTATCCTTTAAAATTAAACTTTTAAAGTTTTTCTTTGTTGTGGCGCAAAGTATACGAGATGAATATGTCTGTATTTTTGCTAAAACCAAAACATTACTTCAAAAAATGAATCTAATATCAATATAAAGTCAATGTTAAGGATACATTGTGGTGTTAAATGTCCAAAAAGTTCACCTATAACTATGGTATTATTCATGGACCGCATGGCTTTAAGGCGAGTTTGATAACGACCAGTTCAGTTATCTTTCATGGCAGCTTCACGGATATCTCCACCCGGCTGTCAGTGTGGTGTTGTCTATAAAACCTGTGCTTTCTTTGAAATTTGTAGAATTTGCTAGTTGGTTTGGTGTTTCGGATTTGAACTGGTTTTTGCTCACGGGCCATATGTTGGACAACGCTGGGATACATGAACTCAAAAGGTCAATTAGAAGATTCTGGCCTGAAAGGGTCCATTTAAAAAGAAATGTAATCCAAACATTTCTGCCGATGCTCACTCCCAGAGGCCCCGTCTCTCTGACTGGGGTCCAGCTGTCCTTCAGAACTCCTCTACATCACGATACAGCCGAGGTTAAACTGGACTCTGTGTGGCCTCTGAACTAAAACCACAGTTTGTTTTTGCGTTGAGGATTTTCTCACCTCGCGGTTAAATTGTCTGAGAAATCTTCCAGCGGCGCTACGTACGCTGCGGGGAACCAGCCTTGACTGGAGACGAGCAGACAGGTATTCATGAGCCAACACTAAATTCACATCTTCTTGTTTCACCAAGACAACAGGTTGTAAATATTCATGCAAACACTTTTCAGACTTGAAATATATCTTCTCCTCTACGATGTCTGTAAACGGTAAACTTTCAGACTGCAGTTTGACTTAGCATTAATCATCTTCTTATTCTTAAGGGTCTAATTCTGTGAAGATGAATCGATTCTCTATCTCAATATGAAAAGATTACATTAGCAGATGTGTGGGCTTGGTAAACTACACATTAATATTGTGACTCAGCTTTTACAAACTGACATTTCTCTTTTATTTGAAACATAATTTTGCTGAAACTAATAAACGAAAATGAGAAATTGTTGAAGAAATAACTTCAACAAGTAAAGATGAAATAATGGTGATCATAATGTCGTTGAGCAATAATGAAAATGTTGTGTTTGTGCCTTAATGTTTGTTTCCGTCCACCCACCGCAGGCTGCTGTCGGTGCGCCCGTACAGCCAGCCGTTCCGGGGCTCCTGAACCAGCACGATGACCGTCTCCCCCCGGCTGAACGGCAGCAGCTTGGGGTTGGACGAGGAGGGGTGGGACACCAGGGCCCTCATGGCTCGGCCCCCCCCCAGACCCAGAGACTCCCCCACCGAGCTGGAGCGGGAGCGGCTGGGGAGGGGGGATGGAGCTGGAGGGGGAGGAAAACAGGATCAGGATGTGGGAATTTGAGGCTTAGGGTCAAATTTTATGATTAACTTTGTTCGAGGTTCGAGTTGAAGTCCCCCTGTTCACCTCTAGAGGGCACTCTGCCCAGAGCCTGCTGCTCCCGCCGGGCCCAGGACATGTCCTCTTCTCTGGCCACGGTCTGCAGCAGCGAGCTGACTGAACCTCGCAGCTGAACACACACAACACAGTGTGTATTGACGTGTTGAGTCACTCAGGCTTTATTCATGAAGCACTAACTTCAGAGCAAACCAGTGTTGATGTTATATTTAGAAGGAAAGAGTCAAATAATCCACACCAGTGATTTTTACCACTGTAAACACAGGAAACCTGAGAAACACCCCGACAAGATCCTCATTTCATGAATCTGATGGACTGAACCAGGTGAGGAGCCGGTACCTCCTGGTCCAGATGGGTGGGGGTTCGAGACCTCGTCCCTCTGGTCTCGTTCACTTTTTCCTTCCATCCGTCTGCCTTTTGGAGGAGCGAAGCGCCGGTCTGAAAACAGACGAGGGAGGCGAACGCCTCATTAAATCTGAACCTGATTCTGGCAGCGACAAGATTAACACATACGCTTCAGTAGAGGAGACAATCGGCTCCGAGACGTGACTTCAGTGTGAAAAGCAGGTAATTAACACACCGTCGTCCAACACTGAGACTCTCAACGCCTCCATCGCACAAAGGAGCCCGAACACAACCAACCCAGCTTCACTGCAAATCAGCAACACCTATAGAACACCTACTGATGGACGGACGGATGGATGGATGGATGGATGGATGGATGGATGATGTAAGGATGAAAGATGGATGGATAGATAATCGACGGATGAAGGATGGATAGATGGATGGATGGATGGATGGATTAATGGATGGATGGATGGATAATAAAAGGATGGATGGATGGATGATGGATTAATGGATGGATGGATCACGGTGGTGCCTCCATCTTGGAACAGACCATATTCCAGCTCTTTAACTGGAGTCCATGATGTAAAATAAAAAGCCCGACCCAAAGTTAAACTTACAGTTCATTCCACTGTTAATTCCACCGTCAGAGAAATGTGTTTGCTTTAGGACCGTGTGTGTGTGTGTGTGTGTGTGTGTGTGTGTGTGTGTGTGTGTGTGTGAATATACCTTATTTATTAGAAACAGCAGTGACTGAGTGAGGCCGCAGTGTTTCTCTGCCAGGAACCGATACCTCCTCTCCTCCTCCTTCAGGATCTCCTGCTGGCTCTGCCTCAGGTATAACATGTACTCACTGTTCTCCTGAGCACGCACACACCCACACACACACCCACACACACACACACACACACACACACACACACACACACACACACACACACAGGGGAGGGATACAGGAAATTACACACATAATTCAGTATAGCTGCAGCAGTGCTGGATGCTGTGAGTGTACGGTGTGTACATCATCTTTGCATTGTGTGTGTGTGTGTGTGTGTGTGTGTGTGTGTGTGTGTGTGTGTTACCAGTGAGTCTCGGAAAGTTCCCCGTCTGAGCTGTTTCTCCAGCGTCTCGGCCTGATTCCTCACCTCCAGCTCATAAACTCTCCGGCTGCCCTGCAGCACAGCGGCGCATTAACGCCAAAATATGTCTTCCATAATGGATGCAGCAGGTAGCGCTTATAGTGGTGGTGTTAATGCGCTACATCCCTCTCTCTGCTGCTGAGGCGGCACACCCTCACTCCAGCTCCAGCATGGGGGAACTCGTTGATTCATTCAACAATACGAAACTTTGTTTTATGCAGTTCATAAACATTACAGCTGGTTTCTTTCAGCGAATACGCTCGACCACAAGAAGACCTGAACGGAGTCATTCTCCGCCTGTGTTAAAGGATTCAGAGTCAACAACAGGCAAATCAAAAATGTTTAAATCTGACAAATGACTAACCAGACATTCATCTTATGTCTGTTGCCTGGATGGAACCAAACTTCAAACAGGTAAAGGTCACACGGGCTTTTTCCCATGCTTCCAACTCACATCAATGTACTCCTCGTCCAGCTTGATATTCTTCTCCATTGCTTGCAGGACTTCAACCTGAAACCATCGAAACTGCGACAGAAAGACAAGACAAAGCGTCGGCGTCAGGGAACCTGCCTCATTGATCATGCAGCGGTTTTCATTATCGCGTTTATTGTGTTGTTCCACCAAATCTATATGCAAATGCTCCCTGTCCTCAGGCCAGCTTGTTATTCTCCGGCTATGCTTTGATTATACACTCCACTGCAAACGACCACAATTAAGCACAGGGGGTTGGCGTGCCAGCGAGAATTTCAAACGAGCAGTGAAACGCAAAGAGAAAACTCATTTGCTTTGAGGACGCGGCCATCGGCTCCCCACACAGCGCGCTCTCGAAGCACTTCGAAGGTTGTGGCAAGTTTGGTCAAAGACACATTTCTGTAAGAGCTCAGGTTTGCAGCTGTTTCATTATTTCTGTCATCAACCAGGTCAAAGCACAGATTTACATTGTGATTTGTGAACTCAACGTTTCCAGAAAGTTGCGTTTTCTCCTGTTTACATGACAACATAGTCGGAGGATTTTCAAAAGGATCCATCTTTAGTAGGAATTTTTCCAGAAAGTTGTGTTTTCAGTGTCTCCGAGCATCGTTGTCATGGAAACAGACCCAAAATACATGGAAAGATCTGCATTTCTGATGTGTACATTCTTCTTCTGCTTTGATAATTCCTGAACGCAGAGTATCGTGCAGCAGCACTGTCGAATTCTGATTTTATTTTCTGAAAGAAAAGAGCCGAGAGTCTTGTCAGACCTGCCGACTGATCCAAACAGCATCAGTAGGAGCTCAAAGAGCTTGAGTCAGAAAAGTAACAACGGCCGCAAAGGTTATGATGAGAGAGTCTTTGAATTCCTTTATTTTCGGTAGAAGATGAACCTTGACAAAGGTCCATCAGAGCAGCAGACCATCAGCCACACAGAAAAGCATTATTACATCTGCAGTGAGCGGGAGCTCCGTACTGCGGAGGTGTTCGTCACCTTCAAGAGAAAAATACCGAACAATACAAGTGAAAAGAATCTCAGGTCAACACAAAGGCTGAAGCTTCAACTGGAGGGCCCACCGCTCTGTAGACAGAACAACGGTGAGAGCCCAGGAGAGTCCCGGTCAAAGGTCAGAGCAGCGCCAGCGTCCCTGAAGACGTCCGAAGAACAGCCCGGCGCTAAAGCGCCTCATTCAGCTAAACTGTGTTTGAACAATCGCGCTCAGAAGAGTGGGAGAGTTTTCGTGAACAAAGATTTTCCCAGGTGAGTGAGACAGTTTCAAAGAAGACTCGAGGCTGTCAAAACTCCCAGAGGTGCTTCTACAAAGTCCCACGGCGTCGGGCCGGAATATTTATGGAAATGTGATGAGTCTGAGCCTAAAAAGCTATGAGAACTTTCCAGACGGCTTTTTCACATTGGTGAGGTTAAATTTAAAATATTAGAAATATACTGACCACTCCCTCCATCTCCGCCGTGAGTCTCCTCTGTGTTTCTGACATCTGGATCAGGACGTCGCCTGCATGTGGAACAGAGACCCGTCAAATCCCAGCTGTCAGGGTGGATTTGTACGAACATGCATAATGCAGCAGAGGTAGGACAAGTTCTGGAGGCTTTTCACTCCACTTTGTTTGTTGAGATTTATCTTTCTAAAAAGACTTCCAGTCCATCTTCGTGGGACTGTCGGTGATTTAAAGACAGTTTCAAGACGACCGGAGTCATCAGGAGGTTTTTGGCCGTTGAGCCTTCTCGGCGCCGCCGCCTCTGTCCTCGTCCATTTCCATGAACCGCGCTTCAGCTAATGAATTGGGTGCAGCTGAAAGACCGTCCTAATTTATAATTCAAGGGCCGCCACTCGACCGGGCCCCTCGTCACGCCGCGGCTGCCTGACCTTCTCGGTTGGCCGGCCTGGTGGAGCCGGCAGCAGCAGCACACACACTTTGAATGGCAGCGCGCTAACACCGTGCTAATTACCCCGAACGGCGTCATCGCACATCGCACGGGGTCGGAGTGAAAGTGAAGCTGGTGGAAAACGTGCGCTCAGGCGTGCGCTCGCTTTGGAAGCACAACGACTCGCAGACAATGAGAGAGGAGGGTGGAGGAGGCGGGCGCAGAGTTTTATCGGTTATTGGGGTTTTTCGGTTCTAACTTCTAAGAACTGGAAGGAGGACTTGACCGTCACGACAGTTATGAAGGGTGAAACCTGCTCAGTCGTCACTTCTAATCGATAAACACACACACACAAACACACACATTTGAACACACACTGTTACCAAGTGAGCGGGATGAAAGTGTGTGGAGTGCCTGGTCGCCCATCTTAGCCACCGCACTGAAGTAGGCCTCACTGCAAACAGCGAGAGCTGCGGTACACACACACACACACACACACACACACACACACACACACACACACACACACACACACACACACACACACACACACACATAGAGAAAGGACATTAACAATGGGAGTTGGATTGTGATTATGGTTGACTCTAAACTCGAATGTTTACTGTAAATCTTGACGCTCTGGAGGAGAACATTGTAGTTATTGTCCACCTATTCACACGAGAGCAGAAAAACTATTGACTACGGCCGTGGTGTGCATCTGCAGCAGTGTTAGGTTTGTGTTTCCAGATAAGCTTCTTTTCCCCCCCTGTTTCCAAAGAGATGAGTTCGAGGATTGTCAAAAAATTCAACCTTGGGAGCCATAAAAAGTCTTGTAAACGGGGCCTGAGTCGATCAATTTGAGTGTTTTGCAGTGATCACCCATAAGTCTGACAGTGCTGGAACGCCATATGTGATTTTGTGAGAAGTTGCGTGCCAGTCAGGATAGCTTTACGCCTCTGCCCTGCTGCCCTGTGACTCACAGCATGGTTCAGTTTTATCCCGCAGAGCTGCATTAATCATGGATGCTGCTCTCCCAATTAGCAACGCTACACGTATGATAAAGGTCAGACCGACGTGGAGAGGAAGGATTCCTGAGGTCAGACCAGCAAACGCAATGTGACGCACACAAGTGTTCAGCAGATACCGCGACCAGTCTGACCTTTCTGTCACTTTCCACAAGCTTATATTTAATGTATCTCTGTATTATCCAGGAGAGAGAAGACAACACAAAGTCTCAAGCTGTCTCACCTTGGAAAGCTTTGACGTAGCTGGTTCCGAGTGCAACGAGCTTCTCCAGGCCCGGGTTGAACTGCTCCATCAGGTTCTGTGGAAACATGGAGAAAATCCTCACTGAGGCCCTGAAGAATCGACCAGCAGCAGCGAAGGAGAAGCCGACGGCGGGAACTCACCGAGTAGATGGTCAGAGTGGATTTGTGGAGCTGGTCACTGCTGACTCCCGACATTATGGCTGCTCTCAACGATAATATATCAAAGAAAACCGAGAAGACACCTTGGAAAACGCTGTCAGAGACCGAGCGAACTGCTGCATAAAGTCTGTGTTCCCATCCAAAGTTGTGAAGACGTTTCCTCGGAGCGTCTTCTTCCTGTCAGAGCAGTGAAAGTCACCTTCACTGCGTCTCGGGCTGCCGTTCAGAAGACTGATCACACCTGCCTGATGGAACGACGCTGCTTTCTCCTCGCCCTCTTTCCCCACGTCTCCCTCAGTCACTCATTAATGAGCTCCTTTACCGCCCTTGTCATCGGCAGTTTTCATGGAAAGAGGCGAGAGAGGGAAGACAGAAAGGAGCCGGTGTCATCGATACGACCGGGCCCGGTGAATTATTGATCGCAGGCCTGAAAGGAAAGGAGGCGGCGGGCGGCCAGCTGGTCAACCAGCTGTGACGTCAGCTCACACCTGGAGGGAGGGAGCGCCGTCGCCACGCCGCCGCTCAGCAGCCCCCAGAACACTGGAGTCTGGTGGATATGAAAGATCATGATGACTCTGATAGAAACCTGGTCGAGGATGTTTTACTTCAGACACACAATCTTTATCACAGTTTTAAGAATTTTTCATTGATTCAGTGTTTCAGTCCTAAATGAAACTGTCACACCTCAAAACAACCCTCAGAGTTCTCTGATTCTTTAAATGAACCAGAGAAGCTGATAGCATCAGAGATTCATTCAATTAAGCTCATTCTGGACAGAAAACTGTCATCTTTAGTGGGTCGGACTGGGAAAAACAGCAACATAAACACCTTTAAATTTGAAATTTGAATCAGAATATACATGATGAAGATGTCTGTATTCATTTCCTTTAATAATTTTGTTTTGTTTTTTGTTTCCCATTAATATAATCTCAACATAAAACCAAATTTAATGGAACCTTCTGATGCAAAATAAAGTGAAATGTCCAAATATCTTCTCCTATAGCTGTCAGACTGCGCATGTTTTTACAAACTCACTCTGACAGCGTGGCTTTGAGGTTAGTTTGACAGCAGCTATAAAGAACCAACATTACAACTTCCTGGACTGAAAGAATTTGCACCCAACATCCAAAAGTCATGGTTTGATCTGTTCAAATTAGACTCATACAGCAGTATAGCTAATGAGTTACAGGAGACATGGATGAACATCTTGTGTCTGAACTCTGCAGCGATTCTGCTGTAAAAGTTTCTCTCCTCAGAGCGACACCTTTGAAGACGACGCCTCCTAAAAAAAGTAAGCTGATATATCTGCGTTCGCCAGCAGCGGAGAAGTGAGTGTTCCATTTTTAAAAGCGTGACACAATCCCACACTTCCTGCAGCAAGCAGCCGCTCATGTTACGACCGGAGTGACGCACGCACGCACGCACGCACACACACACACACACACACACACACACACGGTTCAGCGGGGTGAGCGGGCCTGAATGAGCCCAGGGCTGAGGAATGGAAGGACTTTGGTTTTTTGTTTTCTTCAGACCAGACGGTCCTGCCTCCTCCCTCACTCCTCCGCTCAGCTCGTCCCACTCCGGCCATTTCACCACATCTCTGAGCGCTTTGTCAGGTTGTTAACTGTAACTTCATTACAGCATGTTTCAGCTTGGTGCCAGCGCTCATTAAGGTTATGAGGATGTTTTCAGTGAGATGCTTTCCAGAGCGCTCCACACAATGAGCCGCATGCTGGTGACAACCAGAGAGCCTCCGCCTGTCACACAGAGCAGAGGCGAGTTTGAGGTGAGGACATGAAATATTTCACACGTGCATTAAAAAATCAGAGGGTACAATTCAAAATATATGAGAGGCTTTTGATGTTTTTGTGCTCGGTGGTTGAAGCACACCGAATTCTCTTTAAAAGAAACTCGACTCCCTTCCTGTCATGTGAGGTCAACCTTTGTTACGAGAAGCAGAAAAATCCTTCAGAAGTTTAATTGTTTGTCATATTTTTAGTGTCTGAAAGTCACATTTTCTGATGAAACAAAATAACAGGAAACTGAAAACTCGCTTCTACAAAGAGTGAAAAAGAAAAGTTTTGAAAACGCCTCAATTCTGTCTCCGTGTGAAAAGGGGAGAATGCAACTTTTGGAAATGCTGCCGATGTGCATTCACACTATGACCGTATAGTGAACAGTCGCTCCGCTCCTGTTCAGTAGATGGACGTTGGTACTCGTATTGTGGAGAGTCACTATAAGACGAGCAATCCCACCTCGTCGTCTGTCCACACAAATGATTATTAGCGTTTATTGTTCTCTCTCTGCCTGTGGTTTTATTACAAAAAAGAGCTCCTACTAGTGGCCCAATATGAAAACTACATCGTTTAAAGCGTTTTTGCTGTTTTTAAAATGTTGCGGTGTAAATGCAAAACTTGAAAAAAAAATTGTGTTTTCACTTAAATGTTGTTTGAGTTGATTGTTGACATAAATTAAAGGATTTCTCAAAACCTTTTAGTCCAATTCATGACAACACACAAACCTTGCATCCTATAGCAGTCCATTTATTTGCGCTCACATTAAATTCCTTTATTTTTTGGATCAGAATTCGATTTCCTTTTCTTCACTTTAGACACTACAGTGTTGTGCAGTCCAGAACAAATAGACCCAGCGTGGAACAAGAACACTTCCAACTTCGACAATGTCTCTAAAAACCACATAAATACACGGCCGAGCGGCGAGGCCGGCCCGTCATGCAGGAGCGAGCGCGTCTGGCAGATGAGGAAGGTCATCGTAAACGACCTCTTCGCCTCTCTGCTGCTTCTGGCAGCGACTTACAGTCTTGAGCACGGCGTTCAGACGGCGGTCCAGAGCCGCCAGGTGGGGCTCGGCCAGCAGGGGCGCCACCCGGTGGAGGGGGTCGCGGGACAGCGAGGCTCTCATCACGTCGCTCAGGCGATACTGGGGCGTGGACAGGAGGAGCAGGCGGAGCCAGGTGGAGCGGCGGATTCTGAGGAAACAAGAAGAGGGCACAACTGTACTCAATCAAGACAAGAACATGAAGGAAAAAGCAGAAAAACAGTATGAGGTGTTTTTAATCTGTCATCTTCGAAGCGAGTGAAAATCTCCTGTTCTGTCGTGCGACGCTGCTCCCGTACCTGCAGCACTGTTTCAGCGGCGCCAGGATGGACGGCTCGTCTTTGGAGTGGCGCCCGAATCTGCAGAGACAACAGGGACGCGGTTCTAGTCCTGCTAACAGCTGAATCAAGAGAAGACTGGCAGCCGACGCCGAATCAGCAAACAGCAGAAGCACTCACGCTCTGCCGTTGTCCAGGTGCAGCAGGAACGTGTCGTTTCCAAAGTTCTCAAAAGTTTCGTAGTGGTGCCTGTCCATGTTACCTGGAGGAAGATGGAGAGGAATTCATTATCGTGCTGAAAGACATTCTTCATATTCTGTTCTTGTTTGTGTGGGTGCGAAGAAAATCGACGCCCAAAATCAGATTGAGTTCTGTCTGATTGTGATTCATCGCTCTCCTCTTGCTCGTGGGTGAGAAAGCATCACGAAAGAAAGGAGCGAAAACTCAACAGGATGGAAGTGCCATTTTATTTGAGGGTTCACATTACGCACACGTTTCAGCCTGCAGGTAAAAGCAGATCAGGACGTTCAGAGCGAGCTCACAAGTCTGACTCCTCTCAAACTGCACAGAGCAGGACTGAGCCTGGTGTGAAGCGGAACCATCGTGACGATGTTGGCGTCCGCCAGTCCACAATTTCCACCGTCTCCGTCTTCATTCGCATAGAGCGGACAGCGGTAAACTGGGAGCTGAGCGCTGCTTGGTCGACTCGCAGCCTGGATGTTGCAAGGATCTGAAATGTATGAGCTTTTACAGGATGCGGCGTTGTGGGCAGCGTTCCTGATTTCAGCCGTGATGCAGAGAAGTGGCAGCGAGCAGGACCGGGAGGAGACGGCGTCCTGCAGGGCTCCGGTCTGCGAGTCCCATGATGCTCCTCTCAACTCCAGGCCACACAAACAAACAGCGTTCAGAGGAAATGAGGCGGGGTCTGTGTTGTCATGCAGAACCTGAAGGGACAGAGAACGGCGTGAGATACGATGACCTGTGAATTCTAAATGAAGACATTAATCCCCACATTAAAAAAAAAAAACTAGATTATTTTTTAGTTTCACCTCAAAGCGCAGCGTTATATCACTGACACATTTGCGATTTTCTTGTGCAGCCTGCCTGATCGCCGCCACCAGGAAGCTCCCAGCCTTTCTGAAGGCAGCTATTCGATATGCGCCAGGCGGATCAGAAGTGCCGCGGCGCCAGAGATAAGCGCCGAGCAACTCTGCCCTCCTCTCCAAGCGAGACAAGTCGGCGAGATTCAGCAGGGAGGAGAAGGTCGGCGGGTATCGAGCGAGCCGTGAGAGGAGCGAGGACACCAGATCAATGAGATCATCCCACTCAGCCTGGAGAAAGTCACGGAGGGGACTGCGAGGAGCGGCGGCTGCATCTGTAACTCCGCCGTCGGCCCAGCGAGCGAGGAGACTCTTCAGGGCCTGCAGTCTGTCTCTGGCGTGGCTGAACGCCGGCCCCGTCTCGGCGGGGAGACGTCCGCCTGTTCCCGGAGGACACTGGGACGCCCGCAGGAGCGCGTTCAGACTGCGGCTGTTGGCGCTGCTGATCTCAGCCGCCACGGCCGGCCCGAAGCCCAGGAGAGCGGCGTCACTGAGTCCTGATTCCCCGAGGCGCTGCTCCAAAGTCTGCAGCAGCTCCGACAAATCTGACGATACAAAACGCACAACCAATCAATATTTCATACAGAACAACAGAGCTCACAGCATACTGATTTAAGTTCATGTCTTTATTGAGAGCATCTTGTAAAATATTTGTTGTTTTCCTCATTTCTGTTCTGCTGTTATTGCAGGAATGAATCTAAACCCTGGAAAGTGGCTTTTGGTTTGATAATTGACAGTAAACAGTTTCACTGAATGAGACTGCAGAGGCTGCAGATGCACCCCATAATATGTTTCTACCGAAGCCCTGAAAGTGTTTCTCATCACTCTGTAACATTTTAAAGGTCAGCTATAAAACTAGCAAGTCCCAGGAGAACATGGACGGAGAATCGAGTCACTCTGGAGGCGGCCATTGTTGTTCTTGTCCATCTGAGGCACGAGACACAGAACAGTCACTGACTGTTGCCGAGCAACGTTTCAAAAACGCTGCATTTTCGTCCGTCTACATGGAGATGGAGCTGGAGCATTTTCAAAAAGCGACTTTTTCAGAGTGTCTGAGTACCACTGTCATGTAAACACATCCAAAATGCAACTGAACCTTTTCTACTTCACTTTAAAACGTGTTAACTCAGTGTGACAGCAGCAAGATGTGCTCAGATCACAATTCTGAGTAAAATAACATCTTCTGTCACATTCCCAGTTTGTTACCGCAGCAGCTGGACTTGCTGATGATCTCTGAGAGGAGGTGCGGTCCGCTGCCTGAGAGAGGGAGCGCTGTGTCGAAACAAATCTCGGCGACACTCGCCACCATCTGAGAATCGGCAGCGTCCGTCGCATGGCCGCCGTGCACGAGACTGACTGTAGGAGAGGAGACAACGACACAGTTAAAGCATCCAGAAACTTAATCTGCATGGGAAACATGCAGTGACCAGCTCACCTGCGGTGGATCGTAAAGCTTTAGCCTTGTCCCGGCAGAGACTGACGATAGATGTGAGGGAGTCTGCCAGAGCCAGCAGGTCCTCCTGAGACCTCGGTTTTCAAAAATACAGTTCAATTTATGTTAGAAATGAATTGTTCTTAACAAGTTGATGCAAAAATGATTCGAATTGAAGCATTTTATCACAGAACATCGCTTCTGTTTCACATTTCCTCACCAGGAGGAGATTCTGTCCCGGCGTTTGTATTTACAGGCTTGTCTCTGCAGCAGCACAGAGTGGAAGATGGCAGCGCGGAGCAGCAGCTCCGTGTCGTCGGCCGTGACGCCGAGAGGCCGGCTGATGGACAGCAGCTGTCGCAGGGAACAGCTCAGCTCCTCCGCCAGATCCCAGGGAGGGTCGCAGGTCAGCGTCAGGGCGCACCGCCGCACGGCCGCTGTTTAATGAGAGAGAACTGAAAAATCAGGATCATCGTGATGAAAGGAGCAAGACCAAGGCTCAAAGTTATTCTAACAATTTAAAACTTCACACTATATGATTTCTGTATCATATTAGGAAAAGAACTTATGCTAAATGTGAAAACAATCTCAACATTGCATGTTTTAACTGATCTTAGGAGGAAAACTGGCAGTTATGGAAATTTAAGAGACATACCAGGTATGGACTGAGGTGCTGTTTCCTGAGTTATAAACCACAGTCGGAATCGGGGGTGAATCAGACGCTTCTCCTCTGCGGAATAAGAAACCATGGAGGCAAATCAAACCCATTACAAAAAGAATGGATGCACTGAAACCGACAGCAGTATGAGGTCTGATAACAGAACAGCGTGCTCCAACTTATGGACTCATAACAGATCCTCGATACGACCCAGAGAGTTTTATGTGACGTCTCCTGTCAGCAACTTCAACAGCAGGCAGACAAGAGAGGAAGAACAAGGTTTTATATTCTGTGGAATATCAAGAGGAGGCAAGAGCTCGTTCGTACGACCAGAGATCTGTGGACCAGCAGTTAGTCTGGTTTGACACTTTAGTTTAACTGCTCAGTGGATCCAGGAGGACTTTACTCTGAGCCGTGCTCCATGTTGAAGAGTTTCAAGGCTCACACACCAGCTATGCTACATGCTAATCACCATTAACGTATGACACAGAAGAATACTGGAGCTTAGGCTTAATGGCATTTCATAAATACTTGTATCAGTACTCAATATTGGCAAGTAGCTACAGGTTGGTACTCGAACATGCACTCGACTTTTAAAACGTGGCATCAGTGCATCACTTATAAAAAAAAAATTGCTACTGATAAAATATTTTGACTGAAACCCACCTTTGGAGAAGGAGACCAGCTGACAGAGTCTAGCCACGACTTCATGATCCCACTGTTCCAGCAGATGACAGTGATTGAAAATCAACCAGTGGCCATCACTAACAGCCTCTTCCAGGAGAGAAATGACGAGTTTACTGTCACAGAGTTCTCCGAAACTGATGGACTTCACCTCAACCTGAAACACATTCAGATCTAAGATCAATCACTACGATAATTATTGAATCTGAATAAGCAACGAATCAATAGATTTGAGACGCTACCTCAGCAAATCCAGACAGCTGGTTGATCAGACGAAGAGGATGGATGTTTATCTGCGAGGTTCCGTCTGGATCGGGCAGTGCCAGAACGACCGGCCCGCCGTGTTGGAGCAGGTACTTGGACAGGGCCTCGGGGTTCCCGGCGTGAGGGGCCTCGGCTCCTGCTGCTCTCCCAAAGGGGCAGAGGGCGCAGGCGTTCACGTCATTCGCTACTCCCTCTGAACAGCTGGGGAGGACCGTCTTCCACAGCAGGGCTCGCTGCAGCAGCGACAGGTGGGAGTGGGAGCGGCAGGGAACCGTCCCGACCACGGTGCAGGAAGGGAAACGCAGGTACTGCTGCCACTGCAACGGAGAAGCACGGAGAGAGGCAGCCAGCCCTCTGAATGCTGGGATGCTTTCCAGGCAGAGGAGCTCAGAGTGGGTTTGAGGGGAAATCCAGCCGGGCAGGTCGGGGCTAAACTGCCGTCTCTGTTTGGCTTCGGCTGGAAGATCTTGGATGTCTTGGAGACCCCTGAGGAAGGCCTGCCTCTCGGCCTCACAGCAGAGCTGACGGTGTTCGAGCAGAGCCAGGGACACCAGCAGCTTCAGCACGGCGGCGTGACGCCGAAACAGGCGAGGCCGATACTGCACCAGCAGCCGCGCCGCCATCATGTTCCCCATCTGCGACACCAGCCCCGCCGTCCTGTTCCGAGCTGCGTACGACACCAAGGACCTGGTCTGTCCGCTGGAGGCCTTCAGGATGGTTTCCATGAAGCCGGGTAGAGAAAAGCTGTAGGCAGGAGAGAGGCGGGACACCTCCTGCAGCGCCTGGTAGAGCGACGCCGCCAGGCCGATCAGCTGGCGAGGAGCCGCCAGCAGGCAGTCCAGGTCCTCCAGCTCCTCCTTCAGCTGCTTCACGTCGGCGAGCAGACTCTCCGTGGCTTCTTGACAGACGGCCACACGGGGAAGAAAACCTGGCTGTTCGTGCAGGACGGTGTCACACTGCAGGATGTAGTCCATCAGAGCTTCCTGGAAAACAGTGATTACAGTGAAAAGAGCTGGAAACAAGGAAAAAAGCAATGTGTATCCCTGTGATTCTACAATGACAGCAACAGCTGAATTCTGTTCAATTAAAAGTGGATTCTGCAGATATTCTGGAAAGAGGTTCTCGACTTAATCTCTACATTTTCAGGAAGGAACGTTCCAGCTGGAGCTAAAACATGCTTATTGCACATATACCCTGAGGATTTTCCAGCAACTGTAAAGGAACGTAAACTAATTAATTTTTGTTACAAGCTAAACATGTAATTGCCTGACAATGGAAGGAGATTCAGAGACCTACGTCCGGCCAATAGATTACAGAGATGTCGTCTAATTTGGCGCTGGAAAAAGTGACGTACATGCCAAGAGGAAAGATCGAGGATTTCGACAAGATGCGGGTCTTCTTTCCTCACCTTCATGAAGAGCCTAAATGTGTAAACTCCCACAACTGGACAAGGACTGTCGTAATTATTTTTGTGACGCCAAAAGATCTTCTAGTAGTTCCAGGACTGGAGCATTAACATGGTGAACCAGAACCAGAGATGAAGGTTGTGACTGAATCGTGGACTTATGATGCATTGATCGACGCATCTTTGTGCTCATTGTTTGTTGAAATATATGTATGTTAAATATCCTATGTACATACTGATTTAATCAATATTTTATCTTCTGTAGATCTTACTGAGGGAGGGATGAAGGTAGATTCTGAAATTCAGCAGGTAAAAACAGCCCGAAAACCTGAACTGCATGAAAAAACATTTCAATTCCAAAATGTATAAACCTGCAAAAGCACTGAGCTTAAAGGAAAGTTTAAATCAGACTTGGAACTACATTCATGCCCAGCTTAATGTTTGAAAAAATTTAAATCCTATTTAAAGTAAAGCAAATGTCACACAAACATATTAGTGCACACATCTGATCGTCACGTGATCTGGAATGATGAAGCTGGAGTCTGAACGACGCTCAGCTCCGCTCCGCTCACCTCTTCGGCAAACAGTTTTTCCTGCAGGGACTGATTGTAATTCAGGAGTCGCAGGCGCTGAGTCAGCGGGTTAGAGCTCTCAGACTGCAGCAGCTGTGTCAGCATCAGCTCCCGGATCTCCTCTGAGCTCAGAGAGAGGTCAACCACGTGCACTTCAGCCAGGATGGATGGGTGGATCTCTGGCGAACACCAGTGAACACATGTTTTTTTGGAAATACAAAAAAGTCCTTTTAAAAAAGACTATGTCAGTATCGAGTACGCTTCTTGTTCTGGGATCAAAGATGAATCAAGATTATAAGTCTGGAGTAAGAAAAATGTCAGGCAGCAGAGTTTTAAAGGCTGGTGCTGTGTAGAGTGTGCTGCTGCTCACCTCTGAGCAGGAGTCTGACAGGCAGCTCAGAGCTGAGGAGGAGGCAGAAGGCTGGAGGCTCTTTAGAGCCTGGACAGAAACATCCAGCAGGGCGCGCCAGTAGGGCCAGGAAGTCTGGACCGGGGGGAGCGCGTTCCACATGAGTGACCAGGACTCGCAACCCTTTAAAACCAAAGATGACACAATTATATGGTGGAAATGTAATGCATTTCTGTCTGGTTTAATCCAGTGTGAGTTATTGCACCAAAATTAACAAAAGAATTCATTGTATGCCAATAATTTTTAGCAAAAAGAATGTATATGCAATGTTTTCACATTGAAATTAACCTCAGTAACACAGTGAGCTCAGTGAAAGAGCGCTGAAGTTACTTTTAGCTTCTATCACTGTGGCCTGGTGAGATGACTGATCCATCCAGAGTCCTGGACATATATACTGTATTTGTGTCTCTGGCTTTCCTTGTGTCTCCTTGCTGCCTCTCGGCCAGGTTTTCAATGTAAATGAGAACTGATTGTCAACTGACCTACGTGATAAAATAAAGGTGAAACAGAATAAAAATGATCCATAATAAAAGCAATAAAGGATTTCTAATGTGGTGATGTTAAAAGGTGTGGGGTGTCTGCTGTAAAGATAGCTCACCTCTCTGAGCAGCTCGGCCCAGCTTGTCCAGCAGCTCTGGATCATCCCCACAAACAACCACTTCAGACTCCGTCTCTTCACCAAGCTGTGGCGTCTCCCCTGTAAAGCAAACGTTTCAAATCTTCTCTGACTTGCAGGCTGAGAAAACACAGTTTGTAATGGCCTGAAGTCATTAGAGCTGAACATTTCTAGTGAAGAAGGTACAAACCTGTGAGCAGGAAGCCTTTCGACCTGATCTCCAGATGCTGCTGTGTGTCTGCCAGCAGAGGCCAGCGCTGGACGAAGGCGCCTCTGTAGCCCCACAGCAACAGCTTCACCAAAAGCCTGGCGGACAGCGTGTCCTCCAGCTGCAACTCGTCCAGGCCGAGAGCCTGGCTCAGAGGCAGCGGCAGCCCGGCGCTCACTGGGATGGGAAAGCCAGGCGGCGGGGAAGCAGGCGGCGTGTCTGAGCTCTGGAAGAGCGAGGCTCGGGGGTCCTCTGGGTTTACGCTGATGCTTCCCGTAAGGAACAGCTTCTTCCACTTGCTCAGAAGTTCCTGGCGCACGTCGGGTCCAAACGGGCCTAAATATGAGATGACTGCAGCCAGGATGAGAGCATCGCCTGCTAAACTGAGGCTGTGTGATTCTGCCTCCTGCGGGGGAGAAAAGAGAGGATTCAGTGACGAGTTCAGGCTGACGTGGACGGCTCTGTATTTGAGAAATCTTCATTACTTGAGCCGCAGCCCTCCAGGAGTTAAGATGCATCTGTGTCCGCTGAGCACATGCAGAAACTCCTCCACCGACGCTCTGGGCCTCCTGCAGCTGCAGCGCCTGCTCCTGCAGCTCCCTTTCCACCAGCTGGAGCCGAAGCTCTGCCTCCTGGAGACGATCGGACGCCTCCCTCTCGCGCTGCGTGGCCAGGTACAGCTCCCCCTGCGTCTCTCTGACCTGCACCTCCAGGCGCTGCTTCAGCAGCTGCTGCCGGCGCAGACGGCAGCACTCGTGCACGGCCCGCAGCCACCGGCACAGCGACTCGCAGGCCTTGCTGACGTCCGCCACCGACTCCGGCACAAAGTGGGGACTGCAGACGATGTGTTCCAGCTGCTGCCGCTGCTCTCCGGTCAGGCCGAGGTGGTCAAAGAACTGAAGATCCTGAGAAACGGGAGGAGATGAGCAAGAAGCAAAACACTCCGTTTATAAAGAGCTGAAAACTAGGTTACACACACTGTGGTCACCCACACACTATACACTGAAAAATGCTGTTTGATGGTCTCCAACAGTGGTCCTACTGTCCAACAGACCATCAAACTTTTAGGTTCTTTTGATGGTTTTTAAAAAGCTGAAGGGTCTTGTCCTTCTAATCCCAAAGATTTAACCCTCAGGTTCTGCAGCGTCGGCCTTTTAATCATTCCCATCGTTAATACAGGAATCTTAGACTTAGCTTAGATTTTCCTAATAGTAATATATATCATCTCTGTTCCAGTTTGAGATCTGTAAATGACTGGGTCAGAGGTAAAACTTCAGTCTGGATGGGTGTTGAGACAGCATTGTCTCAACACCCATCTTGAGGGAAGATCAAATATAACATCCATGTTGACCTCAATCCCTCTGTTTTCACCCTGTAAATCATCTTGTGCTGCATTTGACTGATCTGTAAAGCTGTTTTTCATTCACCACAAAAATCTAAACTAACAAACACACCGATACATAACTGTCATGGTTTGGTTTCATAACCTCTTCTAAATGAGCTGCTGCGGTGTCGAGATTCCAGGAGATATTTTCACACACCTGGAAGAAATTGGGCTGTCCGAGAAGTTGCCTGGCACTGTTCCAGCCTGGAGGTCGGTTGAACAGCAAACAAACGGCATCCAGGACTTTCACCACTCCGTCAGGAGGATCTCTGTAGTGCCGCACTTCCTCCAGGTCGGACGGACTCAAACACTTGGCGATGGAGAAGCCGGACACAAACACAGGGTTCAGCTGGGGGAGAAGCAGAAATCATTTTCCAGACGGATGTTTTGAATTGTTCATCATTCATCAAACACACAATAAAATAACGTCAAAAATGATTTTCCTCTTTCATTTGAGGATTCATGGGAACATTTGTATTGTTTTTGGGTACAATTTTTTTTTAATTAAAAGAACAGTTTACCAGTTTCTGAAGACTGGCAATCTGCTCCTTCAGGTGACACAGTTTGTTTGCCTGAAATTCACAGTTTTCTCTGGCTTCTTTACACAACTTCTTCTGATGATCTGTAACTCCAAGGAGTTCTTTCTTGTGCTGCAGGATGGAGCAGAAACATATAATTAAAAAACTTCAAAAAGTTATGAAGAGATCTGTAACCTAACAGATGTGTCAAAAACATGTCCAATCACTCAAAATAATTTACTCAGATCCTGACAGATGCTAATTAAAAAATATGCATTTTTGTAACAAAGAAAAACTAAACCTATCACCAGCTGCACGTTATTTCTCTTATTAAGTCTCTGAAGTGTAATAAATCAATTTACAAGGTCACTAAAGTTTTCTCTGACTTTGAGAAATTGCAGCTCATGCCAGATAAACAGAAAGCGATTCCACTGAAACATCACAGTGTAAATTGCTCCACGTCACCTGCTGGGAGTCATTAATCTTGGTTTGCAGTGATATTAAGCGTGCTTTACTCCGCTCAGCTGCTTCATTCAGGACGTCCAAATGACAAAGAACGGTGGTGAGTCTGGAAAACAAAACACTTTCATTTCAGACGAGCGTGTGTTTTTCTGCAGGAAACATAATATGACGACAAAGCAAAAAGAACTACACACTCCACTGCGATGCTGAATACCTCTCAGATTTTCTCTGCCTTCGCCGGTGCAGGATGTTGTAGAGAGAACCAAACTGGGCAAACAATCCTAGATAGGTCAGAGGACTGAAAGGCTGAGAGTTCAGAAGGACAGAGGCGTATTGACAGGCGGACTGGTGGATTCCTGCCACAGCCACAGACAGGCCGGCCTTCCACTCCTCTCCAACCTCTACCAAAGAGAAGTCCACATAGAGAGTTAAAAACGATGAAAAGTGTTTAGAAAATACATGTTTCTGGTATCACTCACTTGTATGTTGATGCATTTTGAAACACTGTGTTGCAACTTCCACCAAAGTCTGTTGGGACCACGGCTGGTACACCTCGACACAACAGCTCAGCTTCACTGCCTTGGGTATTTGTGTCTGGAGCTGAAAAAGTGAATTAATTCAGTCAGATAGGCAACATAATCACCTGAGCTTACAACTTTTGGCACCCTGGTTTCAATGAGTGCACAAAGGCTGCTGGGCTTTTTATTGCCTTTGGTCAGGGATATATGCGTTGTCTTTCTATTTTTACTTTTCCAATTTATTTTCCAGTTTTATACAAAACATAGTATATGCAACAGAAAGAAATAGGTTGAACAGGAGAACAGGAATCCTCACAGTGGCAGGTTGAGGTCTGCAGTTCGACATTTCACGGCTGTCTGCCGTGATGTGAGGCATCAACAAGAACACGTGGATGTTTCTGTGGGCTCGGTGCAGATGCCTAAGACAGGAGAAATCCAGGCTCACTTACAGACGCTTTCCCTTTGCATGCACTGAATACATCAGTCAGAACGGCTTGTAAGGCCCCGTTTACACAGAACACGTAGCTTCTTTTTCTATTTTCATTCCAGAAAAGTTTCAACATTTTGAAAATGTCCATTTATACAGAGAAACAGTGGGAACGGTTTACTGAGCATGTCAGGCCATGAGTTGATGTCAGTGTTGTTTTTGTGAAGAAACCACACAAACAGAGACAGAGAGAGAGAACAGCACGCTACAAACACTGACGACGGTGAGTACATGGAGATCTGTATGAATAGATGTCCAAGTTATACTGCTGATGGTGACCTTCAAATATGAAACTATCAAGTCTCAGGATAATAGGAACTTGGAAATGTTTGTGTAAACAAGGCCTTATCGACTAAATGTATAAAGATGTTTTATTTCTTAACATAATAGCGTCATATTGAACTTAACGGATAACACAATGAGCACAGTGACGATAATTCTAGTGCAAGCTTACTTTTCAAGCATCCAACTATTCGTAAGACATCTCCTGGAGTTATTCACAGCCGCTGCTCTAGAAACAAGGTTCCTGAGCTCATTGTCGGGGAGAAGCGCCGGGTAGGCTCTCTGGGACATCGCCACCAGTAATTCTTCCCTTACAGGCGTACTGATTTCCTCATGGACCAGGATAATGACTTTAAACTCGTCCGCTCTAATTAGATTTCCAGCTTCTTGCAGGATTTCATGCAACTGAGTTTCATTGCCGGCATGTACCTCTATCAAATGACAGCCTGTCAGGTAAGCAGCCGCTCGCACAGCGGTTTTACGGCCTGTTCCCCGGCTTGATCCCATCAGCACTCCATGGCCTCCAGGTATGAGCAAAGTCCTGAGGATGTGCAGCAGCTGAGCCGCTCCCTGTCTGTGCACGATGTATCTGCTCGTGATGCTGCCATCATTATGAAATTTTAGTGCTTCATCTTCCTCTTTTCGGTCCACGAGGGCGCACAGCTCTTGCAGCAATGCATCAAGGTCTTGCTCCTGATAGGACCAGCTGCATCCATGATCAAGCACCTCGGACAGCTCCGGGCCATAAACAAGCCCAGTTATGACATTCTCATCAACCTGGACCGGCGTCGGACGGCTTTTTGAACTCGTCTTTTCTGCGCAAGACAGATGAGAAGACTGGGTCACTGTATGACCTTTCCGATTTGAATCCTGGCCTGTTGGCTGACAGCTGAGTGTTGTGTCCGTGGGCGGTGTGTGAAGAGCAGGACCTGCTTCACTGGCTGAACCATCAGATTCTTCAGAGTCGGCTTCAGCAAATAATTCATTCCCATAGTGTGTTGCTGCTGTTGTGGCTATGAGCGACACGAGAGTTTGCATTTCCTTTTCTGAGCTCAGCCTGTCGCTGAATGTGCGCATACATTCGTGCATCCAGAGGTGCACTATGTTAAGGACTGAGGGTGGAGGCCTGGTGGAGGATTGTGAATTCTCCCTTTCCTGGATGCATCCCCTCTTTGAGTTGTCAGACTGGTGCAGGCACATTCCCCAAAATACCTTCTGAATGTCGTGATGGGAAAAAATGAGATGTGGCTTCTGTGTCTGGGACTGGAGCTGCTCACATACTGCACGATACAGACTTTTAGTAGCAGTCACGATACAGTCGGACAAGTCCTTCCCACTGTGCCGAGGCTGAATTTCTTTGAGCGAGATGTTGAGGTGAGAGCGGATGGGCAATATGATGTCTGTGTTAGGGAGCACGAAGATAGAGAACAGGCGTGAAAGCCGTGAGAATATCCCATTGCTGTGATGATAACTGAGTCCAGAGGCGCAGCAGGTCGCCATGGAGCTGACAGCCTCAGAGCTCAACCAGTTAAACTGATAGCTGTCAAACACTACAATCTCTCTCTTGGAAATACTTTGTCGGAGTGTCTCTAGCGCTATTGATTCCTTCCCAAAAACACCTATGAACAGAAGAGGAAGATAAACTCAGTTATACGGGTTCACACAGTGCAGAAAACACATTTAACACCGACTGATTCTCCTGCACTCACCACACGGAGCTTCATGCAAATCATCTACAAACAGGAGCAGGTTTGGCTGTTTGTCCAGGGGTCGCACAGCCTCTCTACACCTCTTTTGGTGACTGACGCTTTTGAGAACGGTGCGTATGTCTCTGGAGGTCAGGAGTGGACTGGCTGGCAGGCTAACGTGTGGCTTGTCAAATGTCAGCAAGTTTTTGCACAGAGTGCTTTTTCCAGAATTTGGCTCTCCTACAAGCAGCACTGGCTGGTTTGCCTCCAGCATGAGATTCATTAGATAGGTGTATTTCTCATACTGTCCAAAAACAGAAGACATAAGCAGCTTTTATAGTTTGAATTGTAAGATTTCTCAGTTTAATAAACAGCATATAGTTCAGTATAATTGTTAAAAAATGTAGGACCGACCTTTTGGATGATCCAGCTTGTCACCATCGTGTTCTTGGGGTTCACCTGGGTGTCGATGCTAAAGAAATGGTCAAATACACTAACGTTCTCAGGAACCATAATCTTGTATCGGCAGGCAAACAGAACTTTGCGAACCAACGTGTCAAACTCTGCCCAGTGGCTGAAACAGCAACAAAGGCAAACTGGTTACAGATGAGGGAAAGTATGTATCAATATACATTATTTGCATATGTATCATTTATAATATGGACTATTATATAAACCAAGGTGGTTCTCTTACCGAGGGTGCAGATGGCCGCCAAATCCCCAAATGTATGCCACAAGAAAAATGTCTCTGGTGAGCAGCTGATGTTCACTTTGGGTCTTTGTTCCTGGTGTTTTGGCTCCATGAATGTGTTCACCTGGTCAAACAGGGAAATATGTTTTTGGCGTAATTGTGCTAATATCACACAGTTATACATTCAAAAGTAATGATTTTACCTTGGTTGTGTATTTGTGGGATCTCTTCAGGTTTTTCAACTTCTTTCCTGAAGTGCAGCAAAAGAGCACGAAGGATCCTGGCGAATGACATAACCTCTTGAATTCCACACGGAGGCTTTGAACAGTCTTTTCTATCAGTTTGGATTGCAGAGGTAAAAGTTTCTTGCGCTGGCGAGCAAAGAGTGCCACGAAAAAGATCTTCAGCAAGACAATTCCACATTCTCATGATTCCTTGATCCAGGTTGTGTTCAAAAGCGAGAGCGTCCACTTCACTCTTCCACACAACTTTCCACAGATCAACAGATGTGAAGAAAACCAGGCTGCAGCGGGTCACTGTGGACGGACTTGCACGATGCAGATCCGTCATCTCCACCAGCAGCCTGAAGTTTGATTGAGGTGCCAAGGTTTCGCCCGATGGAAGGCTCAAGCGTGGATCCTGATTGGAGCACAGTGTGGTTAAGTGATCCAACCAGCTCGGCTGCCCTAACGGCTCCCCATCCATAACCAGCCACCTCACTGCTGGTGTATCGTGACTTCCCATCCCGTGGATGTCGGTCTCAGGGTGTGTGTGATCATGTTCTCTCAACACCTTCGCAACGGCACCATCTCGCCATCCTCTCCTTTCACAGAAGCCACCAAACAGCTCATCACGGGACATGGCATTAGGAAATAAAACTAACGAGTTAACAAAACTCCAGCTTGAAGCAGAGGTTTGTTGTCCTGCCTTCTCAGTTGTTTCATCATTCTCAAACACATATCCCCTTGACTTGGCAGCTAAACTGTTGAGTGCTCCAGCGAGGGCAGAGTGACAGGTGGTCTTTCCACTACCTGAGGCGCCGACAAGGATAACAGCCGGAGAGACTTTCAGGGCCTGGTAGAGAGTCACGGTACTACTAATCATTTCTGAGTCATTATGAAAATGCATTCGCTGTAATTCTTCTCTCACTGCATCTTGCAGTTGGATCTTTTCCGTCTCTTCAAGAAAGTATTGAAAATAAGGGAACTGACACACTATGGGGAATGTTTCCTTGAAAATGGTGTAGAACTGGGAGTCCTTATTGTGCTCCGGTATCAAGACAGAAAGAATTGCTTTGACAATAGCTGTCTCTTCCAATAGACCCTGCACAACAGACAGATGAGATTTGCGTAACTTGGAGAGCTTTTCAATTTCTTTTTTATCTGTTTCTTTCAGGCTTTCAGGCATATTTTGTGAAGACGCACGAGCTTCGGCTGTAAAGTATGCCTCATTTGACCTTTCTCGTCGCTGCATAGTTTGATATAAATGCATTTTGGAGGCAGAGATTATCTTTTGTAAGACTCCAAGAAAGCCATTTCGACCAGCATAGAAAAAATCAGGTAGTGAGTGTGAATCTGTGGCCAGGCCGAGCAAGGACACCAGACGGTGGCTTAAAGACACGGCCTCCGAGAATCCAATTGAAGTCAGCATTACCTCTGCAATGACCCTGTGGTCTGGACATTGTAATGCAATGGGTCTCGTTGCAAATCGCAGACTGTTTGGAATACCGCATGAACACCACTGAGATGAGATCAGAATACATCCATAGCTTGGGCTGGCAGGAATGCTTTTCCCAGCAAACTCCATGTGGTATTCTAGATTTTGAGCATCGCCAGTTTTGTCGTCTGGTTTCTCATTCCTGCTCTGATTCCTTCTGAGCTTGGAGAAAGTTTGCTGTATGTTCGACAGCTGCTGTCCCAGTACTGACAGGACACCTTGGGTGAGTAAATTCACTGAGTCCAGAAGAAGACAAGCTCCTGTTTGGAGAGCACCGCGCAGCATCTGCTGAATGACACTGAGCGTCATGTTTGGAAAACAATGTGCAACGACAACTTGTCGCCCCAGAGCTTTCCCTAAATGGACTGCAGTGGTTTTCTTTCCAGACATGCCAGGTCCACTGACCAGCCCACATCTGAAGTCTGCTAAAGCCAGGAGAATTCCCAGCATTGCCTTCTCTGTGGATGGAGTGAAGCCGATCATTAAATCTTCTGGACCAAAATACTCAAACCCATATTGGAGGCGGTGATTGAAAACATCGATGTGACACGCTGTGCGATCACCGTCTTCCTGACTCACATCTTCTGAGCTTATGGAATACTTTATCAAACTTAGCCACTCGAATGACGACTCCAGTGGGATCTGTACTTCCATGAGTCGAGCTAGCTTCTGTGATTGATTCATTGTTAAATGAACTAATGCATGCAGGCACATCATTCTGTACTTAGAGGTCAAAGACCCACTTTCCGAGCCTGTGACTCCACCTCTTATGGTACAGCCCAGTTCTCTGAGTTTTGCTGAATTCAAAGCTTTCATATGGTTCAACTTCACAGGACTTGATTCTTGGAAAGCTTGGACCACAGCACGGCACCACGCTACCTCTTCAGCCACCAGCACACATTGAAGAGGAAAACCAGAAAGCTCGACTAACACAGTCTGTGCTTTCTGTGACCTGTCAGTGGTGCTTGGAGGACTTTCTTTTCCTGCTTTGACACTTGTCAGATCGTGACTGGATGGTTCAAGCTGCTCACTAACAGCAGCACATTGTTTCATGAGCTGTATCATGGTCAACTTTAACTGTTTTTCGAAGGCCGAAAACCAAAGTAAAGCGTCAGGTTTCGGTTCCAAAGGATTTGGGAAAGAAATGTGCTCCTGAAGGCTGCCAAAAACCCCCAGCACCTTCATTTGTCTTTGGCTTTCACAGGTCTCCATATTTGTATTAGATTGTGTTTCAAGCCACTGCACCCCTCTAAAGCATCTGCGTACAAACCGCTGCAAGACTAACGGTGTTGAATGAGAGGAGAGTAGTTCCATTACTTTCCTGTCTCTCAAAAACCAGAGTCTTGGACACCGATGGCAGACTGCATCAAGGAGATCAGTCATCTGGTTGGATATGGCCTCCATTGTAGACAAACCATCCAACAAAACGTGGTAGAGGCTGTTACTGCGAGCGCTGTCTTTTATCTTTACGGACAAAAAGTTCAACACACGGCGCTCAGACGACACCGTCTGCATGATTCCCCTGAATGTCTCATCGACTTGCAGAAAAAGCTGCATCTGTGAAAAATACAAGCACAAAACACTTTATGCTAATTCACAGAAAGGTATATTTAAATACTTTAAAGGCATTGCAGAACCGGTTTAGTTAGTTGTGTGCAAGGACATACCAGGTCTGCTCGTTCATCACTAAACGATGTTTGACGAAAGATTTTGCTCATGAATGCCCACATCTGCTGATATCTTTGGAACAGATCAAGCAGCTTATCTATAAACGTTTTAAGAAAGAATAGAAGTTCACAAATCTTTGATCTGTTCCTCCAGTTTTAGGCAAACATTGAATTGGTTTTTTTTTTCAATATACTTTCTGAGCCACTTACCAAGTTCTTCTAGCGACTGAACCATGTGCTTCAACTGCAGCCTGAAGCCAACGCTGTGTGGCGACTTGAACATTGTGGACAAAATCATTAGATCATTCTCTATCTCAGCAAAGTGTACCTCCAGACCTGCGTGAGAAACACTGAGTACAAATCATTTGAACAGAGTTGCTTCGATGAGTGTGTCTGCATTACACGGCTGCCGGCTTTATTTGCTGCATTATTCCGTCTCACCAATAATTCTGACTCTGGCGTCATGGCAGGATTGTTGGCCGACGGGTGGAGAATCTGAAAATGTGCCTTCTGTGGCTTTTTCATTCTCTCTTAATCCACTTTGATTCTCACACAGTCGCCAAGCAGGGAGTTGAAACTCCTCCATCTGAAGGAGTCTGTCTTCCCATCCTCGACAGAGACGCTGAAATGCTCTCTTCATGTTGTTCTCTGTTTGAGCCTCTCTGCAGATCTGACGCACAAAAAGATAAATCAAGTGTCTTGAAAGTCAGTTTGTTTTTATTTTTCTTTACCTTGTGTTCAGATTTTACTTAAGCTTCAGTATTTAGTTTAGTTTAGTTTAGTTTATTTAGCACATACAATAAAATATATCACATAAACCAGTGCAGAAAAAGAAACAGTGCAGGGAGGAGCGGGCAAGCCTAAGGCTTATGAAGAGCCCCCACCTAATACAATTATGCAGATATCGTCAAAAAAAACAAAAAAAAAACAACAACAACAAATAAATAAAATACATAAAGAAATAAAATACCAAACAACAAAAAGTATCATAAACTCTCATGCAAAACAAAAGAAAGAAAGAGGAAAAAAAGACAAAAGAAAAGAAAAATGCTGTTGACCTTATATGGACATGCTCATAAAAATGGACATTTTTGTTGATCATTATAGGCAACACTGAAAATAAACTAAAAAGAAGTTAGCAGTCTACGGAAAAGCTAAAGTACAGAGCTCTCTTGGCTACACTTTTGAATTAGATGCTCTCTTGCGCGACTTTTGAAGATAGATAAAGATCTACAATTGTTGGCAATGTGGTACCAAGTGTTCCAAACTTTGACACCTCTATACCTAAACAAAAATTGGCTTCTAGATTTAAGACATTTGGGCGGATGTAGAGCTGAGGCCTGTCGTGTTGAGTAAGAATGAAAATGTCGTCCTAAAATGCTCAGGGACCTTGTCATCTGAAGAAAATATCTTGTACATAAAAATGCATATTTGATAACTGTTAATATCATAAATAGTGAGAATCTGGAGATTTTTAAATAAGGGAGCAGCAGTAGCGTCCCAGACAGATCGAGATGCAAGTCTAACAAAGCGATTCTGAAGAATTAAGATTTTTTTAAGAGTGGTTGTAAATGTACTCCCCCAAACAATATTACAATATGAAAGATGCGGATAGATTAGACTGTAATAAAGAGTAAGAAGACACTGTTTACTAACAAGTTGGCTAACTTTCCTTATTATATTGCAGAATTACTATTACAACACATCATTAGTAGGGTACAACTAACCTGTCTCACGACGGTCTATTCTTATTATTGAGATATATATTTTTTCTCCTCTGCGCTCACCTTTTCAATCAGCATCTCATTTGTTTTGAGTTCAGGAGACATGAGATCACCGACAGTCATCTTGTTCTCGGGGACATACGTTAAGCCCAGGCCTGAAAGGGGGAATATATTTTCATCACAGAGAATATGTTCACAAAGAATCCCCTCCAGTACCACGGACAGCGAATCCAACCTTGAAAAACCGCTTTCCAGTGCCTCTCTGTCAACGTGGAGCTCTGCAGCCTGGACAACACGGCGAGCTGATGGTTTGAGCTGTCCAGGACTCCTAGCGTCTCCTGCAGGACTGCATCGTGAGCAGGAAGGCGGCATGTTGAAGACTCAGCTTGCTCTTTCCACTTGATCAATTTCTCCTGAGCTTGTGAAACTTTAGCCTGACAGAAGAAAAGCCGTGTAATCATTAGTAGTGCCGATACAGAAGCGGTGTTCTGGATGAGCTCAGATGTAATGGGTTAACTTTCTATTGATTAATCACAAATGCTTCAATATGTAAACTGCAAAAAAAAAGATTCTTAATAATTCTAAAAGCTCATGAGCAGTACATTCATGCATGTGTGTGGCTGTATGGAAGTGTGTATACGTGTAAACTATTTCACCATTGATGCAAATGCAAACCTCCTGCCAAGCATATTTTACCATGTGATGAATAAAAGGTGGATGATTTGATGTTTTTGTACCTCACTAAGAGGCTGCTGGTTCCATTCCTCCAGCCATGTGGAGTACGTAGCCCTTATTGCCCATAACTCCTTCCGGGCAACAACCTTCGGAACGTCTGTGGTTAAAACAGTCAAATCCAGCGGGCGTCCTGACGGAAAATACAACGCAACATATCGAATTGTCAGCGTATGACAGTTTAGTCTGTCATGGACCAAAGCAACAAAACTGCTACACTTTGCAACCAATTAAGCAAAGTGGCAACATGTCTGTATCACAGACAGAGGTTTAACAATCCAAGAATAATGACGTTTAATGTGAGGAGCAACAGCAGAAAAACAAGATTCCTCTTGGTTTATTTCAGAAGACTTTAAAGTTTGCCCGAATCTAAAGTGCTCGATATAAGCAGAGTTTGATAAAACTTCTGTGTGCAGGGGGACGAGGCCCAAAAATCAATACAGGATGCTTTTGATCTCCAGGCCCTGAGGTGGTACTGCACCGAAGAAAGCATGCAAAGAAGCAGCAATGTGTGATTAAAATATAAAAAGTCACCTCCCTCTCCGGTCTTCAGCCAATTCAGTGGATGGAGGTTAATTCTGATTTGAAATGAATTTGCTAAACCGCGGCCACAGACGAAACGTGAGCAGCCCTGTTGACCTGAACTCACCTTGCAGGTCTAGACTGTTTCTGCTGAGCTGCTCCAGCTTTGCGCCAGCACTCTGCAAATGTTCACACATGGAGTCCAGCGTGGACAGCATCTGTTCAGCGTCTTGTGCTGGATCGAGGAAAGGCTGGGATGTTGCATCGGAGACGTTACTTTTAATGTAATCGACCGAATGCGAGTGCATGGTGTCCAGAGCGTCGGTCACGGAAGGCAGACGGCGGCGAACGAGGCTTCCGGCTCGTTTCAAGAGGGGAATGAAGAAACCCCACAAACCCAGCATCTAAATATTTAACATAAAACAAAAGGAGCACACACACACACTTGAAGTGAAACTGTTCATAAATCATGCACTAAACATGCAGTGGTGTTTTTTTTACATTCCACATTTGCTCTTGTGCCTTCAGACCTTCTCTCTCAAAGCCAGCTCCTGCTCCGTCATCCTCCTGTAGTTCAAGCAAACAGTTTCGCTGAGGGAGAGAATGTATTCCAAACGTTTCTGTGTGACTGGCAGCATTTTTCCTGATTCCCTCACCTGCAGAGAGAATCAACATTTTATTTTCTCAATTATTTTCTTTTTTAACTCTATTACAGGTTTTTTAACATAAGACCCATAGATTTTTTTTTAAAACAAACACAACCCCGAGACCTGAGCTGATGCTGCCATGAAAAAGGGCTCCCGAGCTTTAGCCATGCCGTCAGGGTGACTCTGTAAAAGCATGCATAATGCAACTGTTTTTATTTTGATATTTCATCGTATTTTGTACCGGAAGGTATCACGAAAATTATGTTGAGAGTGCAGATCAGTTTCTCTAATGATGGTTTAGTTTTGAGAAAATATGTAGTCATTTTGTATAGGTACTCTGCACCAAAACAGAAAAAAGTGAAAGGTTATAACGGCACTGTTTTCCCGGTCCGGACAACCCTCAGGTTAAATTGAACGGCGTGTGGCCTCTGAACGAAGGTGTTTTACACCCCGGATCTATCAGCTTGGTTCATGTTTGAAAAAGAAAACCCCACAGAAACAAATTCTGGCGCTACATCAACAATAAACCCTTTGAAGGGTAAATGATGGTCACTTCTGTATTCAACCTCAAAATAAATGCTAATTTAGGGTCATGGAAATGGTGCCGAGCACATGATATGTAGAGATTTATTCATTAGAATTATGAAAACAGACACTTTTGCTTCACATTCCTGTTTTTGCTCCAACATTTGAACAGTAATGATTTCAGGAGAAGACAAAACGTTCATTGTGTTTTGGGCGCCCGTTTACACGATGACTTTTTGATGCTAATGTGCACCACGGCTGCAGTAAATAGTTCCTCTGTGCATGCACACACCACCATGATTGGTGTTCACAGCATGTAACACCACTCTACCATGTAAATATGGCTTCATTACTGAAACAAAAAACAGCACCCACTAGTGGCCCGACATGAAACCTCCATAGTTTTCAGTGTTTCAGTTGATTCCATGCAAACAGACATCACTTTCCAAACACTGCTCTTTAAACATGAAACTTCACTGAAATGAAAACACTTTCACTTGAATTGTTGCTGTGTAAACAGGTCTAAATGGTATTTTAAGATCTAAGAAACATTATGTGAACAGGCGGTATATCACTGTCTTTTTTCCTGTTTTTTTTTTTTTTTTTTTAAGGCAAATATTCTTCAGGTACAAGGAAACTCCCCACTATTTCAATCAGTGCTCCTCAAAGGATTATTCCAGGTTAAGTGCTTGCAGGGATTCAGAGAACTGTTAGAGATCAGAGAACCTCAAGCCTGAAGTTCAGAAAGCAGTGAAATACAACCAAACGCCGAAATTTCATCAGAAGCCATTAGCACAAACTCTCACTTGCTAATGGCAATTATAAAAGTACACAGCGGGGGTCCTTACAAGTTCAAACTGAAACGATGGCGCAGCTAGCCTTAATGCTCAGAGCATCACCTGATCATTGAGGGATAATGGAATTTAAAATCAGGACACATCGACTCTGACAAGGCAAAGACGCTGGGATGAATAATTCAGCCGGAGTGAACGTGTGAACAAAGAGGAGTCTCAGGAGGATCCGAATGTTCCGTCAGCCCCGCATATTAAAGTAAAACTAAAGGAACTGTGATTCTGCCGTGTACACGTTTTTCCTTTTTCCTGCAATGAATTCTAATTTCTTATTTATCATGTTCTGTATATGCATTGAATGCATAACTTGTTTTCTGACAAGAAAACAAACTGGAAGCAGAGAGAGAAGGTGCGGTATTCACCCTGTGAGCAAACTGAGAGAAGGCATGCAGGCCTGCTGGTTCAGACTCCAGGTGGTCCGACGTCTCCTCTAAGTCTGACATGAAGCTCGCTGAGTGAATCTGGATCTGAAGGGTCAGATGCTCCAGCACTTCCTCATCAATCACCTTCAGCTGCTGTCCTGAAGAAACAAAGGCAAAAACAAGAATCTTATAAAGTAAGAACTCTGTCTGCTGCACCTGTCAGCGGATGGTGCGTTGCAAGACAAAACTATAAAAATAATGTATTCAAAAAAGTTTATTCTTACTCCGGTGTTCAGACTATGTTGTTGTGGCTGAAAACCAGAGGCAGAGCGTGGGTCTCAGTACAGAGGGGGCGGAGCATTCTCTACAGGCCCTTATGATAGTAATTTTACCATTCAAACAATCCCTCATGCTACCATCAAACAACACACTAATGCTCACTTTTATTGAGCCAAGCAAACCTATATGCCTCAGAAAGCAGAATAAAGTCACAAACCAGTTCACAAACTTGTTCTGAAGACAAATACACACACGCACGCACGCTCACACACACACACACACACACACACACACACACACACACACACACACAAACACACACAAACACAAATGCAGCCTGACAGGTGTCAATCTCAGAGCGTCCGCTGTCCATGGTGCTGAAAGCTCAGATTAAAAACTCACTGGCTAAATCTGTACCATCTTTGATACAGGTTAAATATAAAACGAACACAGCTGGTCTAAAATTACACAATCTATTCAGATAGATATAGACACAGCTATCTATATCTTTTGGAATTCACGTATATTAGAAAAAAAATAGACTCAGCGGTCTCTTATAGTTGAGAGCAACACAAGGCACATTCAAATAGGCAGGTGTTTAAGACCACAGCATTCTGATAAAGATAATATTTCTGAAGGTTTCACTGACTCACCAGTGGCTCCGATGTTAGGTTTTGGGTAGTACCGCTAGCGGCTAGCATAGTGTTTAGCATACTGTTTAACTTCCCTCCAAAGAGTTCAGATCAAGTCGCAAAATAAAAAACTTGTTCATGCCGCACAGCCAATCAATGCTGGCTTACAGCTCTGATGCATTCATGGACAGTCGTAATGGAAGAACTGGCAAATTGGAGCCCACAATGCGTATACCTTCTCGCACACACTGCACATTTTATTATAATAATTTATTTACGAGTAAATGTGAACACATCACATGAAACGGGGCCCTATGACCTTCTGGGCCCTGGTGCGACCGCCGCCTTGCCCCCACTCTGGCTCCGCTACAGCTGAAAACTGATTCTTGAATCTTTCTAAAATTGGATTTATGTTGTGATTATAATCATTTCCAGAGTAATTGTTTGCTTTTTTTGAACATATGGACATTTTCATCCTGATATACTCTGCGCCACAACAAAGAAAATCTTTGAATTTTAAATTCAAAGGTTATGATTTCACGATTCTACCAGTCCAGACCACTCCAGATTAACAGAAGGTGTTTGCCGCCCCTGGATTTCTCCCACTGCAGACATACCGAGCGTTTCCTTGGCCCTGTTGCAGTAGATGATGAACACCTGGTTGGTGGTAGAAACTGAGGAGTCCAGCCTGTCGATCATTTCCGTCCAGTTCCGTATTTTCCTGATGAGCTCCTCGTACAGTGAGGCCGGCTGACCGTTCATGGCCTCCAGTGAAGCTCCGCTCCACCGACTGGCAAACGAATGAACGTCCACCAGCCAAGAGCATCGCTCACAAAGCTGCCGGATCTCCGCTTCGGCTTCCTGTTGAGGGAACAGTGGGGATTCTTCGATGTGCAGAGAAAGACGGGAAAACGGCGTCAGACGGTCTCACCTGCAGGATCCCGGCCTGCTCCTCCTCAACCCGTTCTGTCACGTCATTAACGCTGATGTGCCACTCCAGCTGTGCTCTGGAGAGCGGGGAATAGCAGCCCTGCAACCTGCTGCCGTGCACGGTGAGAGAACCCTCTTCCGGCAGCGTGACCTCTCTCTGGGCTGACCTCTCTCTGAGCAGGCGAGCCCTCCGCCCATCATCGCTCTTTTCTTCTTTAGGTGGAAACATCAGTCAAATTCTGTGAACACTGCTGCTCTAAAACCACACAGACATATTGTCAGTACCTGTGATGTCGGTGTGTTTCACACAGCTGCTGTCACACACCAAACCCTTCGGAGGGCGGAAGTCACTGCTGCTGATCTCCAGGAAGAAGCCACAAGATTCACACATCTTCCAGAGACAAAAGACATCACGAGTTCTCATCAACAGATACAACTAATGCAAAACACAGGCTATCTAGATGCTCTGCTTTTCTCGTTTGGGTAGGGTTTTTTTTCTTTTCTTCGAAGAAACTGTGCAGTATGTGTTTAATATGCTCTATGTTGATGTAACACTGTGGGATGGCCTTGTATAACTGTGCAGTTTCTGTTTAAAAGCAAATAAAGGTTTGAAGACAAAATACGAACAAAACCACTCCATCTTTCTGCTTATGGAAACATATCCTTTTTCAATTTGTTTAATTTGAGTTGCCTATTCATTCTTTTAGTGCAAAGAAAAAAACTTCTTAAGGAAGTGCTGAGCTTATCGAGCACAGAAGTGATTTATTGCTTTATACCAGGGGTGTCAAACACATTTTACTTCAGGAACCGCGTACAGCCCAATTTCAGCTTGAGCAGCAAAATAGTGCCATAATAAACTTTAAATTAAAGTTTTAAAGCTTTCCTCTGCTGTGGTGCAGAGCATACGTGAGGAAAATATCTTTATTTTCACAAATAACAAACAAGTACTCCAGAAAATTACTATGCTCTCAACATAAAACTGGCTTTAGAACACAAGCCTTATGTTTGACACCCCTGTTTCAAATTCTTTGTTTACCATTGAAGATAAAGCACAATCCAACTGACAGAAATCACCTGGTGTCAGTCATATGAAAGCAAACAGCGATCGATGCGTCGTTGCCTCTGCAGCAGTGTAAGTGCATAAATTACCTGGACGACAGAGCTGCCAGCGGAACGGAGCGCCTGACCCACTGCTTGCTGGAACAGACGAACCGGTGGCTTCACCGTCAGCTCCTCGCCGGCAGCGACACACAGCTCGGCGCCGAAGAGGCAGCGCTGCTGGGACTTCATCCTCTGACAAACGAAAAACGTCAACAGGCTTCATTTATTCAAATATGATATGAAGTCAACGTCAGCTTGTCTGTTTCCAGGCTTGTTCTCATGTATTCATCATTCGGACATTTTTTAATTGCATATTTTGTTCAGAGGAAGAAACTGGACATCGCGGTTGCTGTCGGTACCTCGACAGCATCCAGGAAGGAAAAGGCGCCTTGCTGAACGACTGTAACAAGACTCTGCACGAGCATGTGATGGACGAGGGCAGCGAATGTTCCCAGCTTCAGCAGGACGCCTTCAGATCGTGCCAGCTGCTGCTTCAGCTCCTGCTGGTGGGCCAGCAGCAGGTGAATGGGTTCAGGGCTCCAGTTTGGACTTTGAGCAAGCTTTATGTGCAGCTGAAGCTCCTGGTGAGTCTTATAGCTTTCATTTTTAACCTACAGGCAGAAAAAAAAGAGTCATAAGAGCATGGATTAGTAAAGATGAAAGTACAGAGGAATTTCTTCTGCTATGGAAGTACCGTGTTCAGGATGGTAGTACGACACGCGGACAGCTTCTTCAGAATCTGCAGAAGCTCCTGATTCCTTCGTATCAGTAGCTCCCTAAACTCGAGCAGTGTGTAGGTTTTTGAGTCGTCCAGGGGAATCCACCGAGTCCCTTTCAGTTCTGCAATCAGACTGAAAAAGACAGCATCATACGAGCTGAAGCTGGATTTGTGAGAACGAGGTTTCTCCGACTTCATAGAGAAAGCAAACATAAGTCAACTGACTGAGAGGGAGACAGCAGGTTTGATCAGAGCTCTGCCTAACGCTCTCATCTTCTGGACGTTTCTTAGTTTATAAAGAAAGTGTGTTTTTCATCAAGCCCCATCATCTGGAAACGTCTGGTCATCAGAGTTTGTGACGCCTCATGAACTCATCTGATGTCAAACCAGTTTACAGGAAACTTAAAATCTAAACATGCTACTGAAACCTAAATATTCCAGATCACAACCGATCCAACTTTCAAATCCGAACATTTCTTATTGCACCAAAATTTATCACTGGCATGTCGAGAAAGGTGAACACGTTGAACCCATCCAGGGCCAGGTCTACGCAGGGGCAAGAGGGGGCCTGGCCCCCTCAAATAAATGTTGTGCTCCCTCAAACTAAATCCCCCAAAATATATTAACACAAGCACACACCGCACCATCCTCGCTCCGACGCTACATGCGGACCCCCACCCCACTGAATGCACATTTGTGCCCCCCCATACACTTGATATGCCCCCCATGAGACGAATGTCTGGCAACGGGTCTGCAGTGACCAACTGCTACTCTGCACATCAATGGTCAAGGTCAAGGTCAAGGTTTATTTCTATAGAACATTTAAAATACAGTAAACACCATCCAAAGTGCTGCACATGTTGATAACACCATAAAGACAACAGAAAAATGCAAAAATGGTGGATTGGCTATTTCAGCGCCACGGACAGCGCCTTGGATTTATTGCTAAACAGCAACCCACTGTTACTTCACCACAACAGTCAATTTGCTATATCAGCAGCACGGACAGCAATTGGAATTCATCAATGAATAGAGACCCACTGTTAATCTTGACCAAAATTGTGGGTTTGGGTATTTTAGCACCGTGGACAGTGCCTTGGAATCCTCATGAAAGAGCGGCCCACTGATTTTCTGCACCACAATGGTGGATTAGCTATTTCAGCGCGATGCACAGCATCTTGGATTTTTACCGAAACAGTGACCAACTGATACTCTGCACCACAATGGTGGATTGGCTATTTCCGCACCATGGACAGCGCCTTGGAATCATCATGAAAGCGAACTACTGATATTCTGCATCACAATGGTGGATTGGCTGTTTCAGCATCATGGACAGCGCCTTGGATTTTTAATGACACTGCGATCAAGTGATACTCTGCACCACAATGGTGGATTGGCCATTTCAGCACCATGGACAGGGCCTTGGATTTATCTGTAAACAGAGACTTAATATTAATCTTTAGCTGAAGCTAACAATAACCTCTAACCGCTAACTGCCTCACCGACAGCCCCTGCAGGCTCTGCAACAGGCCTGGGAACGCACTGGACGCGGAAGCGCCGCACACGGATTTTCTGATCGCCTCCCATGTTAACCTATCTGACTGCCCGCACACAATTCGCAGGGGAGCGCGGCTCGCGCTCTGCAGCGTGCCCGCTCTGTTCAATTTTTCACGAGAGCCACAAGCGCCGAGAGTGCCATTTGTCAAGCTGGATAAAGCAGATCAGACCAGACAGGAAGTCGGAAACAGAAAAGGCAAGAGAATCCGGTCAATTTTCAAAATAAAATAAATTAAATGACGATTAGTTACGGACGGTGTTGCTCATCCATCTATAATTTGTCACTTGGGTCTAATCACAAGAGAGATGGACACAAACACAAACAGACATACGCACCCAATCAAACAAAACCACACACACACACACACACACACACACACACACACTCAGCGACAGAGATTCACGTGATGCAGAAAAAGAGGACAGGAGGAGAAAACGGCGGAATCTTGAGTTCCAGGGCTTTCTAACAGTTTTTGAATCTTTTCAATCGGACAAACGGATCAGGAGTTATATGCATTACAAAATCCATGTTTTTTCAAAACAATTTTTGGTATTTTTTAACCGCAGAGAATGGAAGCACATACGAGAGGCGTTCAAGTACTCTCGGAAACTAGAGTCAGCCTACATTGGCTCCCAAAGCTACCACTACGCTAATGTGTAAATTTAGCGGAAGCTAATTAGTCCGCTAATGTTTTTCAAAGTTAGCTTAACAGCTAATCCGCTAATGAAAATGTTAGCTTCGCTAATTAGCAGTTAGCTGATTAGCAGACTGCGCCCACCACTGACGGTGGATTAGCTATTTCAACAGCATGGACAGCGCCTTCGATTTTTCATGATACAGTGACCCAGGGCCGGGTCAATACAGGGGCAAGAGAGAGCCTGGCCCCCTCAAATAAATGTTGTGCCCCTTCAAACTAAATCCCCCAAAATATATTAGCACAAGCACGCACCGCACCATCCTTGCTCCGACGCTACATGCGGACCCCTGCCCCCGCTAAACACACATTTCTGCCCTCCCATACACTTGATATGGCCCCCATGAGACAAATGTCTGGTGACGGGTCTGAACCCATCAAAGGATAACTGACCCCAAAATCAGAAAACACACAACAGAGATGATCAAAGTACTTATAAAGGAGACATGAGGAAGGACTTATCGCTCTATAAAAAAGGTAATATAAAAAAGAGGAATTTTAACAGCATCATGTCTCGTCTGGCCATGAACAGCGCTGATTCAAAGTCACGAAGATGCGCTTGTGTCAAAAAGACAATCACTTTGCATAATCCCAGAGAGCACAACAGACATAAAGCCACAGAAACGATCTGAAGGAATAACTGATGAAACAGGCCATAGAGAGAGAAAGGCTGCCTGTTGAATCAGAAGCCTGTGGCAGGACTGAGCCGCTGAGCCAGGCAGCAGAGCTTTTCCCAACCATCCCCTTATTTAAGAGCAAAGTGTCAACAAACTTCAAACAGATGTTTAATACTTAGATTTAGGGACTTAGTTAAAGGGATACTTCAACATTTTGGCAAATTGGCTGTGAAATATCAATGCAAAATTAGAGATTGAGTTGTTTATGCGAAGATTGCTACGATGGAACTACTTACTAAACATGGCGTCTGGGCGTAGTGATTTCAAAAGAAAAAGTAGTTCCCAGTATTTGCTTCAGTGTTGTAACGCTACAATATTATTTGTTGGTGTTCCACAGCGTAGTGAACGTGCAGATTATAACGTGTCCACCAAAGTGTTTTGGGGTTGTTGGATTGTGTATTTGATGAGTTTGACGAGGGGAAGCAAAAATACCATCCACTTCCATTGTGTCCGTCCCGAAAACCTTCCCCGACTCACCTCTGAATAAACAACAGCTCGCCCTCACAAAAAAGGTAAGTATGCTGTTCGAAATGACTAAAGAATTGCGCTAAATGGGCCAATTTGCCAAAATGTTGAAGTATCCCTTTAAATCATTATATATTTGCTTTTGTTTGGGTAGACGGTTATTAAAACCCTTTAAAACACGGGGTTCCATGATGCTGCGACAGTTAGTTTGAACTCACCCGGTGAACAGATGAAGGGCATTTCTGAACTGAGGAACGCTGAGGAGCAGCATCTCCTGCAAATTCCTACACTTACGCTGGAAAGAAATGCTGCGAGCGTTTTTGTGCCACCTGAGGTGATGAAGAATGAAGCTCAAGGTTAAAATAAGCAGACAAGCCGACTGAATGACGCAGAGTCGGCGGGTCTCACCAAGAGAAAGCTTTCTGCAGTCTGAAGTTCCTGAAAAAAGAGATTTCCTGCAAAGCCGTCCACTTCTCAAACTCGGAGTGCCACTCGGCCAGACTGGTGAATCCGCCATAGCCCTGCTCGGTCACGTGCAGCACAGCGGTCGGGGAGAAGACGTAGTGCTCCGGGCCTGCAGCGCTGGAATCAACCACTGTCAGGTCATAGGGTCTGTAAACAAACAGGACATCACTGTGCTGTCAAACCTTAATGCCGCCAGTAAATATCCGGCTGAATTCTACGACCTGCGAGTGTCTCGATCCACTTCTCTCAGGTAATAAAACTCCACATCCTCAGGGCCTCTTTGCTGGCCGAAGAACTCAACGAGCTGGATGCCGGTCAGAGGGAACTTCCCTTCTTTTCCCATCAGGGGGTTTTTCCTCTTACATGCTGCGACTGCTTTTGATTTGTGTTCCTCTCTCACACTGAAATAATAAAGGCAGAGTGAACATGAACAACAGTGATTCATCCCAGGCTCAAAGAGGGACTCAGATAAGGTGGTCATGATTATGACACAGATGTAAAAAATGTGTTTATATCCAAGAAGATTTCAACAAGTTTCAACAAATTATTCGAGTCATAACATGAACCAGCATGCTTTATTATTTTAGTTCCAATATTGAGTGGCCAAATGTTTAATGTGTTTGAAGATGTGGCCTCTGAAGTAACAGGAGTTTGACACTATAAATGCATAAAAACAGAGTATTGATTAATTACATACCTTGATTGACTTTCTCTAACAGAGCCTAAAGCTGAGGCCGTCAGTCGAGCTCCTTCAGTCCATTTTTTATCCGCTGCTGCTCTTCCAGGCTCCACCCGAGCGACGAGATGCGGCAGCTCCAGCAGCGACGGAGGCCAGCCAGAGGTGACGTGGCTGAGCGGAGGCCTGACCGCCGAGGCGGCTGAAAGACGTGCCTGATCCACGCTCAGCGGCGGGAAAGTCACTTCAGCACTGAGCTTCGATTCAGATCTTTTCACGGCTTTTCCACAAGTCAGAGAGGATCCACCAGGGGACGTTTCCTCTGAACGGGCAGCATGCATGCTGCTGATCTGTTTGTGATTTCATGAAATCACAAACTTTGTTCCATCAGGTCACATGACTCGGTGTAAAATAATCTGGAGGCAAAAACACACGAAGGTTAGAATAATTGACATGATCAGGTATTTTGTATTTTCATCATGTCAGTGCAGGAGTAGACGCTCCTGGTCTCAAAGGACCAAAATCCTGCACGTTATTCATCACAATCACAATCCGAAACCATGGAATCATGAAATTATGCAGGATTTTGAGATTACAAGACCAGGAACACCCACTTCTGTGTCACATTATAGCTACACAGCTTTGTATTGTACCCTCAAAACTTAGTGACATCCCTGTCTGTCAACATTAACACTGTGAGCAGAAGCAGAAAACATTGGTGAATCACAGCAGTTTGATTCTTGGCTCTTTCAGAGTGATTATACAGAATTTAATGATTAACATTCCTCATATTCCTCATGGACGCTGATTTATGTAGCAGACACACCATTAGTTTCCTCTTTCTTTATTATTATTCTCGTTCTAAAAGAGCCTGCAGCTTGCTTCAATTGATAATACAAGCTTAGAAATATCCTTTAAATCTTTATAGTTTCCTTCAATAAGAATAAAGTTGAAAAGAGACGTGTTGCTAGCAACGCTATTGTTTTCTTAGCTATTGTGCTAAAAAAAAAAAAAAAAAAAAAAAAAAAAAAAAACCTCCGTGATTGTAAATCAAAGTCGTTCTCTCAAACTTTCCTTCCTGGTTCAAACCTGCTGCAGTCGCGGTATTAATAGAAACAATGTGAGTTTTCAATCCGAACAAGTCGCTTTTTTTTTTTTCTTTTTTTAAACAAAATAGTTCCAAACTAAGTTTCCTTACCTGTCTGTGTTGAAGTGGCCGCGTTGTCAGGGAGACGGCTGGTTGCCATGGTAACAGTGCAGCCGGCTCGTGCAGCGGGAAAGCTGGTCGGACCAGCCGTAAAGGTCAAGTGTGTTGATCCTGAACTCTAAACCGATCACAGCCTCCTTTAACCTCAACGCTCTGACAGGTTCGTTTGTTTGAAGAAAGAAAAATAAAGTGGGGGAGGGGGGGTCTAGACCCCACCTTCCACTGGAAACATTCAGAAACTCACTAATTATTAATTTAATCTTCCAATCTTGGTGATAAACACTTGTTGGAGCAGGAAACATGACAGATGTTCCCACTGAGCCAAAAACTGGAACCCTGTCCATGCTAAACCCCTGCGATGACAGAGATATGAGGGTGTGTAACAACTTAGAGCGTACTAATGCTCAATAATGTAATAACTCTGGCCTTTCTGAGTGTAGTAAAGCGAATAACATAATAATGTGCCAATCATGTAATGAAACAGTAAAATAGAAATGTTACTGCAAACTGCACAATAACTGCAAAAGACTTCCAGTAACTGCTTCCTGTATGATTAGATTATTCATTAGATTAAATTTTGAGTGTTTTTTTTTTTTTATGTTACTCAATCATGACAATTTATCAGATTTTTGACCAAATGATAATGGATCAAATACATTATTACACTATTGGCAAATTATTGATTTATCGGCTTTATCACATTAAAAAAGGCCAAAATCATTAGATTATTGTCTGCTACAGGGGGTCTGAACTGCAATTCCTCAGAAGAACGGTTAACTGCACTCATTTGAATTTAAAGTAAAAACCAAAACCACGTGTCACATAAGTAATAAGTTACATTGAATAAAGTCTCTTTCAGAGTTCATACTCATACTGCAATGTTTCTGTTAGACCATAACGGGTCATTTTCATTCTACAACTTTAAAGTCTCGTGAAGGTTTCGCTTGTCTGACCCACAGCAGACGAAAGAGGGAAACCCACCCATGAGGTAGTCCAGTATGATCATGTCCATGAAGTCCACCAGCCGAGTGCCTCTGTCATACGGCGCGACCTTCTTCACCGATGAGCAGTAGTCAGGGTCGGTCTCCCACCTGAAACCGACGGGAGCCACAGCAGAGGAAACAAACAACATCAGATAGCAACTGCTTTAATGCCACATTAAAATCATTCTTTATTTAGGCAGATTATTGTGTTTAAAAAAAAAAGACTTGTAAAAGTGAAAGACTGAACTTATTTACTTAAAATTAAAGAGTAAAACTTCTGAAAGACATACAAATAAGAAGAAGTACAGAGCGAAAATTAATTTTTAAACTTATTGGCATACAGAGCCGTAATCTCCAGGCTTTCTCTGTGGCAGTGGTGAGGACACACACACACACACACACACACACGATTCAGCTTGTATCGTAATGAAATCAGGGACAAATTAGTTTCTGAATAAAAAATAAATAAATGAACTTCACAGAAAATTAACTTCACATAAAACCACAAAAATTCCATTAATTTCCTTCAACTTTAAATGATTTTTTTTTTTTTAAATAGAAAAATAAATTGTCAGCGTTCAGCCGTAATCGATGTAACTTGGTCGCAGTTAAATTCAGTGTGAATAGCAGCACTGATCCTCTCTGTGTGACTCTGAATCGTCCTCATGCTGGGTTTTAGTAAATCTGTGTGTTCTGTATCCTCTGAAACTGAACTGGGGTCACAGGGTCACATTCAGGTCAACTTTGACAGAAAGTAGAAGATACCCTGCAGTACGGACAGTCCATAACAGGGTGAAAATACACTAGAACTGAATTTCTTTTGGATGTTTTCTCCTGTCTCCTGCTCGACAGGCCGTTAAAGGACAGGATAACGTGGTAAACATGACTGATCATTGATCTTTTTTAATCCAATACTGCCAAAATGGACCTTTAACCTATGAGTTTCTGAACAAAAACAACTGAAACGTGTCAGACGACTCATCAGACCACATTATTCAGGCTGGTGACAATAATTTAGGATAACATGGAACAACTGAGGAAATACAGGGTAGCAGTAAGACTTTGTGAGCCTCCAGAGAAAGGCTGGGAACAGCTGACATGTCAGGTTTGAGACTGTGAATTTGAGTGTTGAGTGAACTGAGGACTGAATTAAAAGACAGTCGAACCCGAGCCCACTGACTTGGCCAGCTTGCTGCGGCTGTAGGAGCGTCTCCACGGAGACCTCCAGCTGCGGCGCGGCGCCAGGGACAGGTCCGGCAGCATGGCGGCCAGGGAGGCCTCCAGGGCCCGCGGCCGGCCGCACACGGCATGCTCCGTGGAGCAGTAGTAGCTGCACTGGCCGTAGAAGCACACGTTGCCCACTGGGGGGCGCCAGAGGAGTGCAGAGCGGGAAAAGAAGCCGGGGAAGGAGAGGGAGAAGAAAGTGATGAAGGGTGTGGATGCTTATTGACTGAGCTGTGAATTAAAGGGAAGTGTGAATGAATGCTGGGGGTTAGGGCGTGGCGGCGGCGGCGGCGGTGACGCTGCTACCGGGGGAGGTGAAGAAGGTTCGAGCCAGCTTGCGGTCGGTGGTGACGTCTTTGATCTCTTTGACTACGTCCACCAGCCTCCCAGACACAGGAGGGATTCTCCTGAAGCCCAGAATCCTGCAGAGGCGGGAGGAAAGGCCGAGTCAGAGGCTCAGATTGAAAACCGCTTCCTGAGTTTCTGCTGTCCCGCAGCCGGCTGGGGGTAAATGGATTTCTGACCTGTCGAGGTGGAAAGCTGCGATTTCTGCATTGTGTCTCTCAAAGTCGGAGAAATAGAAGAGGTTGTAGTTGGTCTCGTCGTCTCTCTGCTGCCTGTCCGGGAAGAAGCCATGACGTGTTCACGATGATACCTGCTTCCTGTCGGGAATGCTATTAGAAAACACTCCCAATGTCTTCATGCTCGGCTTATCAAAATAACATGTACACGTTTGATATTTTTCACGTTAAACTTCATTAGTTACACCTAAACTGAAGATATCTGCATTGAACTGCAGAATTCTCTCCGTAAAATGACAAAAACCCAGAAATTCTTCTCTTTGTATGTTTTTAAAGCGTCTCCCAGGCGGATGAGAGCTGGTGTGACTTCTTCAGATATCGCTATTCAAAATGTGAGAGATTCACCAAGAAAAGAAAAGCAAAAAAAAAGGCATTTCTCAGCTGCCTTTAGGTGTTAAACTCTTTTCTTTTTACACCTGTGTGGAAGTAGTAGTTTTGTGCACGTTGTGTCACGTTTCCCATGAGCCACTCACTTCATGGGCTTGAACATGGCCTGGCCGTAGTTTGGAAACGATATGACCAGCTTCAGCTGCGTCCCCCCGGACTTCTGCACTGAAAAACAGCAGTGAGAGCGTCACCATAACAACAACAGTGCACACACACACACACACACACACACACACACACACACACACACACACACATGCCCGGTGTGACAGAGGACATGTGCGTCAGCGCTGAGCTAATGAACACAGGTCATGTCGAGGTCATTACATCTGTTCTCTCACATTCAGCCCTTCTCTGCTATATTTAGCGTGGCTTTGTATTCATTCAGTGATTCGAACACATTCTTCAAAATGACGTGTTGAAGTGGTTCACCGAAAAATATCAGGGTAACACAAAACAAAACACTCGAGGAGCAGAGATGGCGTCACGCTGACGGCTTCATGCTGTAATTAAATACCTGCGACGAGCAGAGGCTTCAGCGCATTGGGTTCAGAGGCCGGACTGGTAAAGCGCTGCCTCAGTAACCCTTCGATGGAGACTTTAAACTTTAACGCTTGTCTCTGTTGTGATGAAAATTCCAATATTTTCACAAAAACCAAACAATTAATCCAGAAAATGAACAACAATCTCCAACACAAAGGCTCTCCAAAAGAACATCATCATTTCAGTCTACGTTACTGAAATGCATAAATCAATCAGAGTAAATCCAGTAACATGAATAAAGGGAGAGCGGGGAGAACTTTAGACAATATAGGCGTGAAAGCGGGCGCTGAAACACGTTTCCTGTGTTCATAGAGGCCCGTGTGAATTATTCATTCATACGTGTTACTGAATTTTAATAATGACTTCTTTATTGATTCCTTCATTTATGGATGGTGAAAGTATACATAATTAAAAAGGTGGAAAAACAAGAGGAATAGTGAATTAGTGCTATAAGATCAAATCAGATATGGATCATATATACAGTACAGTATATATATATATAGGAAGATGGATCTCCTAAAAAAAACCATTGCTATAAATAGTCTATCTGTGTTGTATTTTTTAAGGCAGTCTGTCACTTATAAGCATTTTTAACAGAAACAGATCAATATGTTCATCAGTCTGAAGCCACAGTGCTGGAAAGTGGAATGAATAAAGTAAGAATTTAGTTTCTCTCATATATCGCACCCTGAGTCTCACTGCTGAGAATCCAGCTCACTGTAATTCAGACGACACCGACTGATCCACACTCAGAAAACATGCTGCTGCTTTCAGATCCTCCTTCTGAGCTTCTGTGACGGAGGCACAAAGCGGATTTACACAGCGGGAATGTGAAGCCTCGTTCATTCAAACTGTACGTTAGGTTGAATGAAGTCTCAATCACATGCCGGCCCAGAATACTGAGGGAAAAAAATGGTATTTACAGCAGTGTATAATGAAGCGAGGCCGCGTCCTCTGTGAAGAGAGGAATAACATAATAAACCTCATTCAAATTAAAAACGAATTCTTCAGTTCGCTCAAGATTGTCCTGCTCCGGACGCTCTGCTCTGCTCTGCTGTCGTCAGGAGGATTATGAAGGTAAACCTGACAGATATTGCTACTGAGTGCCTCAAACAGAAGATCCTGAACTCTGTGCAGCAGAGATTTTCTGAAGGTGAGCCTTTCACTGGACTTTATGTTTCCACTGGGATCCAGAGAAGAGCAGAACTCTTCATGATGCTTCTAATTTAAAAGATGTGACTGGTCTGATCATTTGAAACTGTTCATTTCACGTGCTGCATTTACAAATAATCACATTTTGAAGTTTATTTCATTGAAATAATTAGAATAAAAGCTTTGAGATCTGCAGTCGCTTTTGTTTTAGCATGATCCATTCTACAAAAGTGACAAAAAAAATGGTGAAAGAATCACTTTTACAGCAGTGATTCATGATCTTCCAGTAAAGGTACGCTGCAGAATGAAAACAGTGAAACACCAGGTTTAACAGCACTGTTGTTCTTATCATTGTTTAATTGTTGAAGGAAGTAAATACAGATGGTAAAGATTAAACTGTCTGGTAAGATTTTGTTAGGTTGTTTTTGCATTTATCCTCATCCCATGTGTCGCGAGCCGTAGGAGCGGACCGGAAACGCAGAAGGAAATGAGGTGACGATCAGAGCGACTCTATATCTCCCCCTGCAGGCTGGCACTGGCAGTGAGCGGTATAGGAGGAGCAGGATAAAGTTTTATTCCTGCATTTTGAGCTACGTTGTCGCCTCTGATTCATGTGAGAGAGACGCTGTTCTTTCATCTCCACTGTCAGCATCAGCTTTATAACTCACAGCCGAGCCTTAATGCGGAATATTCTCCCGTATCTCAGTGACCTGATAGATGTAGAAAGGCTTTTCTGATCTGACAGACGCTCCTGATTGACCCTGACAAGCGCGCTGCATGATCAGCATGTCGTCCGTTCATGTTCCATCATCCTCTGAGCCTCTGAGGTTCCTCCCCAGCTCCGCCGTCGCTCTCATTTCACTCCAACTACAAAGTCGCTCCACATCTGAGAGCGTTGCCCAAAACCCCGGCTGTCGCACAATCCGTTCAGAAAAACACCGCGCCTTCGCCTGTCCGACTCTTCGGCCGCGATCTGAAAGGAGCGCCGCGTCCAACCTGCGCTGACGATGCGGTGCGTGGCGAGCTCCTGGACCAGGGCGTCCATGTTGGGGTCCCGGTGGGGGTACAGCTGCCAGCGGGAGATGGCCAGGTGGAAGCGCAGCCACGGAGGGTGGCTCTCCCGGCTGCTGTTCCAGGCCACGTCCTCGTAGCCCTCCTGGCTCGCGCTCACCCTGGAATCACACCGAGACGGGAGAACCGGCTATAAAGGCCATCAACGTCATGTCTCGACAGTGTGACTAGTTAAGTTTCTGCTGAATGTTCTTCATGTTTTCTTTAATTTATTTAATTGGGTTTTAGTTCAGAGCCTTAAGAAAACACGAGAGCGTCTCGATTCAATGTGACCCAGTGAGGTTGACAGGGATTCATCATTACCCATCATTCCAGTGTGATCTTATACTGGAGTCTGCCAGCTGTTCAGAAGATGCTCAGTCGAAGGGTTTTCAAAGGCTGGTGTAGATTTCCAGAAGATTCCAAAATCACAGGCGTGAACTTTGAATGTATCTGTGAGTCTTGATGTACAAACTGGATCAGAAACCTGATTCCATCAATCAGCCCGACTCACAGCGTCAATAGAGAAAACATAACGAAGATAAAAACCCTCTCAACTTTCTCTCAAGGATGCGGAGCGACGGTTTGATGTTAATTCGACGCTACAGAAAGAGCCAACGCCGATGACTCATTCTTGTAGGGAATTAAATAAAATATATGAAAAATGACTGGTTGTGTGAGCGTTTCAAGGAGAACGCTAAGTGATTTCAACCTCTCCGCTTTTTCAAAAGAAAGAAAAACCCACAAGAACTTTCTTCTATTTGGCGACTGACATTTTATATATTTACAAATTCATTTTTTTAAAAAAACCCAATTAGCGTGGCAAACGGGAGCGACTGGTTAAATGGGGCTCATGCTGATTGGGAGTGAGTTGCTGGTTGTGTCTCCAGCAGGATGCTGAGATGTATTTCAGCTGCTCGCGTGTCTGCAGAGACGTTAACAAAACCCAAAGAAGCAACACCGTCACAAATACCAGCCGCCCCCGTCGACGGGAGGCGCTGCTCCCTGCAGTCCCGCCCATCTGCTGGAAATCTTCTGCTTCACATGTTTTCCAGAGAAATGCACAAAGAATCCGAGCGTGACGTTATGATTGGAGCTGAGAGTGGAACTTTTAACCCTCTTCCTTCCTTTGACTAGATTGGTCTTTAACCACATCCTGTATGTGTTCCATGAAGGGATTATTCTGTGTCGTATGCGTCGTCGTGGAAAGTTTCTGGTTGAGAGAAGAAGACAAGCGGTGAAACTCCCACCGCTTCATACTGACCACATCAGGGAGCTCTTCTCACTCGTCTTGACCTTCGGCTTGACCTTGAGCAGCCGGTCGTCCGCGGTGACGGCAGGCCCGGGTGTGTTGTACAGAGGATGGTCAAACAGCGCCTCCAGCTTCGACAAATCCGACTCCAGAGACTCGGTTTTGTTCACCAGCTCCTTCCTAGACGTTGCGTTCTTGCGTCCTTTCACTGGCAGGGCCTTATCGGCGTCTTCCTGGGAGGATCGTCTCTGTTTGGCGTCGGTGGGCGGCTCAGCGAGCGCTCTGACTCCTGCGGCGGTGTGGGTGGTGCGTGCCAGGCCACGCTGGGTCGGCGTCCCGGGGGACGGCGGCGGCGGCGGCGGGTCACAGGGCTGCCGGTGAACGCAGAGCGAGACCAGCGCCAGCAGGAGGTGGAGGAAAACGGTGACGAAGGCCAAGGACAGACAGATTGTCCTGGAGCGATGGCGCGTTCGCCACATCGCCTTGCTGGAGGGGAGGAAGAGGAAAACACACACAACCACGCAGGGAGAAGAGTGTTTAGAGCTGAAGCTGAAATAAAAGCATCAACTTGGCATTATGAAGACCGAACACGCGTTCAGCCAGCTCTCTCACATCATGAAAAGAAATCAATTCATTTGCATCCTCCGACGGCCTTGGCTTCCTCTTCTCTCGTTGTACAAATCATTCAGTACCGGATTCACGGAGAAGCTGTTGACTTACATGAAGTTTCTCTCCCTCATGAGGCTTCCCGGCGGCTCGCTGCTTTTCCCCGCGGACTGAGAAGAGACTGCATGGGGATCCCGCCAGTTTTAAGCTAACTGTTAGCCGCCGGGATGAGGACGGGCGCGGCGCCAGGTTAGAGTGATCTGGACGGCGGTCGATGTGTTTACTGTGCGTTTGTTTGGTCTGATGAAGCATCTCTTGTCAACGGGAGCAAAGGCCAAACCCCAGAGGAGCTGATTCACCTGTTGCTCGCTGTGGAATCAGGTAACCGTACGTTTTATTCGAGACTAGCCGACGTCACGTCACAGAGAAACCCGGTTTACATGTGCTTTTTGGTCGTTTGCCTCCGTTCTGACGGATCTATTTCTGCAGCGTGGACAAACACGCCGCTTTTAGACGCCGCTCCAGTTGGGGCCCTGCCACGCTGGCAGGAACAGATCTGAAATGTTTGGATAACCACACACACACACACACACACACACACACCACGCCAGCCTCTGGTTCAATGGTGTCAAACTGATTTCAGCACAAAACAATCAGACACACAAAGAAAAATAAAATCCAAACTTTGAAGAAGTTGAAAATGTAAGAGGAAAAAAAAAACCCTCAGAAAAGAACATTTTGTATTGTTTTGCTTTTTTTTATGATGCCTCCGAGCAGAGAGAGCATTTGATTTGTCGCGTTTTGCAGCTTTCGGCATCGATGTTTTTCTAAAGTCTTTATTTTGTCACTTCATCAATTAGGAGGTTTGGTTCCGCCTCGCCGATCCGTCAGCTCAGGTCTTGGCGTCTAGACTCACTGCTCGCTCCGAAACGCTGCAATCCCCAGGAAATGAATTACAAACAGCCGTTCGTTCTATTGAAAAATCAAAGTTAGTGTTCTGTTTTGGGTTTTTTTCTTTTTCCAATTTGCCATCTCATTTTGTTTGCAGTTGACAGATTCACGCTGCAGCCACTGATTTACTCCTTTCCTATTTTCCATGAAACAGAATTCAGTGGGTGTCTTTCCTTTAGCCAGTATTTATTAAACTAACCGCTGCAGACCAGAGCAGCTGCTTTGGGAATGCTCTGACCGAGTTGACCTGATAAAATTTAGTCAAGCTGCTATTGTATGACGAGTTTTCAGACCAGCATGGATAAAAAAAATTGCTCATTGAGGCTCCGTTTACACTGTTTTCGAGTGAAAATGGAAAATTTCCATGGCGTCTTGGGTGTTCGGAGTCACTGAAAACATGATTTTTCCAACGAGTGCTTTTATAAATCTTTTTATGCTTTCTTGAAATACTGTCCATTAAAAAACTGAGTGGAATTAAGTTTTGACAGTGTCAACTGCCTATATAGGAGCTCTCTTCAACACAAGCACAGAGTTAAAACCGTGAAGGTCGCCGCCGAGCGACCTTTGATTCAGACTGCAATGGAAAAGCCCGGCCTCCTCTGCGTGACGCTCATATTCTGAATTTAAAAACAGGATTTCACAGCTGCAGCAAAGGGTCAATCAATACAAAAACTTTTATATGAAGTTATAAATAACGACGCGGCGCTCGCCGCAGAACGATCTTTATCCGTAATTTCAAGACTTTTCGAAACGGAGTTCTGCCGTTAGGAGATCACTGCTGGGCTGCAGTGTTAGAGCTGAAAACGTGAAGAAGAGGGAGCGACGTGCACGATCAGACACGTGCACGGCAGCGGCCTGAGCCGTTAGCCCGACTCTCCCGATCTGGACAAACGAAGCGAGACTCGCCACACGTGATCTGACCGCCTGAGACGTGTTGATGCCACGCGTGAACGTGAACATGTGTGTTTTCTGCTTTATTTCCCACAGTGCACAGCGTACGCCACGTTCTGTTTTATTATTTTCATCTATTTGGAACAGCTGCTACACGCTGCCCTCCCCCACATTATTTATGAATCTATTACATCCTTTTGTGTTTTGGATTTCTTCACTGAATTTAAATGTGTTGAGGAGAAACTTTTTTACCACTTCGTCTCCTCCTCACTTATTGATTTGAATTATTCTGTTTTTAACAAGGGACCGGACAACGTGTCTGCAGTCACTGTGATGCATTAGCAGCCTCCAATAAATTAAACTTCTGTGTACTGCTGTCTGTTTCTCATTGGTTCACAAACTTTTTTTATGAGGAAAACCAAGAGAGAAAGGGCTTTTCTCACCTGGGTTACAAGTTTCTTTAAAGACGATAGAGCATCTTACTCCCATCATTATTATTTAGTCCCTTCACGACATGATATGTGAATAAACATTTAACTTATGTTTACATTATTACATGATTCATCAGTGTTCGTTCAAAAGGAATTTAAAAAAGGCAGAAGTAAAATTGGGAAAAATAGCAAAACCATAAGAAAATGATAGAACAGCTTAAAAAAACCTAAAATGTCTACAATTTCTAACATAAGAAAGTGAAATATGGCAGGAAAAAAGCATAGAAAACTGTTTCGAGGTAAAATGGCTAAAACAGCTAAAAGTTCAAAAACTGTCAACAAAAAAAGCTTGAAAAGAACAAAACTGTTAAAATCAGGCACAAAAACTGGTTCAATGTAATAAAATGTTATATATCCTGAACTGTAGTTAAAATTTCATGAATGCATCGTAAGATAGTTTTTCTTTGTGCATCAAAACTATACATGAGCTGCATTCGCCTCATTTTAATGGTAAAATGTTCTTTATGGCTCCAGAACAACTAGACTTGAAGGAAAGTCACTGAAGTTATGGTCACCACACACACACACACAAACACACACACACACACACAGAGCCGTGAATTAACTGTCATTAAATCCCCTTTATGTATAACAGATTTAAATATCTGAATTCAGTAGAATATCGTGTTTAAGATTCAGTTGGTTTTACCTAAATGCAACCGAGGGAAGCGTTGAGAGTGTGTGTGTGTGTGTGTGTGTGTGTGTGTGTGTGTGCGCGTGATTCCGCCTCCCTCTCCAGGCAGGACGAGACGTTTCATGTTCCTAGCGCCGGTTCGAGCTGAGGCTTTGATGGCGGGACCCCGGGCCGCGCCGCGAGTCCCGCAGGACGCACGAGGCCTGTGAAGTGCGCGCGCTCCTTTAAAGTCTCGAGCGCGGCGTCGGCGTCGGCGTATGCGCGCTCGCCCGCCGCCGTCCACGTGAGAAAAAAAGACGCCGCGTTCGGCAACACGCACGTGTGTCACCCGCCTGCTGGGGGAGCGCGCCTGGAGCTGGAGAGGTGGATTAAAAAGATGGAGTTCCAAGGTTTTTCTTATGGTCTCACAGGTGGCGCCGTTCATTTATTATTCAGCAGCGTTCAGAAAACACTGACGCTCTGCAGATCAGCGTGAGCGCTGTGCAAATGAAGCTAAAAAAAATAAACTGAGAAAACCCACAGTGGGATTGAAAGCTGCTGCAGAAGGGAAATTATAAATAACATTTTTTGCATTTGTACATAAGTTTCCCCTTATTAAAGAAGCTCCCTTGTCTGTTTCCTTTTAAAAGTGAGTAAACAAAGGCTCGGGACGGTTTCAGCAGCCGGAGCGCCTCTCTGAATTAATCCAGGGCGGAAAGTGGATTAAGCAAGGTGAAAACTAGAAAATGGAAGACGATTATTCATTCAACCGTCATTCATTCACCGATTTGTTGAATCACTCTTCTGTCACAACTACATTCCTGCTGCAGTGGGAGAACCGGGAACGGCAGCCCCAGATTACCGACAGCTTTCAGATCTGCTGCAGGACAACAGCAAGAGCTCGACAGAGAGGTCTGTAGTCCGAACCTCTTCATGAGACTCATGTCAGAGACAGAGAAACCGTTAGAATGACCCGGAGCTGAAGCGGCGCTTCAATGTGGCATCACACAAACTCCCGTCAACTTCAGAAAAGACGTTTATTGGAGGGAACTTCAGGCGAGAACAACTCAAAAGAACAAGAATGGAACAGGAAACAGACGTGACAGAAGACAGAAGGATAACTGTGTGAAGCGGTGAACTGAGCCAGCGGCTGTGAAGTGAACCCTGCTGCGCTTCCTCGAGTCTTTGGAGGAGTCCAGATTAAAAACAGGGCGGGGCGGGGCGGGGGGGACTCAGGACGTCTTGCCGGGGTAGCCGGGGGGCAGCAGCCGGTGGGAGTTGCTGCGGACCCAGGGGTGGTCCATGACGCTCCTCAGGGGGAGGCGGGCGGTGGGGCTGTGGCGGAGCAGCTTCGAGATCAGGTCCCGGGCGCCGTCCGAGACGTTCTTCGGGAACTGCAGATCCACCTGGGGGGAGACGGGGGGGGGGGTGAAACTACTGATCCATCCGTCTGCGCTCCGCCCCGGGACATGCAGACAGAGCTAAAAACCGACACTGACCTTTGTGATCCTCTTGTACGTTTCCGTGTGGCTGGCGGTCTCAAAAGGAGGGTTGCCCACCAAACACTCGTAGCAGAGGACGCCGATGCACCACAGGTCGACCTTCTCGCTGTGCGTGTGTCCCTCCACCATCTCTGGAGGGAGGTAGTCCAGCGTCCCGCACATGGTCCGGCGTCTGCGGGTTTGGAGAAGGTCGCGGCGTTTCAGATGCTGGCTGCGATTTTAAAAGATCTGGACGGGAGGCGAGTCCGGCGGCTCACCTGAGAGACGGCGCGTGAACCGACCAGCCGAAGTCGGCGATCTTCAGCTCGCCGCGGTAACCCAGCAGCAGGTTCTCGGGCTTGATGTCGCGGTGGATGACGTTTTTCTGGTGGCAGTACAGCAGCGCGTCCGATATCTCCTCCATGTACTGAAAACGTCCAGAGGTTGAGAAAACACCATGAGTGAAACACATGCGATCCTGCGGCGCCGCGGCGCGGAACGGAAGGGTTCGGTCACCGTGGCCGTGCGCTGGTCGTCGAACCGTCCGCATCGCTGCAGCTCTTTGTACATCTCGCCGCGCGGAGCGTACTCCAGCACCAAGAACACCCGCTTCTGGTCGTGGAAATAATTGTAGAAGCGAAGGATGTTCGGGTGCCTGAAAGAAATCAAAACCACTTCCTGGGATTCTGTTTGAAGCAGTATTTCCACCACAGACATTCCTAAACACACCGAGCAGGACAAGAACAGAGACCAGTCCTTTTTTCAGAGTTAATGCAGAAATGTCATGCATTTTAATGCTACGCTGTAAAATCTTTAAAGCCATGATCATCAATCAATCGATTTAATGACTATTAAAGCTTCTTAAAAGCCGCTCAGAACCCCAGTCCATCATGAGCGACTGTGACCAGAGTTGTCTCTTCTGATGAGCTCGAGGTGATTTTCTTCCATTTTTATTTCATATCATGAGCCTTGTATCTTATTCCACATCGTTTCGTGAGTTTAGCATTTCGTTACACACTCTTTTTGTTCCTGATACCGGAGGAAGGACCTGGTCCAGATGGACTAATCCGTCCACATGAGTGGAGAATCAAACATGAAGGGTTTCGCCGTTACTAACTTGAGATGTGACTGGATCTCGATCTCCCTCCTGAGCTGATGCTCCACGCCTTCTTTCTCCATCTGCGACTTGAACAGAACCTTCAGCGCCAAGATGGCTTGAGGTTCCTTCAGCCGGGCCAGGTAGACGTTACCAAACTTGCCCTTTCCAAGAGGCCGGCCGATGTCGAAGTCGTCGATGCTGATTTTCCTGATATTGAAGATGGAGCGGTCACGTTCACGTTCGAGCTCAGCTGAAGAGGAGCCGCTGAGGACTTACCGTGAAGCTGAACTGGAGGATGAACTGGTACATTCTCTCCCAGGGCCTGAAACACACAAAAAATCACATCTCCGTATTGCTTGGCTGAATGACAATGAAAACTCACTTCATGTCGATGATCGGAGGATTTTGAGGAGAGAAAAATCAAACATAGCATTTGCATGACTACAAATCTCAACAGATCTGCTAAACTGAAACACAATATTGCTTCATTTTGTATCAAAGAGGGAAAAAAAAACTATTTGAAAATACTTTAAAAAGTGTCAAACATGTTCAGGGGCCGCATACAGCTCAACGTCAGCTACATGATGAAAAGGCACATTTTCACAAAAACCAAACAATAACTACTAAAAATCACTACAATCTCAACACAAAACCGATTTCAATTAAATTCAGTGAAAAGGTGCCTCTCTATCACGGCAGCATCACTGAAGCCTCTAGCGGACCAGCTCTGGTCCATGGGCCTCATGTTTGACACCCCTGCTTTCAAATGTTGATAAATGTTGCAAGTTACCTGTGACGGTATTTCTGCTCTCTTTGCGCGGCTCCACCAGAACACGCTGTGGACCCTCCAGCATGCTTGGCGTAGCAAACTGAGATCAGGGGGTCAAACACACGAAAGCTCGTAAACAACAGATTCACATCATACACTGCTGATACGTAATGTACGTCTGCTGCTTAAATAAAAAACAAAAAGTGTGGCAAAGCACACAGAGACAAATCTGAAACATCACACCAAGAAATGCTTCGTTAATCTCTTCCTGATCAGAAAGTGCAGCGATAAAATCCATACGTTCAGATAAAGCTGGACGTGCCATCATGTGCAAGGCATCATGGGATTAAGCCTCTGACTCAGAGAATATTCTTGTATTCTCTGAGTCAGTCTTCTATTCATGTAAGCAGCATGATATTTTCTCTCATTTGGAAAGAAATCATGTAAATGCGGCGATAAATATACGTGCTGAAGGTGTTACAAACGGCTTACATTGCTTCTTAAAGGGTTCAGGACATTTTATTAATCCATGTTTGAATTAAATTAAAAAGGTCACACTACACACAGGATGTTCAAGTACCTGGTAAACCAGACAAGAAACTTAAAAAAAAAAAAAAAAGCATGACATCAGTTTTCTTAGAAGTAACAATAAGAGCTACGGCTTTAAACTGTAAATACAGTGGGAGAATCTGCACATTATTTCAGGACTGATGGTTACTCACCGGTCTCTGCAGACCTCTCGGTTCATTTTCCTTATTCTGTAAGGCAGAAAAACAGAGGTCGCATACAGATTTCCTCTCAATAATGACAGAAAGACTTCTCTCATCATTCACCTTAACTGGTAGCTTCAAGACACATTTCTTCTCAACTTTAAGTAAGCAAACTCTGCAGGAAGATGATTTCAAACCAGATAAAGCTCATTTCAAATCACTGAACATTTTAACTTAGGGCTGTCAAAAACACACTTTAGGTCTGGAGCCACTCCAGTCAAATACTGCGTTTTATATTGATATAATGAAGAATGTTCGTAAGGCTTTCTGTGGACAATGGAAACAGGCCAAGTGCACAATCTGTGGTCAGGCTACATGATAAAGGCTATTTAAACCCAAGAAACAATCTACCTGCTCAGAAGGCGACAACCAAGGCACAAACACGCTGTTGTAGGGGTGTAACTATATATCAACAGAGAAAGACAGGCCACATCCTCCCAGTTCCTGGTTTTTATCCTCTTTTTAACAGCTGGATTAAACGTTAGCAGAAGGAGCTAGCACGTTCAAGAGTTAGCTAACGCGAGCTAAAGTTTACGTCAAGTTGAACGATCTGTTTCGCATTGAAATAGGTTTTGCGTCTTTTTGTTAACTGCTACCAGATAATAACAACACCTAAAAGATATAAATACCTGCATGGCTGTGCAGAAAAGTTTCGGTAACTTCGCAGCGTGCTGAAAACTGTGTTTTCAGCTGTTCTTCCTCGACCGCCAGTGATTCAAACAGCCGCTGTGCTCTCACCTGATTGGTCGGTGGGGCTCCCAGCGACGGCTCTCATTGGCCAGAAGGGTTCAGAAGGAGGCGTGGCGATTGGTGGATATCAGCGTGAGCACGCCCTCCACCGTGTCAGTTTTCAAACCGTGTCCAGTAGAGAGCTTCATTGAAATACATGGAGAAAACATGCAGGACAGGGACTGTCCGGGACCTGGACCTGGACCCGGACCCGGACCCGGACCCGGACCCGGACCCGGACCCGGACCCGGACCCGGACCTGGATCAATTTTATGATGAATGGACTGGACGAGCAAAACAGTTCCACCTTAACCATACGCTTTAACTTTAAACTTTTAAGTTTTTTTGTTGTTGTGCATCATATTTTTGTAAAGTCAAACAGTTTTTTACTAAAAACGACCAAAGTCTCAACATAAAGTCAGTTTTGATTACATATTCAGATGAAGAATACAGAGATATATTTAAAGAAAGAAAAAAAATTTCCCTTCTCTGTTTTATTGTGCATGTTTTTGCAAACTTACCCTGACAGATAGGTAAAGGTCTCTTTCATGGCAGCACCACCGAGATATCAGCCCGGGCCTCTGTTGTGTCGTGTCTTCAGACATTTCTTTAAAAAGAAAAAAAAAAAAAGAATCAATGTTTTCATGAAAAATGTTTACAATTTGCTTGGCGGTGTGGTGGGCCGGATTGCAGCTCCTTGTGGGCTGGTTTTGGCCCAAGGGCCTCATGTTTGACACCTGTGATCCCCAGCTTTTCTCCAGCAGCAGAGTCCAGACTCCAGGGAGTCGTACTTGCTGCCATAGTCTGAAAGCAAAATTAAATAAATGCTCCTTTCTGCACTTGATTTCTCTCTTTTTCATTAGCATTTTAAAAATGACTGTGATTTATGCACGCGTCTCTCTCACTGTATCTATTTATCAATATTTTATAAAGGTTGCTGTGATGGAATAATGCAGATCAGGTTAAGCGTGACTCGTTCCAATTAAAATTTCTGCCGTGCTTGAACTCTTTGTGCTTTGTCTGGCTGCGTCTGTGCCCCGACTCAGCGCGGCGTGAAGCTGGTTTACATACTAAATGGTGTTTACAGCTTCCAAATTACAATGCACAGCCTCTTCTGTGACCCCCCCCAGGAGCCACGAGCTCCTCGCCATTCTTACTTTCCTTTCGTACATTTTCCTGTTTTAACACATTTTTTCGATGAGCTCAGAGAGAAGTCAGTCATTATACAGGATGTTGGTCGCATCGCTGCTTACACGTTGTATTTGCAGGCTTACACCTTGGAGCCTCCTGGGTAATTCACTTCCTTCTAACTGGTTCACCCTCACTGGCTGATTACAAAAAAGACGCTACAGCTCAACAGCTTCATTTTATCAGGTCTGGAATGCAAGATTTTCTACCTTAAATCAGCTTTACATGTGTTCATGTCTTGTTCGATGCCATAAACCACATGTGAACAGATAATATTCCATGTTTATTTAACAGCAAGAAAAGAAACAGCATCTTTCTGTTGCTATTTCTCTTTTGCAATGAGAAATAAAACTTGTGATATATTGATTTTAATGACTCAAGTATAGAAAAGCAGCACAGTTGTTTGCATGGGAAAAAAACACCCCCTCCATTCAACACACACACGGAGATACAAAGTGCAGTCAGAGTCAGAATGTTACTGATCAGTTTCTGACTTATTCAGATGTATGACTGATGTTTCCTGACAACAGTCCAAAGCAGGAGCAGCTATTTCTGAAAAAGCAAGCGGCTCAAGGACCGAGCCTTCGGGCGCACCGACTGTCATTTCATTGATTCCTGAGGAATAAAAATCCATATTTATTATGTATATGTTTTCATTTTATAAGAGCATTTGACGGCAGTGCTTTCTGAAACGACAGTGTTTCAAGAGGAAATGCATTGTCTTTCAGCATTTCATTGTCATAGAAACGCTGAAAACAATGGTTTCACCACTAACAAGTGCTGTTTTTTGTAATGAAACCGCACTCGTGCACAAAAAAAAATATGCTAATAATAACATGAACAATTGTAAGTAGAAACTTTCCCAAACATATTTCCAGAACATCTCTGGCAATCTGCAGTGCTTTACAAAGAAATAACAGAAATCCAGTGAAACAAAGTGATTAAGAATCTTAATCTTAGGCAATTATTATTATTATGATGAAATACCTGAAAGCAAAGGGATTAAAAACAGAATCAGAGGAAGAATGATTTATGGTGATTAACAGATTTAGTCTGAGGGCCGCCAACCGATGTCCTCCCAGCCACTAACATTTAGAGCATTAATGGTTTCAGGGTCATGCCACTGTGGAGGCCGCCATGTTTGAGGAGTGGTTCTGCAGTTTTATTGGCTCTGGGCGCTGTTGTCATGTAAACAGAGAACCAAAACACAACAACTGCTCTCAGCTGGTGAATAAAGTGGAGATCTGCTCACACCCAGACTGGACTCGTGGAGAGACCTGCGACCTTTATGTTGACCTTCATTAAAGCCGTGTCTGCACTGAGGTTCACTCTAAAACCAGACTGAGGCATTCCAGAAGCATGATGTCTCGTTTAAAGACACGCTGTGGTGAAAACGTGGGGAAGCTTCACTCCAGCAGCTGGTGAGCTGGGTGGTGGGCGGCGGGTGGGCGACACATGAGATTCCAGCTCTGGGAGGGGGTCTCGTTCCCCTGCACTTTGAAAAAAACTCCAGCTTCAGATGTGATCCACTTATCGCCACGGATCCCTTTATTATATATTCTTTATTTCAGCAGCCTGCTGCCGTCCCCCCTCGGAACGCCTCATTAGTTTCAGAGGGGAGACGAGCTAATGAAATGCATCGCCGCACTTACTGACGGCTGGGGAAAAAAAAAGGGCTTACACACACACTCATACACACACACTTACATCCATATTAATACTGGATTGTGTTTCTCATTTTTCAATAAAAAAAAAAAAAGCCTACCAGCGATGTTGAGATGAAAGATTTATCGCTCCCTCTTTCTTCTGCTGTCCTCTGTCACCCTCCTCCTTCGCTCACACACTCCTCCCTCACTCACACACTCCTCTCTCAAACTCTCTGGATCTTTGAACCTTCTCTGAAATCTGCAAACTCACAGGCTGAGCTCTCAAAGAGCCGGCTCCTCTTCCTCACAAAGTCTTCAGCTTTCAGCTTTCAGCTCATGAATAACCCAAACCAAAGTGTTGCGTTTATGTTTTCCTCGGTGGAATTATGTTTTTTATCATTATTAGCTATAAATAGCTTTTATTATTATTACCCTGCAGAATGTTTGAGCCAGAAAAACAGTAGGAAACATCGAGGGACACTGAGTGATGTTTAAATCCTTCATCGACTCTGTTTTGAATCGATTGGTGTTGAATTGGTTGAACGAAATGAATTGATTTTAATTTGAATTTGAAAATATGAACAAATGAAACCAACCATCCTCTACAAACACACACACACAAGCACACACAGGTTGCTCTGAACTTGAGGGTTGCTAAGATACAGCACTAAGTCTTTTCCATCACAGTGAGGACTCGGTGAGATTCCTCTAAACTCTCCAGCAGCAGTTCGTGGATTAACCTTTAATGTGAAATCATCTGTCATGACTTGACACAGATCTGACGAGATCAGGTCGTCTTCGACTTGTTGCTTCCCCGCCGTCGTTCGAGAGTTCGCCCTCCTGATTGCTGTGAATGTTTTTTCTCTGAGTTGCCGTCACATTCTTGCCCAGAGGTTTGTTGTGAGATGATTCTGATACATTTGCTTCACCTGCAGGAACCTTAAAATAATCCATTTTTATGGCGCTGGGTCGAAGACGATATACGGCGGCCGCCACTGGAAATCCATTATGTGCACTAACTTTAAAGCCGCTTTAAATTTTAAGCTGTAAACTGCGCCTTAGGTTCCGAAACTCCCCAGAGGAAGACGCATGACGTCCGCACCCTGGAAGCACCGGCGGGGAAAAAGAGCTGTGATTTATCAGCAACAAGTACCAGCAGAAGAGAAGAAGAGCTGGAAGGCATGGTAAAGCAATGTTTTCTGTACAGCGGAGACCCAAACAAACATCGAGCTTCACCTCAAATACCTCCAGTACTGTATCGGCTCCTGAGTTCCATGAAGACTGAGACACGGAGGAATCTGTTCAAAAGGACATGAAGAAGAACAATGTTCTTAGTTATTCTTCGTACAGAAATCTGCAGTCTGAACGCCGTTATTCATGATAAAATAACAAATAGATTTTATGACACGAGTTATATGTTCAAGGAACGATGCAAAGAGCGGACATGAGGAAGGCTTACAGAAAAACATGCGTGTATAAAGACAAACATTTTAGTTCAGTCTTGAGAAGTTTTCATCTTGGACATAAATTCTAGATACAAACTCATGGGTTCAGTGTTTAACATTTTGAACATTATTTTGAACATCTATAATAATATGTTTCATTAACAAGTCTCCATTTTGTATTCATTGAAATTTTAATTGACTTCTGAAGAACTTATTTAAACATTTTTGCTTTTAGATATAAAAGTAACATAGCATATTATGTTATACACTGATGTTAAACTTAGATTCTTTTCATTGTAAGTATTCCATTTTTACTTTTTTTTCCAGCTCACACATTTTTAGACACTGTGTTGAAAATATTGTAATTGTTTAAACATCACGACACGACATCCTGTGACCGACTGCATGATGGTTTTACCCTGAATAAGACTTCACAGCCACACACACCCCCAAACACACACACACACACGAACTAGAGTATTCTATCATCACTGACTGTCGGAAAACAAGACCTAACAAGCACAACAGGTTCTCTAATTTTCACTTTTTCAGTGCTAAAGCAGATTTATTTGCTGTCAGGAGTATTGATGCTATGATATCGATCTGTGCGCTAATAGAGCCGACCTACTGTAAAACACAGCGGAGGAACCATGGCTCTGCCGGCTCTGCTGGCAGTGGAGGCATAAAACACGCCTCAAGACATTTATGGCTGAGATGAGTTTAGCAGTTTGAGAAAACTCGGTTTAAGATTAATTATTGGATTTTTATAACCAGGAGCGAGCAGTTCAACAGATACTGCTGAGTGTGTCGCACCCGGCCTCCCCTCACCGGGAAGACGACGGCGGATCGGTCAGGATAAATCTTTCCAAACCGGCACTATCACAACAGCTGACTGGGAAAAACTACGTGGCTCCGCAACCGGCTCTTTGAAAAAGAAAGGTTTCGTGCACGTCCATTCACTCTGCTGACCCATGACCGCTCTGCCAGATTCAACCACATCATCAGATCTGCAATGACGTGACAGAGCAGACGCCTCAGCGCACACACACACACACACACACACGCAGATGAAAGGCGCCACAGGGGAAGCGCAGCGACCGGCTCTGATGTGCAGAGACAACAGTTTCTCCTTGAATGTGGAGGGGAATAAGAAGAACGGTGCCGACTGTAGAAATGTTTGTGAATCCGCCGCCGGGCGTCTGCGGCACTTTGTTCCTAAACGAGCGCTTTAAAGAACGTCGGCCGGTCAATCAATATCACAGCTTTCATCAACAAACACCAATAATGTCAATACGTCTCACAGCGGGGGAGGCGGGAACACCTTCGCTCCAGCCACCACAGTCTTCCACAAACCAGAAGGAGCAGGACTGGATTAATGCGCACACTAAAGCAATGGCCTTGAGCACCTGCAGAGGTCGTCAAAATGGCAGCACGGGCCAGAAAGAAGCGGTTTTAATGAGAAGGCTGACACATACTGGCCTTTCTCAGGAGACTCTGAAGCTTTCATAAGAGACATGCCTTTGAAAATGGGTCTGAAATTCAAAAAGAGCTGAAATGAATCACATCCAGGACGTGCTTCACATGTTGGAGGAACGTGGCAGAAAGAGTCTGGCTGACCACCATCCGTCCTCGAGGAGAAGAGGATCCTGAAGGCGGTGTGAGACTTAGTCATGGACTCCCTCATCAGAGCTCCCCGGTGAATATTCAGACAAAAAAAATACTTCTTCAAGAAGTTTGAGTCATTTTATTGTAAACTGGAGAGTTTATTGGAAAATGCTACAACATGTTTAACAGCCAGATGTTTGCTCCCGTTTACATGACGTTTTCAAGTGGAAAACAGAAAACTGTACTTTGAGTGTCTGTTTACATGAGAACGATGTTCGGAGCCGCTGAAAACTGCTCCCAAGGAGGAACTTTTAAAAAACACTCGACTCTTTCTCCATGAAAACGAGGAAAAACAACAAAAACGATGCGTTTTCACTTGAAACGTTGTCGTGTAAACAGGGTTAAAACATTCCAGCAAATCCACACAACTAAGTTCCAAATGATGAAGAGAAAACTTCACCGTCTTTAAATGGGTTATGAGTTTGTACTGAAGTGATCATGTGACAGACACTGCGGTAGAAAACATCACCGCTGGTGATCTAAAGAGATATACATGCACGACCTTTAACTGTTCCCTCTCCTCCCATGTAAAATGCTGGTAAGCTCAGTGAAAGTCCTGAAGAGCCTCTCAGAGAATCATTACCCGTCACAGTGAGAGCATTTCACTGTCGAAAGTAGCCGAGTCTTTAGTGTGACTCTGTGGCTCTTTGTATGAATATTTAACAACATCGAGGAGACACTAGGAGAGGGAGGAGATATATAAATATATATATGAAGAGTGTGTGAGGTGAATAATGGATGAGGTGCGCAGGGTGGGTGCATGTTTACGGCCACACGAGGCGCCGGATTAATCCGAGCATTGTTATGGTAAATGCACAGCGCAGCAGCGTGAAATGGGCCAAGCAGGTATATCTGGGGAAAAGCTATCAGTGTATTAAGGCTGGCGTCGGTCCCGGCAAATCCAGACGCATCCCAGTCAAATCCGTCTCAGTCATTAAACGTAGTGCTGCCGGAAAATTTCTCAACATTAATAATCCCAAAGAATACATTTTTATTGCCGGATACCGAACAAAAAAAATAAATAAAAAGAGGTTCTCTCTGCTTCGATGTAACGCTGAACAAATGGCCGCCATCAGGCGCCCGGGTTGCTCGCTCAGGCAGCCACTCATCGGCCGCGACCTCCGCTCCAATCAGACGGAGAAAATCTGTCCCCAATTCTAAACTTAGTGAGAGATGACTAATTCATGAGGCGAGAGGCGCTCCGGCGGAGGCAGCAGCGCCGCTGACGGCGGAAGGTGTCGGCTCGGCGCCGCGTTCCAGCTTGGCGACGGTCGATTCGCACGACGGCCAGTTTTCAGGGGGATTTGTGAGTAAAGCTTCCAGAGGGGATTTCGCCGAAGCAACTACTGCTGAGTAACGGTGCTGGCAAACACTGGGAGAGAGAGACGGTTTCAGAATACAGCGGGAACTAACAAGCTCTCCTGCCACTTGTTTAAAGTCGATGAGCAACATGAGACCGGAGGTCTTGACTGAAAACGTAAAACTTTCCTGGTTCTGGGTGTGTGAAATGCCGCCACGGCGCACACACACACCACAGATACTTCTTCACGCAGACGGACAGCGTTTTGTTTCGGCTGACACCAGAAGCTCATGAAGCAAATTACATCAGAATCAGTTTGTTTCCAGGAAATTCAGCATGTTTACAGAGGCTGGAGGGCGCCTTCGATGCAGAGAGCACGGTGCTATTTACCTCCACTGGAGGGTAAATGACTCGTAATGAGACTTGAACTGCGGCTGTGGGGGGCGAGACTGCGAGGGAACATTAGAAACTCATCAAACAGCAGAGAGAGTGTGTGTGTGTGTGTGTGTGTGTGTGTGTTAGCGAGGGCAGCCTGACCTGATGGGGTCAGGACGGTTTTAGTACACAAACACTGATACATGCGGCTGATCGGTCAATAGACGGCGGCTCGTTCGAGGTCACTGAGGTTTGTGGACTCTTCGCTGCTTCATGCTGTGGTTCCTTCTCAGAGGCGTCGGTCTGAATGTTCTCTTTCTGCAGCTGCAGATGAGCTGAGGTTATGCTATTTTCAACATCAGCACTTTATTTTCTCGTGTGAGATTAAGGTTTGTTCTAAACATCGACCCATATTTACTTCCACTGATTTAGAGAATTGACTTTACGCTTAAAAATTATGACTCTAAGCTCATGAGGACTACTTATTGTGTTAAAATACGTTGCTATGGACAAATTATCTCCACTTTCCAACTGGATTTACAGTGAAAATCGCAGACTTACACTGCGACACAAAGTGGTTGAGGATTTTGCAGCTTTTCTAGAAACGTGGAGCAGAAAAATAAAAGGGCGTTTCACACTGGAAATGTGCCTGTTTGCTTCACTGTAAGAGCAAGTATGTCAGTGTGCCGGTTCCAGCAGGTCAAAGGTGAAAGCAGTGGGTGACTGATGAAATGTAATCCATTAGAAATACTACTGTATGAGAAAAAAACAATTACAACCTAGATAAAAAGGCTCCGTGTTTTTTTGTTTTCATTTTTTTTTCTTTATAATTATCTGACTTATTTGTCAAAATAATTCAAATCCTTATATTTCATTTACATCATGTGCCAAATTTCTTGAAAAAACAAAATCAATCAAGTGAAACAATTTCACTTTTCTGAAGAGAAGTTGTGTTTGGTACAAAACGGCAAATGATAATAAATATTGCATCAAAACTGAGCATTTTGGAAATGCACACCGAGGCCTTGATTCTCTCACTGGAATCGTGAAAACAGAGAATTATAAAGAGATTTCTGAGGGAAATGTTCTACCCAGTGTAAGGAAACCTGGTCTGAGTCACAGATCAAGGCTCTCATGAAGCAGACATCCAAAGCTGCACTCGTGGTTGAAAATGGACAGCAATGAGTCCTGATCTGAAGCTATTGTACAAGTTGGATTTCAGTGGGAAATATCCTTTAACCCTCCTCTTTAATTCCGTGCTGTTAGAGACGAAGCGCAGTGGGTGCGCACGCAGCTCGGGGGGCTGCTGCTGATTTGCTGCTCGTCTCTGGCAGCTCTGTAAACCAGCCTGATCGTTACTGTCAGCCAAACCCCGCAACACCACTCCTCCTGCTGCTTTCAATGAGGAAGCTCCACCAAGACATTTAACACTCACACACACACACAAAACGGATACTTTCACAAACTTTTCCCTCTGAATACATCAGTGGCTTCCTGAGGAGTGTAACATTCGTGAAGCAGCGTCTTCCTAACACAACTTTCTCCCGCTTCTCGGGGAAAACATGTCTCATCCAGTCTTCATCACCCAATCTGACACATCGCCATTTACTTCCTCCTCATGAATATCAAGACTTTATTTGGTATTTTTGGAAGCACCTTTGTCGGCCTCCTCCTCGGTGCGCCGCCTGTTTCTGTGTAAAAGCAGCTGCCGGCGTTTTATTCCTCCGAGTGACGAGTCGGCTTCTTAAAACGCCGTTTTTTTTTTCCCACTGACTCAAGACAAATGTGTCATTTGACTGGAAGCAACACTCGGAGCGACGCTTCTTTTCCTCGCTGCGTGACTGTTTTGCAGAAAGGTAAATCACAGTTCTTCCATCTCTTTGAAGATTACTCGCTCACCTCAAGACGTCTCCGCTCCAACTCAAACATTGCTCCAGCCCCACCGGAACTCAGAACCCTGTCAGAAACTTGTTTAAAAATGACGCATTCTGCTTTTTCTCTTACACGAAACGGCGGCGGACGCTCATGATGTTCTTATATGTGGCCATGGGACAGTGATGCTGGTGGCAAATTACAAATGAATATTCACAATGGGATCAAAATATGATAAACATTCACCTGCTGGGAATATCCGGTGCTTGTAAACACACACAGAGTCTGCGTTCCTTTATAACCACATATCAGTTTATTTTACAATCAAGTCAGTTCACACAGGATGCTCCGTCGCATTAAAACTGGCGCCAACATGAAACAATCACATTGCTATTGTCGCCCAGAGGGGCGATCGTATCAGGGGTTATTACAAACGCCTCAGCAGAGGAGGAGAGGCGGCTCGGCCGGGCCCGGCGCTCGGCCCGGCGGGATCCGAGCCGTCGGTCGTAAGAAGATGACACTGGTCTTTAAAAAGAAGCTCTTCAAGTTGCATCAAAATATGTACACATAAAAAATATTACAAATCTTATTGAAAGACTAGTGCGGTAGGAGAGAGAAAGACACGCGTGAGAAGGTACGGATGGCGAGGACGGCTCGGCGTCGCCGGTAATGCTGTTCAAACCGAAAAGCTGTGCGTGTCCAGCACACACTGGTATAGAAACCCGGTCACGCACACACGCGCTCCCTGCAGAGGAATGAGGATAGAAGGACTTTGGAGACCCTGGCTGGTTGGGCTTTCTGTAACGGTTGAACTCAGTCGCACGCTCGAGACGAGCTCAGGGTTCGAAACAAAGACGAAAAGGAGTCGTGAATTCCAGAAGCTGCTCGTCACCCAGAATTCCCTTTTTTACTCTCAAACTACCGAGGTGGACCGGGGCCGTCTGTGTCGGCCACGCGGCCCGGCGGACTGGCGCTCGCCGCTGGCTGGTGCTTGTCGCTGCGTCGGCGGCGGGGAGGCGCTACGAGCACTTCCACACACACACGGCCAGGCTGCCCCCGAAGAACATGTAGAGCAGGTTCTTCACCTCGTGCGTCACCTCGAAGCCGAAGCCCTCCCCGATCACCACGTGCCACGAGCTGCCGAACTTCTTGTCCATGGACTCCTTGATCATCTTCGCCGCGCTCTGACAAACACACACACACAAAAAACACTCGATGTGCACATTCAGGAAAACTTAAACCAATCACGCCGATCTGAAGGACCGACCTCGTTGTTGGTGGCGAACTTCTCACAGGCGGTGACGCACAGCTCCATGGTCTCCACCCTCATCTCCTCAGGCATGTCTGTGTGCTGAAACCACACCAGCAGAAGATCCTCAGTTCTACTGGAATACTGAGAATCTCAACTTTTAATTAAAAAATCTCATTAGTATATTTATTTTCATGAACTGGTGAGTAAAGTGTTATTTGAAAAATGAACGGCTTTATTAGTTATTGCTACAGTCACATCAATTAAACTCTGGCATTTCAACCACACTGGAAGTTATGACTGTGAGAAATAAGATCAAACAACAGATCTCATGAACTATAAGGTTTTAGAATCCTGATGTTACTATTTTTATGAATCACGGAGTTAACATTTCTAAATTTATATACAATAAAATCAAAGACGCCTTGAAATACCATTGACCAAAAGAAAAAAATATCTGGACTTTTAATGAACATATTCATGGGAAAGATAAACCATATCATCATTTCTTCGAGACGTACTTCTCAAAGACGTTTCCTGCCTTTGATCCATTTTTCATATCAATAACAGATCGTCTCTACGTTATTTTTAATACCAAGATTACGGAGTTTGGATCTTTGTAGTGATGCATACACAGCCATTTAGCCTTTATCTTGTATTAAAATACAACTTTAGCAGCGTGAGGTGTGGAAACTACTTCACCTCTTGTTGGAGAAGCTTCATCGGTTCTACAAACGAACTTTAAATCTTAAACAACTTTGGTTTTCAGAGGAAGAACAGGGGTGCAATAACGAATGAATGAGAGTCAACATCTGGGGTGTCAAACATAAGGCCTGTGGGCCAAATCCACACTGCCAAACCAACAAGAAAACTAAAAATTTCAAAGAAAACACTGAACAAATCTCTCAATAGTGAGAACAACCCAGCACTGAAACTGTATGTGGCCCCTGAACTGGAATGAGTTTTCACCTCTGAATAAAGAGTGATGAACAGAAGGTTTACAGCTTACTGTCAGCAATCAGATAATTACACATCTGTTTTAATAAATATATCTAATATTTGGTCTTCTGTAGTGAATCTCAGTCTTCGTGGTCGTGAAAGTCTCTGTATTAGTCATTCTTTTTATGTGTGTTGGAGATTTTCTCATTAGTCATCTATGACTTCTCTGGAACCCAGGAAGAACAGCTGTCACTGCTGTGGCAGCGAATGGGGATCCTGAAACAACAAGCAGAGCCTGTTTTCATACTGTATTACAGTACGGTATGAGAGCAGCACTGAGGCAGACAGGAGGAGGCTGCAGACGGTCATCAGGAGATCGTTACCTGCCCTTTCCCCTGATGGACATCTATACCTCAGCAGAGCTCAGAACATAATTAAAGACGGCCCACACTCTGGTGTCCACCGGTCTGACCTGCTGCCCTCCGGCAGAAGCTACAGGTGCATCAAAACAAATAGTAGCACTCAGCAACAGATTCTTTTCCAGAGCTGTAAGCACAGAGATTCAGTGAAGCTATTCTCATGCTGCACTATTCTCTGTTATATTTCACTATTTTTGCCTGTTACTTTTAGTTCATTTGCACTGAGAGGAAGGTCTGGTTCCAGGCTTTCTGTGTGGAGTTTGCATCCTTGTGTGTGCATGGGTTTCCTCCAGGTACCTCAGTTTCCTCTCACAGCCCAAAAACACGCATGTGAGGTTAACCAGTGACCATCCTGCCTTCACTTGAAGTAAACTGGCTCCAAGCCCCAGTCACCCTGCAAGGATGGATGGATGGAGCAGCAGCTCTTCCATTTCATCGTGCATTAATTGTCAATTTCTATTTTCTATGAACAGCACATCAGAACGAGGTCCAGTAGTTGATGTTATGACCTCTCAAGCAGCGTAACATCAGTCCCAAGTAAGTAAGGGAGGCTAACCAGGTGTGGCATAATGTAAAGCAAACTTCATCCTAGGTTAAGATCTGGAAGGTGGGCTTCTTTTCTTTCGGTTTACAGTGTCAGGTCTTTTCCTACTTGTCAGGCCCATACCCAGACATTCCCAGGACAACTCTGAGACAGTAGTCCATCTAGCTGCACAGCAACAACAACACGAGTATTACATGTTCCAGTTTACATGGAATCTGACACAGTGCACTCATGAAAAGAGACAGGATAATCCCAAAGGAGCAGCTGCAGCTGGGTGCACTGTCCCACATCTGTCCCAGCCCTGTCCTACCCTGATGAGAGGGAAGCTGTGCAGTCTCTTGTAGTCGGCCTCTTCTTTCTTCCCCTCGCCAGTCCCCGCCATCCCGACTCCTGCAGAAGTACAGGGTGTTAAAATGGTAAGAGGTGTGTGTGTGTGAAAGTGTGTGACAGAGCAGGTTTCCATCAGGACCAGGACGGCTAACACTCCAGGCTAACACCATGCAAACGATACCGGCTAACTACAAGGATCTCACTGCAACCCACACGCTATTAGACCATTCCCAATTCAAACCGAGTCCATGAACATGAGCTTCACCGAGTGGCTCGTAAACATCTCGGTTGTTTTGTGAGGATAGAGACCGAAACTAGCCGGGTTTCAGCAGCTAGCTGATTAGCTTAGCCTCTCTCCAGTGCAAACAGCTGATGCTCTTTGGATGTTTCTCAGCTCAAAGTCTTCATATTTTAATCCGTTAAACGCGGCGTCCGGAGGCGGAGAGCCTCGTCGGTGCGTTTTGCCCGCGGAGGGACGCAGACGTGAGTTACTTACGACGCGTTTGTCCGGAGGAAACTTCCAATGTTTGGCTCCAGCTCAGTTGTTAAGGAGACATTTTAAACAAGAGACGTCCGTGCGACGGAGCCCCGCCCACCATTACGTATCTCTCTTCTGATTGGCTCAGCCTCCCGCCAGTCAAAAAGGCGTCATTCCACACCGGCAATTCATATCAAAGCTGCCAAATAAACAATTTTTTTCTTGCTTTTTCAGTCGACAGTCTATTATTCTTTAGCTAAAGTTCATAAATAAATTATCACTAATAATAAGGTTTCACCCGACTCTTCTGATCTGGCTGTATACCTTTAAATTCAAGACATAATCACTTTATCACATTATTTATTTTTGTCATCAATTGCTCTCATACAAATTGAGAACCATGGCATCAAACACATTACAAACACATTTAAAAACAAACAAGCAAAAAATATTCACAGGATTACACACATAGGAGTGTGTGCATATATAGATGTGGACACACACGCGCGCTGTCCATTACACATGCTACACTGGAAATTAGCCTTCAGGACTGTCGTTATTCATGGTGTTTCAGATTCAACCAGTAGATGAAGAGCTCCTCAGAGTTAGATCCAGACAGACTCCACACTGTCACACGGCTGCAGCTGAATCAAGGCTCAAAGGCACGTAGGCTGATGATGAAGGCTGATGCTCCCTTTATGGCGTCCAGCTGGGTGAACAGTCTGGGTGCGGCTGAGACGGTGATGTCTACGCAGCAGCCATCACAGTCTGTACAGATGATGATGTTTGGAAGCCCATCCACCTTTGACCTCCAACTCATAAGGAGGCTGCTGATCTGAAGACAAGTTTCATTTATTTAATTACCAAGGACCAGAGCAGTATTTAGTGTTAGTTTAATGAATTACTCTTCACTTACTGCTTCCCCAGCTGGCATTCAACCGACCTTAAACGTTGAAATTTAGTTGAAATAATGTCAGTTGATGAAAAACATTAATTCAACGTCAAAATAACGTTGACACTAAATGGTTGAAGTTGTGTCGTAAACTCACTGTGGATTCAACATTGAAATATCAACATTTTTTAAACATATATCTAATCGTCAGTATTTTTAAAATCATGACTTCTAAAAATTTAGCTGATATATGTCAGTTGAAAAACAACGTTTCAACATCCAGACAACGTTGATAAATTTACCATTGGAAAAGTGTTTATGTGAATGTTAACCCCGCCTTGTATTTCTTTTTCTTTGATTCTGCTTGTTTTCATTGTCTCGTAAAGATAGAATTATGTCTAATAAAAGAGCTGCCCAAGCGGTTAAATGTAGTACGTAATTTTGATCAGATTTGCAAAATCAAAACAAAATTCAGTGGTTATTCAACATTGATACCTGACGTTGATTCAACAGTGATTCAACGCTAAAATGCCAGCTGGGTCCACGAAGCTCTTTGACTGCGGCAGAGCTGAGCCTTTGGTTAGAGATGTGGGGAAGCAGGCCTCAAGGTCAGTCGATGACATTCTGGAGATGATTTCCCACTGCACTGCTGGGAGATATGGCTTGTCCTCTGAACAGACTGTCGCTGCAGCCTTATGGCGGAGGAATAAAGATGGATGGAGGACAGACTATGATGGATGGAGGAACAGACCGGCGGGCTGCTGTGAACTCTAAAGATGGCTGCAAAAGGAAATCCAGTGGATCAACGGTTTCTGAAACGCATGGACCTGATGTTGTTGAGTTTCTTTTTCTTTTTTTTTTTACCTTTTCTCAATTCAGTTGCTGGGTTTGGACTGCTACTGTCCATTGTGACAATTCCAACAAGCCTTGATCGAGGTCCTGTTTTCACACTGATGTTTCAAATGAAAATATTTTTTTGTGTTATTGTTTCAGAAAAGAATGGAGAGGGAGCGTGAAACGGCTCCGTGTCACTACGAACTGCCTGCGCTCTGAAATGACGCCGCCGTCGGCCGGGCTGCGTGAGTAAAGCCTCTCTAATCAGCCCTCTGACCCACATTCAGCTGCTAACATCTGGCTGGAATTCCCAGGTGGAAGCTCTGACCCAGTCTGGCTGTCACACACACACACACACACACACGCACACACACACACACACACACACACACACACACACACACACACACACACACACACAGGGCTCTGAGTGAAAGTTGTCATCCAGCGATGTGCTTTTCGGCGGGAACGGCGCACCGGCACAACTCGGGATTAATTTGAAACAATGCCTCTCCTCTGGATTAGAGCGGATAGTCGGTCGGTCCTCGGAGAGGCGAGCAGCCACATCACTCGCTCTTCTGTTTGATCTCAGTTGGGCCACATTAAGAATGCCGTGTGTAGACTGCAGGTAATGTATGTGCGTGACCTTTCACCCCTCAGATCGCCTCCTCTCAGGCCGTGAATCGCCCCGCTGGTTGATGAAACGGGCCGACAGGCTCTCCGATCAGCCTGACTGACCCAGTCCTGTTGCAGAATCACCTTCGAGTGCCGGATCGGTACCGTCCCGCCTCCGTCAGACTTCCTCGAGCCCTCCAATCTCGCCTCGTCCCGCTGACGGCAGGTCAGGCGTTGCGTAATTCCCACAGTGCTTGGAGCATCGTTCATCCTTTTAGGCTTAAGTTTCAGAAGCAATCGCGGGCGAGGTGATTTTTCGAAGTGCTGTTAAACAGCGGCTCATGCTCCCCGTCACTCCTCCATCAGCCTCCACCAGGCAGCGGCCTTGAAGCCGGATTGTTTTCTTCATCGTGGACGACTAATAATGTGAAAACTCATCCTTGCATGAATGCAGTGGGTCTGTATCCTGCGTGTGTGAATCACTCGAGAAAAAATAAGAGATATAACGGCTGAAACTATTTATCAGAAAAGCAATTAGTCAGCGAAGGAAAAAAAGCAGCGTTTTTGATTAATGGAGCTCATTTAATGACCAGCGAGGTTAAATATCTTGTGTGGGGATTTGTTCATCTTTCTTTCAGAAGATTTTATTAATTCAAACATGGTTTTGTAGAAAACAAAGAATTGGTCACGAAGAATGGAAAATCTTCCCAGGGAACACGGAGACTCGTTCTGTCAAAGTTTGCTTTACTTTATTTCATGTTTTTCTTCAAATTATTTTTTGATCTCCTGCATTTTGAATTTGTGTTTTATTACAAAATGTCATTAAAAATAAATAAAAATCTTAAAATGTACTTGAATAAAAATGAAGATTAAAAGAAATCGAGGGAAGTGATCTTCTTGTTAATATATAATCCTGTGTAGTGACGGGCAACATTCTGCATCAGCTTTACGTTTAACCACAATGTGCATTGTGTCCCCTGACAATGGTTTTTATTAGTGTCCCTGAGCCCAGACAGTGATTTCCACTTCACGAGCGTTCTTGAATGGAAATCTGCGTGCGGAGCTTGGAGGTCACGGAGGTCACGGTCCTTCACTGTCGATTTTCAGCCTGCGTCTTCCACAGAGGGCATTATTTTTCATACTATACATGTATAATGCATCATGAAAAGTGGAATCGAAAGGTTCTTGAATTAACATCCTGTTAAAGTGGCTTCACTCGGCAGTTTAACAGGATTTCACTGTTCTTGAATCCATGCCGCTGCCGTTAAATGCAAGAGGTGAACACCTGTGTTCCGTAAGTTGATGTAATTCATTTCAGTGAAATTAGTGATTAAACTGCAGCACGGTGGCAGTTTTGAGTGTGTGTCTCTCTGTGCAGCGGACGACGGCTTCCACGTATCATCTAATGGAATTGGCTGCATCACTGCGGCTGCCAGTTAGATAAAATTGTATAAAAGATGGATTGGAGCAGGATTTGAATTGCTTTTTTTAAAATGTGTCTTCCCTCTGCTTTGTGTCTTATTCTTTATGTGTTTTGTGATTTTATGAAAATCTTTGTACGGTGTCCTTGGGTGCCATGAAAAGGCGCCTTCAAATAAAAGTTATTATTGTTCTAATTATTATTAGATGCTGTAGCGTTTCGGGGCTCAAACATGATTAAAGTCTGACTGATATACAGTCAATAACAGAGAGCTGGAGCCCGTGCACAGCTCCTGCATTTCAAGGCCAAGTGCATGAAGCGTTGATGCCGAGCTGTGCAGAGGGGATTCTTTTGTTAGACTAAACGGCATTTAATAGTATTCATATGAATTCTCTGCAGCTAAAGGTTAGTGCTCCTACTTAAACTCGTCCTTCATCAGAACATTCATGATCTCAAACCCTTGTTTTCACCCTGAATCTTAATTGTTTCTTTTTTCTTTTCTGTAAAGTGTGATAAACTGTGAAGACGCTTCTTAAAATATACTGAAAGACGGCGAGGAAGCAGGTGAGAGAAGCTCACAAAGAGAAGTGCCAGAGGGCTGGTGGGTAGCATTAAGACGCGGATGTCAGAGTGCAGCGCTGGATGGAGAGGAAGGAGACGGAGGTGTTTCTGACGGAAGGTGCCAGGAGACGAGAGGCAGATGAAAGCAGTGAGGAGGCGGCGCCGATCTGAAGACCTTGAGGAAAGTATTCATCATGGGGGAAAAAATGTTCTGTAAATATTTAATGGTAAATATGAGATGAGGCCGAGTCCAACTCATAAAAAAAAAAAAAAAAAAGAAAAACTTGCTGATTTGATGAAGGATAATTAAATGTTATTGGAGAGAAGCCGCTCGAGGTGAAGGACTGATCAACAGTTAAATTCCAGAAATTTGAGAGGATGTTCAGAATGTGACTCGGAGCAATAATAAAAATCCTTCCGTAAAGTGTTTTTAACGCCTTGAGGAGAGGCTGACACTCTCCTCTTCTCTCCTCCCAGAGCGATCGGTGCAGAGGACGGCAAAAAAGAAAATAATCAAGACCGCAGAAAAGAGATGAAGATTTCTTGTGAAAATGAATATTTGAGCTGCTGCTGCTGGGCGGGAGGGTCGAGCGCGGACCGCGGCGATACAGTACCCCCCTCGGAGGGCAGTAATGAAGGGAGGCCTATATCTATAATTCAGCAGCACAGGAAGCAGATTGCTGGGGAGGGGAGAGGAAGACCCCATGTGACTCTGCCGGCAAGCTGTGACCGAGGCGAAGTCAACAGCGAGACGGCGGCGAGCGGATGAGTCAGTGAGGGACGGGTATCTGAGCGATGAACGGCTGACTCGCTCACTCGTTCATCCGTGATCCCCCTCGCTGCTCAGCGCTCACGGGGCAGGAGGTGTGTTGAGGCAGAGACCGAGGCTGCCGGATGCTTCAGACCAATCAGCAAACAAATCACGGCTTTGTTTGGTTTTGTTTTGTTTTGTTTTTTTTTGCCAGTGCACTTTCAAAATCTTCTCCAGATTGCCACATAACAAGATTTGAAGCTTAAAAGTCCTGAACAGAATGAAATCCCACTACCCGGTACTCTGGGAACAAAAACAGGCCATCAGTGTGTGTGTGTGTGTGCGTGTGTGTGTGTGTGTGTGTGTGTGTGTGTGTGTGTGTGTGTGTGTGTATCTGGCTCCACATTTATTCCAACGTTTTCAGGTGAAGACAGAAAGCTTCGGTTGTGTTTTTGACGTCCATCTCTATGAAGCTGGACATTGTTTTCAAAATGTTGCCTTGAGAACGTGAAACTTTTCTGGATCTAAATGCGAAAGCAAACAGGTAGCTGGGATCGGCTCCAGTGACCTCTGACCCTGATGAATGGACTCCTGCAGATAAGAACTAAACTGAAGAAGTTCCTGATCTTTCTCTACGGAGCCCCTCCTCCTTCAGGAATGTTCCGTCAGTGCTGAACGCTGGAGGACACGTTTCTCACAGACGCGTGGACAGTTTCCCGGGTCTGTTTGGAGTCAGGAATAAATCCCGTTGTGGTTTCCTCTGACATGAAAATCCATTTTAGACAATCTGAAAAAAGGGAACGCGTGAGGTCTCGCTCATTATCTCAGCAGTTCCCTGGAGGGGAACGGATCAGAGGAGGCAAAGCTCCGCTGTACAGGACCAAAAAGTAAACGTGGCTCTGTGTCTCATCCCTGCTTCATCCATGGTCACCGACATGGAGGGGTCGACTGGACATCACAGGGTCAAGGGTCACAGACAGACAAGGTTCTGATCAACGGGACGTTACCCTAGCTCACATTTAATGTCACCATTCCAACAAGTAACATGAACAATGTGGAGATTGTAGGTTTAGATGAAGACGAGTCTGTTAGAAACAGAGCAGCTCAGAGAAACCCAAACGTGAGTAACTCATCCTCCTGGCTGCTCAGAGCGCCGAAATGAGGAGGAAATGAAACAAAACCAAGATTAAGTGACACAAAAAACATTCTGTAATCTCATGAGTGGAAGATTTTGGTTCAGCCGAGTGTGTGTGTGTGTGTGTGTGTGTGTGTGTGTGTGTGTGGGCCGACGAGCGGTCACGAATCAACCCGTGCTTCATTAAATTTGTGAGTAATCTATTATGTCTACACCAAAGATCAGCTGCTCTGCGGCGTCCCTGCTGAATACTCCCTGCATGTGAAACACACACGTGCACGTGGCGGGAAACCTCATCAGAGACTCGCTTCAGCCGGTCTGGGCATCAGAACAATGAGACGGAGCCCAAATCTGGTCCGGCGTTAAAGGGAATCAGTGAAATCTGAGATGGAAGTCAACTATAGCATAACAGACATACTGAAAGGTTTAGAGAGATTCTGTAAATTTTAATCCAAAAATGACATTTTCACTCGAAATTTTGGCATTAAACGGAACCTGATTACCCCTCAATGTTACTGACACCTGAACAGCACACACACACATGCACACACACACATGCACACCTAAACACACACACACAAACATTTCTATATGTCTTTTGCATTCTTCGCACACAGTCCAGGCCTGTTTTCATCACCATTTTATTAGTTTCGATCCACCTATTTCACAACATCGTATATTTCCATTAAGATGCAAATAAAGACAAGCGTAACACCGTCACAGCCATCAACAACCGGAAAACAGGAAGGAGGGAGAGACGGAGAGAAGCTGCAGAAGAGCCAGACGAGGAAGAAAACAGTTAAAAAAAAAAAAAAAAACACGAAAAAAAATAAATAAAAAACACTGTTTTTGGGCTGTGGAGCCCAGGCAGGCACTTTACACCCGGGGGTCAAGTGGTGTGTGTGTGTGTGTGTGTGTGTGTGTGTGTGTGTGTGTGTGTGTGTGTGGGGCCAATAGCATGAGGTATTGAGTGAACAGGAGCCGTGACGGAGCTCTGATCACAGGTCGCTGTGCTGCACAGTGTTGACAGGATCCAGGAATCAAGAACATGGAGCCAGTTTTAATGAACGGACGAATGAATCATGGAAACCATGTTTTTGTGTTTTGGGGGTAAAATAAGTTGAGGGATACATAAAGTGCTTTCCTTGTTAACAGGGATCTCTGGGTTAAAGCTCTGTAGTTTTTTTCAGTTTCTTCTACCTAAAACTGCCGTCCTGATCCAAACTCTCTTTCTCCCACCAGGTTTTCAGTAATATTGATATGACTGCTACTGTTGCCGCTATATTGTGATTTATTCACTAATCCTGTGAGATCAGTCAAATAAATCAGATAAACATGGATGTGGCTCCTAGAAAAAATGAAATTCACTTTTTTTGGAGGTGATCCTAGAATTGTAAATAAAATAATTATCTCTGAAGTATATATATATATTTATATTTATATAGACACAGTTCTCAAGTCTGCTGCTCACTTTACTGTATATATCGCCAGCAAACACAGTCCCTGCATGACACTTTAAAGGAACAGCTGTTTTCTCCACATGTAAAAACTGCATAAGTATAATTCAGTACAGCTTAAATGATCAGGCCAGTGATAAATGTAGTCAAATTTGGAAAACAGTAGATATTATCGCAAGCAAATGCACCTGTGATAGAAGGGAAAATGTATAAAAGTACATAACCTCAATAAAATCTGACTGTGAACATGTTGCTCCTGGTCTCTATATTAAATTTGAAAAAATGTCAGTTTGGTAACATTTATTTCTTTGAAAACAAATAAAGTAGAAGAGGCAGTTGATGCATCTTCAGATGGTTTAATTGGGTTGAGGATATACTGACAGCGAAAAGCCACGAGGCCTCACGACGAGCCGAAGCTCCACTCATGCAGTCACACGCTCGGCTTCCTCTCTGTTTACTGGTTTGTTTTATCGTCCTTGTGTTTGGTGGAATGACGGCCGTGAGGTGAGGCTGTGGCTCCGGAGTCGGTGAAGCCCAGGTCTCCACAGAGTCGGATGTTCAGAGCAGAGCGATCACAGCGAAGACGTCCGTGTGGCGAAGCCCAGTCTGGGACACAAACTGCGATATGCAAAAACGGCTTCATTATCATTTTAATTTTTTTTTTTTTTTTTTTTATGGTGGCTTGAGGTGTGACTTTGCTGAAAAGCATTTGTGCCGACAGACTTACAATCCATCTGCTTTCCAGAGGAGAGACGCCTCAGCATAATACTAATGTCTGATGGGAGCTTAGTGAGGCGTGGAGTGTTTATAGCAGACATCGTTTCAGAGGGTTTTCGTCTGAGTTGCAACTTTTTGACTTTGCTGGACTGTGAGGGGTGTTGGGACGAGGGGGGGGGGGGGGGGGGGAGTTCAGACTTGCACAGAGCAACATTAGCAGAGGTACATTGCACATTACACACTTATAAGACCACTGTTTTACCAAATCATGTAGGCAATATAGAAAAAAAAATAGAAGCACATTGACATTGCTCAACAGGGTCATATACAGTTAGAAATGATTAAAACTCAGTTTGTTTCCCATCGAGTGATAAAATTACCACGAGAGCATTGCACAAATCTGCTGCGGCGTTTTAAACTGGACCAGCTGGACTCGACATGAGAAGAGACGAAACACAGTGTCACTGTGCAGCAAACGTTCATCACAGCCCGTTCCCGAAGCCGCCGGCGCCTGACTAACCGTCACTGAAACAGAAGGTGGGTACATTCAACCATATTTCAAATTGTTCATGCTGGAAGCTGGTCCGCCCATGCAGCCTTCACTAAAGTGATTCTGTGACTAAACTCGCCGTATCGCACTGCAGAAGTAAACACATGTGTGGACACCAACACACACAGACAAAATAAAACCCAGAACAAAACAGATACACCACTCTTGAACAACCTAAAGGCGTCAGTCCACCAGCAAGTTTCCCTCTCGAACAAGCGGATATACTGTGGACTGCGGTTTGAAGTGCCTTCTGGAACCAGCGGCCAAACGGCACCGAGCTCCGCCCGGCAGCCTTCACTGCTTGGGGCCGGAGGGGCTGGACCTCTGGGCGGCGTGGCAGGGGTCCAGAGACTCCTTGGTGGCGCCGCCGTAGACGTCCACGTCGTGGTCGGTCCAGGGCGCGATGTTGCCCAGCGCCGCCGAGCTGCACTCGGCCAGGGCGGCCACCTCTAGGGGCTTCAGCACCCGGTCCCACAGGTTGAACTGGGACAGCTCGCCGACCAGGGCCTGAGAGGCATCGAAGCGTCCGCCCAGCGTGTCCTTCAGGGGGAATCACACAAACCACGGAGGTCAGCAGACAAGCACAGGCTTCACCAGCACCACAGCTTTCAATCAGTCAGGAATTGATCTTTATTGTTCTTCCAGTTTTGCCACCCACAGGCAACTGTGATGATTCACATGAGGCATTTGAAGGAATTGACAATCTGTGTGTTTACATGGGACTTTCTCTTCCTCCATAAATGTGAATAAAGCGTAATTCCGCTCTAAAATAACCAAGTAACCGCCTGAAAACTTTATTCAGAATTAAGTTTTAATCCAAATAGACCGGGAGGTTTATTTTACTATGGAAGCAGAATTATATGCTAGTTAGGCGCGACTTCATTCTGGTCGTTCTGCGCATGCTCCGTCGTGACGACGACATTTTTCAAGATGGCGGCCCGCAGTCCGCCTTTTCGCACGTATGGAGACGATTGATTTAACGGCAGTTTTAGAAGAATTGGGTGTGATGAAACGGGCAGGTTGATGAGCGCTTAACAACGCGGATATTTTCAAAGCTGTAGCATCGAAATTAATCGAGAAAAATGCTGTTTACTTCCGGGAGACGTCACTACGTCACGGCCGCCCCGTCCAATCAGAATGCTTCGCAGACCCTGGCGTGAGAGAGGATTTAATTCTTCGTTTTTCCCATGTAAACACAACGCTCATGAATATAATTCTGAATTACTGAATTTAGAATAAACAAAGTCAGAATTAAAAACACCATGTAACCACACTCAGTGTTTCAAGCAATTATTTTAGACCTCCAGTGACTGGATATCTCTGTAAATTCATCCTTTTCTACAGCAGACAAATGACATTTCGCCTTAGATCAATAGAAATCGCAATAGATCCCTTCAGAGAGATGAATCATTGTCAAAAAGCCAATATATTCTCTCAGCAATCAACAGGTTCAATATCACACAGTAAACAGGTCGTGGAGGCGTTATGTCATCCATTAGATTCCACTGAGCATGCAGGACTTCCTCTGAAGGCACTGTGAATATTCAGATGATGGAATATAAACAAACATTTGTTAAGAGTTTGGTTCCTCGAAGAGTTCATCTACTGGAACTCTGAAGAATATTCATGGCAGGTTCAGTCAGGATGAGGCTCCGTTTACACGACGACGTTTCCAGTGAAAACGCATTGGAGTCAGAGCATTTTCAAAAAGTTCCGTTGTCGTGTAAATGGACACCTGAAATGCAAGAAAAGCTTTTTTTTTTTGTTTTCGCTTGAAAGCCTCATGTAACCTGATACTACAAACTGCCAACAGCCAGCCTGTAGATTCAAGTGTGATTAAAACAACAGTCGTCTCAGCAATATGAGTGTTAATGAATTAGATGAGGCGTTGTGATATTTACATGTGAAATAACAGAACAGCATCTCTCAGCCTCCAGAACTACACCCCCACAACGACAAATGGCGAGCACATGGCGCTGCTTTGTTGTGTTTTCCAATAATAATATTGAAAATGGAGCTGAATCCTCGTTGTGTCTTCACAGTTTCACCCGAAATTAGATTAAAAAGCTTTCCTCCCCTTCAGAAGTGCTCTTGGAAAAGGGATGTCCTGGGATTCTCCCCATGAAATCCTGTCAACGTGTCCTCAAAACAGCAATTCATCAGTCGTCCGCAGAGGAGCTTAATGCGCCTCTGAACACCGTCCATTAAATCAAGACTTGTTGCATCACTTGCTCATCTTGGCGAATTGGACTCCCAGCTCTCATCTTTTGGGACTTTCATGAACAAATGAGGTTGTTCTTTTGATACCAGGGACTGAGGATTATGTGTTATGTTGTTGTCTCAGTAATGAAGAGTCGATCCAGAGTGAGGAGGAACATTATTAGCTTTCTGTCGATCTACTCAGCTAATAATGAACGCCTTGAAGCAGCCCGCCCTTCTTTATTCATACACTAATCTCTCCATATTCTAATCAATGGCTTTCCATTCATTCTGGCATCATTTGTTTTTCTCTTTGTTTACTACATCCATCCATTCATGCCTTCACAGATGTGTCCATTTGTTCCCATCTGCTTCCATTCATTCATTATTCCTCACACTGTGCATCATCTGGCTGTCATCTTTTCGTCTGTGCGTCTCTCCGGTTGTTCAGCCCATTCATACCTCATCTCTCCCTTCAGTCCGTCTCTGCATCCATCAGCAGCTCATCCATTCATTCATCCATAAACCAGCCACGATTTGACCAGAAGTCTTTCCTCCCTCCACCTATTAATTTATTCATCTGTCCACAATCACCTCTGTGATCCATTTGACGCTCAACAGTCTATTCATTCATCTGTCGTTCCATCAATCGATTAACACATATATTTTTATCTATCTCATCTCAAGTTAAACCCCTTCATCACTTTGTGTGGCTCTCAAGGATGCACCGATACCGGTACCAGTATCATAAAGCTCCCTGATGCAACCCGGTGGGAACTACGTCACGTCATCCATCAGCACCTTCTGCCAAAATATCAAGAGGAAACAACAGCAGCGGCTTAATCACCAGAGATACGTGGACCAGCAGGGCTAACCGGATGCTGCTCAGTGGATCCAGGAGGATTTCACTCCGTTCTAGATGCTGAAGAGTTTCAGGGCTCTCACTCCAGCTATGCTTCATGCTAAACGTGATTAAAGTCTGGGCGTTGCACTCACTCGGAGCGAGCTCACCTGCTCCTGCCCCAGGATCAGCACTCCCCCGGGTTTGATGGGATGCCAGGCGGCCAGTCCTTCCCCTCGCCCCTTCATCTTGCCGCCCTGGTAGGCCTTCCACACCCCGTCCCTCAGCGTCCAGCTGACGCAGATGTGCTGCCACTGGTCCTGTGGGAGGGACAGAGGCAGCTGCGCCACCTGCAGGGAGGAGGGAGAGAGACAGCAGCAAGGTTCAGGCTTCACAGCCTGAATTGTGGTACGACTGTGCGCTGGACAAGTGTGGGCTGTAATTTAGGTAGAATGTGGATATCCTGAGGATTTATGTCAAGTAAACGACACCCTGTGAGCAGCTCTGACCTCTATAAACCTCCTCTGCTGTCTGCCGTGGGAGCTGTGCAGCTATAAACGGTAAACACCGATGCACTATATAAAACAATAGTAGCTTTCCTCTGTGTCATTCCCTCCTGGTGTGTTTGCTGTTACTCTCCCCCGCTAACAACGCGGATGTGCACTTCTCCTGCACTCGGGCCCATTTTTTGTCAAGGTTTTCTTTTCAATAAAAAAAGATTAGAGGCAAAGCAATATTGCCTTTTGCCTCTGACTTGTTTGTTCTGGTAAATTTCATTTTTTCTGCTTCTGTAATGCTATTTTCCTGTTTATTCCTTTCTTTTGGTTCTGAAAATTTAATGAGTAATTCAAGGGCACAATTTGAGTTAGCGCTCTCTCTCCCGGAGCAAGTTCTTTTATATTTCCCTATCTCATCAAAAGGAAGCGATCAGCACGAGCAAACAGCTGAAGCTGAAAAGAATCAACTCCGAACATGAAGAGAAAGGATGAAGCTCGTCGAAGTGACAGCAGCGACAGCGATCTGTCCCGGGGATTTCAGCTAAAGCAGCCTGTCCCTGCTAATTGGTCCAGTCTATCGATGGATTACTGGAAGCCGCAGATTGTGTTGTTCCGCTCCTAACGATTGCTTTGGCAGGCTATTTAGTCGGAGTAATTACCGAGAATCCTAAAGAGACCAAAATATTTATGCTTTGAAATGTGTCAAATGTTTTTTTTTATTTATTGCACATAAAAGTGCTGGACGCCTCCGGATGGCTGAGGAGAGCGGCTACCTTGTCGTTGATGAGCAGCTCCACCGGGTTGTGCACGCCCTGCAGCAGCACCAGCTCGTTGGGCTGCCCCGGGACCGAGTAGGAGAAGGGCGTCCCGATGCCGCCTTCCTTGGCCTTCAGCCACACGCAGGCGGTGAAGGCGTACATCTCGGTGATCTCTTTCCGGACCAGGCCGTACATGTAGTTGGTCCGCATGGGGAAGGACAGGACGAAGCCGTCGGGGAAGGACGGCTCTGTCAGCGCTGCGGAGGCGATGAAGAGGAGACGGTCAGGAGGGACGACGCTCTAACGGCCAATCCACACAAAGGACACTGGGGCTTGTCTTCTCACTTCTCACACACACATTCTCACACACACACAATGTCTGACAACTCTCAAGTGCTCCACTTAATGATCAGCGTCTGGAGCTGGAGGCCACAGCGCGGCTCTTTGGCAGAAGACAGTTGGGACGGTTGAAAGAATGACAGGACTGAAAAGAGAATGGCTAAGTGTTTCCTCATTAACCTTCCCCCTCCTGGCACCTTGAAAACCCTCAGTTCCTCCCACAGTCCTCCACTCGTCCAATTACCCACTCTTCCCCAGCAGTTCTCCCTTCCCGTTAACTCGGCACGAAAAGCCGTGACCAGGCCTGACATTTCCCCGTCACCTTCCCTCCAGGTGTGGAGGAGATGAATGCGTGACGGAGAGGATTTAGGGTTTGTGAGGAAATGGTTTTGGATAATTGATTCTCCAGTTTATTACGTTCAGCTGTGTTGTTTTCCTCGGCAGCCTCGGGCTCCGTTTGACATTCTCCTCTCATTAATCATCTTATTCTAATCTGCAGCGTGCTCCCCGCCGCCGCGATGACCCACTTCACCCACGGCGCTCGTTAAACTTTCATTCCAGCCTCGTCTTGCGGAGCGCTCTCCCACATCAGCCCCATGATGCAACTGTTTACGTCCCGTTGCGCGTGGGGACTTACTGTGCTCCAGCTCGGAGACGCGGTGGGTGACGGTGTCGATGCCCTGGTTGATCTTCTCGTGCTGGCCCTGCGTCTCCTTCCTCATGGCCTGCCGCTCCTTCTCCAGCATCTTGATCTTCCTCTCCAGCTCGCCCTCCAGGTCCTCCACCCTCCACGTGCCCTTCCCCCTTCCTCCGGGGGCGCCGGCCTTGCCGGGGGGCCTGGGGGCGGGGGAGGCCGGGGCCGCGGGGCGGCGGTGGGTCCCGGGGGAGGCGGCGCCGCCGGGGGGCGGGGCCGGGGCCTTAACGCTGCCCCCCGTGGGGCTGCTGCCTCCGCTGTTGTTGCTGCTGCTGCTGCTGCTGCTGCTGGCCGAGCTGTCGGTGAGGTTCAGGGCAGCAGGGCCGATCTCAGCCTGCAAGACGGAAGAGAAAGAAAACCCGACAAACTGAGAAAAAAGGCGCAGTTTTTCAATGAAAATCCAAGGACAGATCAGCAAGGACGAAAGAAATGTGCTCTGGACGGTTCCTTCAATCCCGGAACTGCACCAAAAAGCAACGCTTTCTGTCCTTTCAAATACTTCATTTATGTTGCAGTAACCGGGATTTCTGATTTGCTTTTAAACACATTCCTTCTCAGCACTGCGAGGCTTCAGCTCAGGGTGTCGAACACATTTCATTTCAGTCACACACAGTCCTGTGTGTTCCAGACCAGTAAGAGAGGGCCATAATGAAATAATAACTTCAACTCAATTGAAAAAAACAAACAATTACTGCTGAAAATGGATACAATCTCAACATAATGTCAATTCTAATTAAACCTTCTGGTGCAAAATACAGCGAAACGTCCCCATCAGCATTTATATTTGTTGGAGAGGAACGTTAATCATTTCAGAAAGTACACAGTTTAGCAGTTTTGTCTGAGTAAAGACGCTGAAGTGATTCGGCTGTCAGATATTTTAAGTCCGAGTGTGTGTGAGTCCATTTCAGTGAAGAATGTCCTCCTGCCTCATCTGATTGCTTATTTTCCCATGTTGGTCATAAAGACACTTGAATAATGGCGATAAACAGTGAGTTACTGTTTACGGGATGCGTTTATGTTAATGTGGGAGCCGGCTCCAGGACCATCGGGCTTCATAGTGTGCATTTCAAACAACTGGTGCAAATTTATCATAAAAGCAATGAGCACAGCCTGTTCCTAACTTTATGGCAGCACAGACGAGGCCACTAATCATGTCGTTGCATTGACGATCAGTAGAAGGCATTAGCATGCGCCGCATACGTCGATGGAGGAAGGTGTCGGTGGAGCGAGAGAGCTGCCGGTGGGGGCGAGACGGCCTGCGAGGGCGATATATAATATCAAGAGAGTTGCTGAGGCAGGAGCAACCTGGACGTCCGGGATATAAATTCACACTGACGGAGGCAACCTTGTAACTGACTCTGGGCTGGCAGTGATGCAGCACTGTTTGTTCGTGGGATGCGCCTCTGTGTGTGTGTGTGTGTCTCAATCTCAGCACTCAAACACACACCAAACCTGACCCTCTTCAAACACACCCTCCCCCTCCTCCTCCTCCTCCTCCTCCCTCTTTCCTGTCGTCCACCCAGCCTCATCTTTTATTTATGCCTCTATCCCTCTGTTGGATGCAGTGGTAAAGGGTAGAGAAGGTTGACACGATGGCGATGCATGGTGGTGAAGGGGGGGGAGGGGGGGGGGGGATGTGAGGGGGCAGCAGGTGGAAAGATTTCCCAGGGGGCCGAGTGGAGCGTGCGCAAGAGATGAGGGGCACTTATGTCTGAGTCGTCAGAGGGGAAGAGAGGTGAAGATGGAGGCGTGAGGGAGGGAGGGTAACTTTGGGGAGAAAGAAAGAAAGAAACGAAGAGCACAGAGGCCTCACAATTGTTTTTTTGTTTTTGATATGTGTGCAAACATCACAGCTGTGGCGCCACATTTAGTTTGTTTTTGTAAGAAATTGTGTAACTTTACGCATGTTTTTTCTTTTTTTTTTTTTTTTTACCAAAACACAGAGAATCTCCCTCCATAAACGCCACAGTTTGCTTAGTATTGGACCTGGCTTGGTATCTAATTTATTCTGGACAACAGAGGGTCACTTGGCTTCAGCAGAACTTTGGTTTCTCTCCAAATCTCCCGCCGTCGAACAAAACTCGAACAGGAGGTCAGACTGAGAACAACAGGTCTGTGCCAAACTTCGTTCATTTACCTCGAGCTTCTCGATGCGGTCCTTCAGGTCCATGATGGCCCTGGCCAGCTCCTCCACGGCCCGGGCGGTCTGCAGCTGCGCCGCGGCAGACGAGCTGACCTCGTCCCCGGCCATGACGCGGCGGTTGCCGCTCCAGACGCCGATGCTGCGCTCCGGGACGCTCCGGTCGTCCTCCAGGCCGCTCTCACACTCGGTCAGCTTCCCGGTCAGCTCCCGGATGGTCCTCTGGTCCATGAGGATCTGGTTGTTCTGCTGCAGGACGGTCTGCCGGAGCTCCTCCGCGGTGGTCCGGAGGTCCTCATCCGCGTTCCCGTACAGCGGCTCGTCCGCCTGCTGCCGCCGCTGCTGCTGCTGCCGCAGCTCTTTGCTCTGGCACTCTCCCACCGGCACCGGCGTGCAGATCAGCCGGCTGAAGCTGAACTGCTTCGCCGTCCCTCCGCCGGTCTCCTCTCCGAGGTTGAGCTCGTTGAGCGTGGGGACCTCCAGCCCAATGCCGCCGCCGCCGCCGCCGCCGAGCCCGTTCCCCCCGTCGTACGACTCCGCGCCGTGCAGCGCGCCCAGCGGGCCGGCGTGCGCCACCGAGCCCGGCTCCAGCGGCTCCAGCAGCGGCTCCGGCGTCAGGGTGCCGTTTTCGCCGAGAGGCGCGGCGCGTTTCCGGGGGTAAACGCTGGCGATGATGCAGATGACCACGCCGAGGAAGGCCAGCGTGCCCGCGCCGACGAGCACCACCACGAACTTCATGACGGCTGCGGAAAAGATCAGCGAAATAAAATTCAAGAAAAGATCAGAGGGGCGCAGAGAGCCGCATCACTCCGCTCGGCGGCATGGCCGATGGAGAACCAACCCCCCCGAAAGCACAACCACAGCCTCTGAAGTCAAAGCTCCGGTCGGATCAGCCGCTTTCAGGCTGCTGGAGGTCGAACGCGACACTTACGTGCAGCGGACTGGAAGCCGTGAGCCAAAGCGCGCCGCCGCTCGTCTTCTCGCCGCCCTCCGCGCGTAATACGGATGGCACCGCGCTGTCTGCTGCCTTGCTCCGGAGATGCTGCCCGCCTTGCTCCGTCTCCCTGTTGCTAGGCTGCTCTCATCCGCGCGTTGCCATGGGGACGGCTGGGAGAGGAGGAGCGCGGCGCCGCGCGCATGCGTCAGGCGGAGCGGCAGCAAAAACAAGGCTGTGATGGATCAATGTACTGGCGTGCGTGCGCGCGCGCGGGTGACTGTGCGTGTTTGTGCAAGAAGAAGAAAAAAAACTGAGAGAAAGAGGAGAGGGCGAGTGAGCACGAGGTGAGGCATAAACGTGGAGAAGATGCGTGATTCTGCTCAGACTCACATCCTGGCGCAGTCTCTGCTGGAGTAAAAGAGCACGTGCGTTTCAACAAAACATTGTTTTCCAATGTGAAGGGACATTTTCTACTGTGTCACCGGAATGCAGAAGCATGAGTTGGTTCGAGGGAGAATAAAGCATGACAGTGACCAGGAGCGAACAAGATGTTGTAAGCAGAGTGTTACATCGAATGTAACTGTAGACAACATTTTGGATAAATCAGTAAAAATGGATTCAGGAAACGCTCACACAGGACACACATTTTTGGAAAACTCAATAACAAGAATAATTAAAGCCGCGAGCGGCGTCAAAAGGCCCTCGCCCGCCGCTTACCTGACCCGCCCCGTTTTATTCTTTCATTGATGTTTGTCAAATTTGGCACATTTCCATGGCAACAAGTAAATTTGATTTGATGGGAGATTTTTCACTTGGGCCCATTAGGATAACATGGGGAACTTAAGCCATCGCCACGGCAACACCGTTGATATTACAATATGGTTACCATTTGCTTTTTTGATCGGGACGACATGAAGGAATTATCACCCAAATTCCATTCATTTCTGATAAACTAATAATTTTACTCCTCATACAGATTTCATTTTGATCCTGTAGGGGGCGCTGTAAAACCGATTTTCAAAATTTCATTGTCAATGTGTCCAGATTAGAAGGCTCAATAAGTGTTTAAGATTTGGTTGAGATTGGATGTGTTATGTACGAATGGCAGCCATTTATCACACTGAAAAAATGGCCAAATTTGACATCAACTTTGCGGCGTTGCCACGCGGAAACCGTAATCTGAAGATTTGTGAATTGGATAACTTTTAATTGTCTACTTGTGTAGATGGTGTCCACCAAATTTCAGCTCATTTGGAGAAGCGCGCGATCAAAACGAATATTTTGTACGACGCACTGGAAAACGCTGACTCAGCAATTTTGAAAATTCAATCCCAGCTCGCTGCTTTCCTGCTGTTTTGAAGGCATGGTCATAATAATATTTTTTGTTTGTCCCGACAACGCGCATGTGTATACCAAATTTTGTGGCTGTACGACAAAGTTTTTTGCGGACTCCCTCCCATCGACGCAATGCATTTTGGGTTTTGCAGGTGGCGCTGTAGAGCCAATTTTTAAATCCCAATATTGAAATTCATATTAAAAAAAATTTTTCGCCGGAACTGAATTTTGTGCAAAATTTGGTGAGTTTTCGAGCATGTTCAGGGGGTCAAATTCCAGTTTAAAGAGCAGAAGAAGAAGAAGAAGAAGAAGAAAGATTAAAGCCGCGAGCGGCGTCAAAAGGCCCTCGCCCGCCGCTTACCTGACCCGCCCCATTTCGTTCTTTCATTGATGTTTGTCAAATTTGGCACATTTCCATGGCAACAAGTTAAAATTGATTTGATGGGAGATTTTTCACTTGGGCCCATTAGAATAACATGGGGAACTTCAGCCATCGCCACGGCAACACCGTTGATAATACAATATGGTTACCATTTGCTTTTTTGATCGAGACCACATGACGGAATTATCACCCAAATTCCATTAATTTCTGATAAACTAATAATTTTACTCCCCATACAGATTTCATTTTGATTCTGTAGGGGGCGCTGTAACGCCGATTTTCAAAATTTAACTGTCTATGTGTCCAGGAAGGAAGGATTAATCAGTGTTTAAAATTTGGTTTGGATTGGAGTCATTATGTAGAAATGGCAGCCATTTATGACACTGAAAAAATGGCAAAATTTGACATCAACTTTGCGGCGTTGCCACGCGGAAACCGTGATCTGAAGATTTGTGAATTGGATAACTTTTAATTGTCTACTCGTGTAGATGGTGTCCACCAAATTTCAGCTCATTTGGAGAAGTGCACGATCAAAACGAACATTTTGTACGACGTCCTGGAAAACGATGACTCAGCATTTTTGAAAATTCAATCCCAGATAGCTGCTTTCCTGCTGTTTTGAGGTCGGGGTCATAATAATATTTTTTGTTTGTCCCGACAACGCGCATGTGTATACCAAATTTTGTGGCTGTACGACAAAGTTTATTGCGGACCCCCTCCCATCGACGCAATGCATTTTGGGTTTTGCAGGTGGCGCTGTAGAGCCAATTTTTAAATCCCAATATTGAAATTCATATTAAAAAAAATTTTTCGCCGGAACTGAATTTTGTGCAAAATTTGGTGAGTTTTCGAGCATGTTCAGGGGGTCAAATTCCAGTTTAAAGAGCAGAAGAAGAAGAAGAAGAAGAAGAAGAAAGAAAGAAAGAATTAAAGCCGCGAGCGGCGTCAAAAGGCCCTCGCCCGCCGCTTACCTGACCCGCCCCATTTCGTTCTTTCATTGATGTTTGTCTAATTTGGCACATTTCCATGGCAACAAGTAAAAGTGATTTGATGGGAGATTTTTCACTTTGGCCCATTAGAATAACATGGGGAACTTCAGCCATCGCCACGGCAACACCGTTGATAATACAATATGGTTACCATTTGCTTTTTTGATCGGGACGACATGAAGGAATTATCACCCAAATTCCATACATTTCTGACAAACTAATAATTTTACTCCCCATACAGATTTTATTTTGATTCTGTAGGGGGCGCTGTAATGCCGATTTTCAAAATTTCACAGTCTATGTGTCCAGGAAGGAAGGATTAATCAGTGTTTAAAATTTGGTTTAGATTGGAGTCATTATGTAGAAATGGCAGCCATTTATCACACTGAAAAAATGGCAAAATTTGACATCAACTTTGCGGCGTTGCCACGCGGAAACCGTGATCTGAAGATTTGTGAATTGGATAACTTTTAATTGTCTACTTGTGTAGATGGTGTCCACCAAATTTCAGCTCATTTGGAGAAGCGCGCGATCAAAACGAACATTTTGTACGACGTCCTGGAAAACGCTGACTCAGCATTTTTGAAAATTCAATCCCAGCTCGCTGCTTTCCTGCTGTTTTGAGGATGGGGTCATAATAATATTTTTTGTTTGTCCCAACAACGCGCATCTGTATACCGAATTTTGTGGCTGTACGACAAAGTTTTTTGCGGACCCCCTCCCATTGACGCAATGCATTTTGGGTTTTGCAGGTGGCGCTGTAGGGCCAATTTTTAAATCCCAATATTGAAACACATATTAAAAAAAATTTTTCACCGGAACTGAATTTTGTGCAAAATTTGGTGAGTTTTCGAGCATGTTCAGGGGGTCAAATTCCAGTTTAAAGAGCAGAAGAAGAAGAAGAAAGAAAGAAAGAAAGAAAGAATTAAAGCCGCGAGCGGCGTCAAAAGGCCCTCGCCCGCCGCTTGCCTGACCCGCCCCGTTTTATTCTTTCATTGATGTTTGTCAAATTTGGCACATTTCCATGGCAACAAGTACATTTGATTTGATGGGAGATTTTTCACTTGGGCCCATTAGAATAACATGGGGAACTTTAGCCATCGCCACGGCAACACCGTTGATATTACAATATAGTTACCATTTGCTTTTTTGATCGGGACGACATGACGGAATTATCCCCCAAATTTCATTCATTTCTGACAAACTAATAATTTTACTCCCAATACAGATTTTATTTTGATTCTGTAGGGGGCGCTATAACGCTGATTTTCAAAATTTCACTGTCAATGTGTCCAGATAAGAAGGGTCAATAAGTGTTTAGTGTTTGGCTGAGATTGGATCTGTTATGTACGAATGGCAGCCATTTATCACACTGAAAAAATGGCAAAATTTGACATCAACTTTGCGGCGTTGCCACGCGGAAACCGTGATCTGAAGATTTGTGAATTGGATAACTTTTAATTGTCTACTTGTGTAGATGGTGTCCACCAAATTTCAGCTCACTTGGAGAAGCGCGCGATCAAAACGAACATTTTGTACGACGTCCTGGAAAACGCTTACTCAGCATTTTTGAAAATTCAATCCCAGATAGCTGCTTTCCTGCTTTTCAGAGGGCGGGGTCATAATAATATTTTTTGTTTGTCATGACAAGGTGCATGTGTATACCGAATTTTGTGGCTGTACGACAAACTTTATTGCCGACCCCCTCCCATTGACGCAATGCATTTTGGGTTTTGCAGGTGGCGCTGTAGAGCCAATTTTTAAATCCCAATATTGAAATTCACATTAAAAAAAATTTTTCGCCGGAACTGAATTTTGGGCAAAATTTGGTGAGTTTTCGAGCATGTTCAGGGGGTCAAATTCCAGTTTAAAGAGCAGAAGAAGAAGAAGAAGAAGAAGAAGAAGAAGAAGAAGAAGAAGAAAGAATTAAAGCCGCGAGCGGCGTCAAAAGGCCCTCGCCCGCTGCTTACCTGACCCGCCTCGTTTCATTCTTTCATTGATGTTTGTCAAATTTGGCACATTTCCATGGCAACAAGTAAATTTGATTTGATGGGGGATTTTTCACTTGGGCTCATTAGAATAACATGGGGACTTTCAGCCATCGCCACGGCAACATCGTTGAAATTACAACATGGTTACCATTTGCTTTTTTGATCGGGACCACATGACGGAATTATCACCCAAATTCCATTCATTTCTGACAAACTAATAATTTTACTCCCCATACAGATTTTATTTTGATCCTGTAGGGGGCGCTGTAACGCCGATTTTCGAAATTTCACTGTCTATGTGTCCAGGATGGAAGGATTAATCAGTGTTTAAAATTTGGTTTGGATTGGAGTCATTATGTAGATATGGCAGCCATTTATCACACTGAAAAAATGGCAAAATTTGACATCAACTTTGCGGCGTTGCCACGCGGAAACCGTGATCTGAAGATTTGTGAATTGGATAACTTTTAATTGTCTACTCGTGTAGATGGTGTCCACCAAATTTCAGCTCCTTTGGAGAAGCGCGCGATCAAAACGAACATTTTGTACGACGTCGTGGAAAACGCTGACTCAGCATTTTTGAAAATTAAATCCCAGATAGCTGCTTTCCTGCTGTTCTCAGGGCGGGGTCATAATAATATTTTTTGTTTGTCCTGACAAGGCGCATGTGTATACCGAATTTTGTGGCTGTACGACAAACTTTATTGCAGACGCCCTCCCATTGAGGCAATGCATTTTGGGTTTTGCAGGTGGCGCTGTAGGGCCAATTTTTAAATCCCAATATTGAAATTCATATTTAAAAAAATTTTTCGCCAGAACTGAATTTTGTGCAAAGTTTGGTGAGTTTTCGAGCATGTTCAGGGGGTCAAATTCCAGTTTAAAGAGCAGAAGAAGAAGAAGAAGAAGAAGAAGAAGAAGAAGAAGAAAGAAAGAAAGAAAGAAAGAATAATATTTTTTGCAAAAACAATATGCTTTTTTTTTTTCTTCCATTATTTTGCCCACATGTTATATATTTTCGGAAAGGTCTCGACAAGCCCGACGCGTCTGTCAGGTGTTTTAGAGTGTAAATGGCTGTGGTCAAGCGCCACGCGCTCGACAAGTCATGTTTGTGTGTGAGAGTGTGTGTGCGTTTTTTGTGTTTGTACACGTGTGTATGAGTGCATGTTGGGGTGTGTGTGTCTGGACATGTTGGCCCATGTCTGAGGTCGAGCGCTGCGCGCTCGACTTGTCATTTTTGTACGTTTGAGTGTGTGAAAGGCCTGTGGTCGAGCGCTGCGCGCTCGAAAATTCGTGTGTGTGTGTGTGCGTTTTTGTGTTTGTACACGTGAATGTGTGAGTGCATGTCGGGGTGTGTGTGTCTGGACATGTTGTATGATGTCTGAGGTCGAGCGCTGCGCGCTCGACTTGTCTTCATTGTGTGTTTTGAGAGTGTGAAAGGCCTGAGGTCGAGCGCTGCGCGCTCGACTAGTCGTTGTCTGTGTTGCAGAAACAATAGGCCCTTCGCCCTTGGCAGGCCAGGGGCTCGGGCCTAATAATATTTTTTGCAAAAACAATATGCTTTTTTTTTTTCCTGCCGTTATTTCGCCCACATGTTATATATTTTCGGAAAGGTCTCAACAAGCCCGACGTGTCTGTGAGGTGTTTGAGAGTGTGAATGTCTGTGGTCGAGCGCTACGCGCTCGACAACTCATGTTTGTGTGTGAGAGTGTGTGTGCGTTTTTTGTATTTGTACACGTGTGTATGAGTGCATGTCGGGGTGTGTGTGTCTGGACATGTTGGCCTATGTCTGAGGTCGAGCGCTGCGCGCTCGATTTGTCATTTTTGTACGTTTGAGTGTGTGAAAGGCCTTGGTCGAGCGCTGCGCGCTCGAAAATTCGTGTGTGTGTGTGCGTTTTTGTGTTTGTACACGCGTATGTGTGAGTGCATGTCGGTGTGTGTGTGTCTGGACATGTTGAATGATGTCTGTGGTCGAGCGCTGCGCGCTCGACTTGTCATCGTTGTGTGTTTTGAGAGTGTGAAAGGCCTGAGGTCGAGCGCTGCGCGCTCGACGAGTCGTTGTCTGTGTTGCAGAAACAATAGGCCCTTCGCCCTTGGCAGGCCAGGGGCTCGGGCCTAATAATATTTTTTGCAAAAACAATATGCGATTTTTTTTTCTGCCATTATTTCGCCCACATGTTATATATTTTCGGAAAGGTCTCTACAAGCCCGACGCGTCTGTGAGGTGTTTGAGAGTGTGAATGTCTGTGGTCGAGCGCTACGCGCTCGACAAGTCATGGTTGTGTGTGAGAGTGTGTGTGCGTTTTTTGTATTTGTACACGTGTGTATGAGTGCATGTCGGGGCGTGTGTGTCTGGACATGTTGGCCTATGTCTGAGGTCGAGCGCTGCGCGCTCGATTTGTCATTTTTGTACGTTTGAGTGTGTGAAAGGCCTGTGGTCGAGCGCTGCGCGCTCGAAAATTTGTGTGTGTGTGTGCGTTTTTGTGTTTGTACACGCGTATGTGTGAGTGCGTGTCGGTGTGTGTGTGTCTGGACATGTTGAATGATGTCTGAGGTCGAGCGCTGCGCGCTCGACTTGTCATCGTTGTGTGTTTTGAGAGTGTGAAAGGCCTGAGGTCGAGCGCTGCGCGCTCGACGAGTCGTTGTCTGTGTTGCAGAAACAATAGGCCCTTCGCCCTTGGCAGGCCAGGGGCTCGGGCCTAATTAAAGCCGCGAGCGGCGTCAAAAGGCCCTCGCCCGCCGCTTACCTGACCCGCCCCGTTTTATTGTTTCATAGATGTTTGTCAAATTTGGCACATTTCCATGGCAACAAGTAAATTTGATTTGATGGGAGATTTTTCACTTGGGCCCATTAGAATAACATGGGGACCTTCAGCCATTGCCACGGCAACACCGTTGATATTACAATATGGTTACCATTTGCTTTTTTGATCGGGACGACATGAAGGAATTATCACACAAATTCCATTCATTTCTGATAAACGAATAATTTTACTCCCCATACAGATTTTATTTTGATTCTGTAGGGGGCGCTGTAACGCCGATTATCAAACTGTCATGGTCAATGTGTCCTGATCAGAAGGGTCAATAAGTGTTTATGATTTGGTTGAGATTGGATCTGTTATGTACGAATGGCAGCCATTTATCACACTGAAAAAATGACAAAATTTGACATCAACTTTGCGGCGTTGCCACGCGGAAACCGTGATCTGAAGATTTGTTAATTGGATAACTTTTAATTGTCTACTTGTGTAGATGGGGTCCACCAAATTTCAGCTCATTTGGAGAAGCGCGCGATCAAAACGAACATTTTGTACGACGTCCTGGAAAACGCCCACTCAGCATTTTTGAAAATTCAATCCCAGATAGCTACATTCCTGCTTTTCTGAGGGTGGGGTCATAATAATATTTTTTGTTTGTCCCGACAAGACGTATGTGTATACCGAATTTTGTGGTTGTACGACAAAGTTTATTGCGGACCCCCTCCGTTGACGCAATGCATTTTGGGTTTTGCAGGTGGCGCTGTAGAGCCAATTTTTAAATCCCAGTATTGAAACACATATTAAAAAAAAATTTTCACGGGAACTGAATTTTGTGCAAAATTTGGTGAGTTTTCGAGCATGTTCAGGGGGTCAAATTCCAGTTTAAAGAGCAGAAGAAGAAGAAGAAGAAGAAGAAGAAAGAAAGAAAGATTAAAGCCGCGAGCGGCGTCAAAAGGCCCTCGCCCGCCGCTTACCTGACCCGCCCCATTTCATTCTTTCATTGATGTTTGTTAAATTTGGTACATTTCCATGGCAACAAGTACATTTGATTTGATGGGAGATTTTTCACTTGGGCCCATTAGAATAACATGGGGAACTTCAGCCATCGCCACGGCAACACCGTTGATATTACAATATGGTTACTTTTGGCTTTTTTGATCGGGACGACATGAAGGAATTATCACCCAAATTCCGTTCATTTCTGATAAACTAATAATTTTACTCCCCATACAGATTTTATTTTGATTCTGTAGGGGGCGCTGTAACGCCAATTTCCAAGATTTCACTGTCAATGTGTCCAGATAAGAAGGGTCAAAAAGTGTTTAAAATTTGGTTTGGATTGGAGTCATTATGTAGAAATGGCAGCCATTTATCACATTGAAAAAATGACAAAATTTGACATCAACTTTGCGGCGTTGCCACGTGGAAACCGTAATCTGAAGATTTGTGAATTGGATAACTTTTAATTGTCTACTCGTGTAGATGGTGTCCACCAAATTTCAGCTCATTTGGAGAAGCGCGCGATCAAAACGAACATTTTGTACGACGTCCTGGAAAACGCTGACTCCGCAATTTTGAAAATTCAATCAAAGCTCGCTGCTTTCCTGCTGTTTTGAGGTCGGGGTCATAATAATATTTTTTGTTTGTCCCGACAACGCGCATGTGTATACCAAATTTTGTGGCTGTACGACAAAGTTTTTTGCGGACCCCATCCCATTGACGCAATGCATTTTGGGTTTTGCAGGTGGCGCTGTCCAGCCAATTTTTAAATCCCAATATTAAAATTCACATTAAAAAAAATTTTTCGCCGGAACTGAATTTTGTGCAAAATTTGGTGAGTTTTCGAGCATGTTCAGGGGGTCAAATTCCAGTTTAAAGAGCAGAAGAAGAAGAAGAAGAAGAAGAAGAAAGAAAGAATTAAAGCCGCGAGCGGCGTCAAAAGGCCCTCGCCCGCTGCTTACTTGACCCACCCCGTTTTGTTCTTTCATTGATGTTTGTCAAATTTGGCACATTTCCATGGCAACAAGGAAAATTGATTTGATGGGAGATTTTTCACTTTGGCCCATTAGAATAACATGGGGAACTTCAGCCATCGCCACGGCAACACCGTTGATAATACAACATGGTTACCATTTGCTTTTTTGATCGGGACGACATGAAGGAATTATCACCCAAATTCCATTCATTTCTGATAAACTAATAATTTTACACCCCATACAGATTTTATTTTGATTCTGTAGGGGGCGCTGTAACGCCGATTTTCAAAATTTCACTGTCTATGTGTCCAGGAAGGAAGGATTAATCAGTGTTTAAAATTTGGTTTGGATTGGAGTCATAATGTAGAAATGGCAGCCATTTATCACACTGAAAAAATGGCAAAATTTGACATCAACTTTGCGGCGTTGCCACGCGGAAACCGTGATCTGAAGATTTGTGAATTGGATAACTTTTAATTGTCTACTCGTGTAGATGGTGTCCACCAAATTTCAGGTCATTTGGAGAAGCGCGCGATCAAAACGAACATTTTGTACGACTCGCTGGAAAATGCTGACTCAGCAATTTTGAAAATTCAATCCCAGATAGCTGCTTTCCTGCTGTTTTGAAGGCGGGGTCATAATAATATTTTTTGTTTGTCCCGACAACGCGCATGTGTATACCAAATTTTGTGGCTGTACGACAAAGTTTATTGCGGACCCCCTCCCATCGACGCAATGCATTTTGGGTTTTGCAGGTGGCGCTGTAGGGCCAATTTTTAAATCCCAATATTGAAATTCATATTAAAAAAAATTTTTCGCCGGAACTGAATTTTGTGCAAAATTTGGTGAGTTTTCGAGCATGTTCAGGGGGTCAAATTCCAGTTTAAAGAGCAGAAGAAGAAGAAGAAGAAGAAGAAAGATTAAAGCCGCGAGCGGCGTCAAAAGGCCCTCGCCCGCCGCTTACCTGACCCGCCCCGCTTTATTCTTTCATTGATGTTTGTCAAATTTGGCACATTTCCATGGCAACAAGTAAATTTGATTTGATGGGAGATTTTTCACTTGGGCCCATTAGAATAACATGGGGAACTGTTGCCATCGCCACGGCAACACCGTTGATAATACAATATGGTTACCATTTGCTTTTTTGATCAGGACGACATGACGGAATTATCAACCAAATTCCATTCATTTCTGATAAACTAATAATTTTACTCCCCATACAGGTTTTATTTTGATTCTGTAGGGGGCGCTGTAACGCCGATTTTCAAAATTTCACTGTCTATGTGTCCAGGAAGGAAGGAATAATCAGTGTTTAAAATTTGGTTTGGATTGGAGTCATTATGTAGAAATGGCAGCCATTTATCACACTGAAAAAATGGCAAAATTTGACATCAAATTTGCGGCGTTGCCACGCGGAAACCGTAACCTGAAGATTTGTGAATTGGATAACTTTTAATTGTCTACTCGTGTAGGTGGTGTCCACCAAATTTCAGCTCATTTGGAGAAGCGCGCGATCAAAACGAACATTTTGTACGACGCCCTGGAAAACGCTGACTCGGCAATTTTGAAAATTCAATCCAAGCTGGCTGCTTTCCTGCTGTTTTGAGGTCAGGGTCATAATAATATTTTTTGTTTGTCCCGACAACGCGCATGTGTATACCAAATTTTGTGGCTGTACGACAAAGTTTATTGCGGACCCCCTCCCATTGACGCAATGCATTTTGGGTTTTGCAGGTGGCGCTGTAGAGCCAATTTTTAAATCCCAATATTGAAATTCACATTAAAAAAAATTTTTCGCCGGAACTGAATTTTGTGCAAAATTTGGTGAGTTTTCGAGCATGTTCAGGGGGTCAAATTCCAGTTTAAAGAGCAGAAGAAGAAGAAGAAGAAGAAGAAGAAAGAAAGAAAAAGAATTAAAGCTGCGAGCGGCGTCAAAAGGCCCTCGCCCGCCGTTTACCTGACCCCCCCCGTTTTATTCTTTCATTGATGTTTGTCAAATTTGGCACATTTCCATGGCAACAAGTTAAAATTGATTTGATGGGAGATTTTTCACTTTGGCCCATTAGAATAACATGGGGAACTTCAGCCATCGCCACGGCAACACCATTGATAATACAACATGGTTACCATTTGCTTTTTTGATCGGGACGACATGAAGGAATTATCACTCAAATTCCATTCATTTCTGATAAACTAATAATTTTACTCCCCATACAGATTTTATTTTGATTCTGTAGGGGGCGCTGTAACACCTATTTCCAAAATTTCACTGTCAATGTGTCCAGATAAGAAGGGTCAATAAGTGTTTAAAATTTGGTTTGGATTGGAGTCATTATGTCGAAATGGCAGCCATTTATCACACTGAAAAAATGGCAAAATTTGACATCAACTTTGCGGCGTTGCCACGCGGAAACCGTGATCTGAAGATTTGTGAATTGGATAACTTTTAATTGTCTACTTGTGTAGATGGTGTCCACCAAATTTCAGCTCATTTGGAGAAGCGCGCGATCAAAACGAACATTTTGTACGACGTCCTGGAAAACGCTGACTCAGCAATTTTGAAAATTCAATCCCAGCTCGCTGCTTTCCTGCTGTTTTGAGGTCGGGGTCATAATAATATTTTTTGATTGTCCTGACAACGCGCATGTGTATACCAAATTTTGTGGCTGTACGACAAAGTTATTTGCGGACCCCCTCTCATCGACGCAATGCATTTTGGGTTTTGCAGGTGGCGCTGTAGGGCCAATTTTTAAATCCCAATATTGAAATTCATATTAAAAAAAATTTTTCGCCGGAACTGAATTTTGTGCAAAATTTGGTGAGTTTTCGAGCATGTTCAGGGGGTCAAATTCCAGTTTAAAGAGCAGAAGAAGAAGAAGAAGAAGAAGAAAGAAAGAAAGAAAGAAAGAAAGAAAGAATATTAAAGCCGCGAGCGGCGTCAAAAGGCCCTCGCCCGCCGCTTACCTGACCCGCCCCGTTTTATTCTTTCATTGATGTTTGTCAAATTTTGCACATTTCCATGGCAACAAGTACATTTGATTTGATGGGAGATTTTTCACTTGGGCCCATTAGAATAACATGGGGAACTTCAGCCATCGCCACGGCAACACCGTTGAAATTACAACATGGTTACCATTTGCTTTTCTGATCGGGACGACATGAAGGAATTATCACCCAAATTCCATTCATTTCTGACAAACTAATAATTTTACTCCCCATACAGATTTAATTTGATTCTGTAGGGGGCGCTGTAATGCCGATTTTCAAAATTTCACTGTCAATGTATCCAGGAAGGAAGGATTAATCAGTGTTTAAAATTTGGTTTGGATTGGAGTCATTATGTCAAAATGGCAGCCATTTATCACACTGAAAAAATGGCGAAATTTGACATCAACTTTGCGGCGTTGCCACGCGGAAACCGTGATCTGAAGATTTGTGAATTGGATAACTTTTAATTGTCTACTTGTGTAGATGGTGTTCACCAAATTTCAGCTCATTTGGAGAAGCGCGCGATCAAAACGAACATTTTGTACGACGTCCTGGAAAACGCTGACTCAGCAATTTTGAAAATTCAATCCCAGCTCGCTGCTTTCCTGCTGTTTTGAGGTCGGGGTCATAATAATATTTTTTGATTGTCCTGACAACGCGCATGTGTATACCAAATTTTGTGGCTGTACGACAAAGTTATTTGCGGACCCCCTCTCATCGACGCAATGCATTTTGGGTTTTGCAGGTGGCGCTGTAGGGCCAATTTTTAAATCCCAATATTGAAATTCATATTAAAAAAAATTTTTCGCCGGAACTGAATTTTGTGCAAAATTTGGTGAGTTTTCGAGCATGTTCAGGGGGTCAAATTCCAGTTTAAAGAGCAGAAGAAGAAGAAGAAGAAGAAGAAAGAAAGAAAGAAAGAAAGAAAGAAAGAATATTAAAGCCGCGAGCGGCGTCAAAAGGCCCTCGCCCGCCGCTTACCTGACCCGCCCCGTTTTATTCTTTCATTGATGTTTGTCAAATTTTGCACATTTCCATGGCAACAAGTACATTTGATTTGATGGGAGATTTTTCACTTGGGCCCATTAGAATAACATGGGGAACTTCAGCCATCGCCACGGCAACACCGTTGAAATTACAACATGGTTACCATTTGCTTTTCTGATCGGGACGACATGAAGGAATTATCACCCAAATTCCATTCATTTCTGACAAACTAATAATTTTACTCCCCATACAGATTTAATTTGATTCTGTAGGGGGCGCTGTAATGCCGATTTTCAAAATTTCACTGTCAATGTATCCAGGAAGGAAGGATTAATCAGTGTTTAAAATTTGGTTTGGATTGGAGTCATTATGTCAAAATGGCAGCCATTTATCACACTGAAAAAATGGCGAAATTTGACATCAACTTTGCGGCGTTGCCACGCGGAAACCGTGATCTGAAGATTTGTGAATTGGATAACTTTTAATTGTCTACTTGTGTAGATGGTGTTCACCAAATTTCAGCTCATTTGGAGAAGCGCGCGATCAAAACGAACATTTTGTATGACGTCCTGGAAAACGCTGACTCAGCATTTTTGAAAATTCAATCCCAGATAGCTGCTTTCCTGCTGTTTTGAGGTCGGGGTCATAATATTATTTTTTGTTTGTACTGACAAGGCGCATGTGTATACCGAATTTTGTGGCTGTACGACAAACTTTATCGCAGACGCCCTCCCATTGACGCAATGCATTTTGGGTTTTGCAGGTGGCGCTGTAGAGCCAATTTTTAAATTCCAATATTGAAACACATATTAAAAAAAATTTTTCACCGGAACTGAATTTTGTGCAAAGTTTGGTGAGTTTTCGAGCATGTTCAGGGGGTCAAATTCCAGTTTAAAGAGCAGAAGAAGAAGAAGAAGAAGAAAGAAAGAAAGAAAGAAAGAAAGAAAGAAAGAATAATATTTTTTGCAAAAACAATATGCGATTTTTTTTTCTGCCATTATTTCGCCCACATATTATATATTTTCGGAAAGGTCTCGACAAGCCCGACGCGTCTGTGAGGTGTCTGAGAGTGTGAACGCCTGTGGTCGAGCGCTACGCGCTCGACAAGTCATGTTTGTGTGTGAGAGTGTGTGTGCGTTTTTTGTATTTGTACACGTGTGTATGAGTGCATGTCGGGGTGTATGTGTCTGGACATGTTGGCCTATGTCTGAGGTCGAGCGCTGCGCGCTCGACTTGTCATTTTTGTACATTTGAGTGTGTGAAAGGCCTTGGTCGAGCGCTGCGCGCTCGAAAAGTCATGTGTGTGTGTGCGTTTTTGTGTTTGTACACGCGTATGTGTGAGTGCGTGTCGGTGTGTGTGTGTCTGGACATGTTGAATGATGTCTGAGGTCGAGCGCTGCGCGCTCGACTTGTCATCGTTGTGTGTTTTGAGAGTGTGAAAGGCCTGAGGTCGAGCGCTGCGCGCTCGACTAGTCGTTGTCTGTGTTGCAGAAACAATAGGCCCTTCGCCCTTGGCAGGCCAGGGGCTCGGGCCTAAATATTTTTTGCAAAAACAATATGCAATTTTTTTTTCTGCCATTATTTTGCCCACATGTTATATATTTTCGGAAAGGTCTCGACAAGCCCGACGCGTCTGTGAGGTGTTTGAGAGTGTGAATGTCTGTGGTCGAGCGCTACGCGCTCGACAAGTCATGTTTGTGTGTGAGAGTGTGTGTGCGTTTTTTTGTATTTGTACACGTGTGTATGAATGCATGTCGGGGTGTGTGTGTCTGGACATGTTGGCCTATGTCTGAGGTCGAGCGCTGCGCGCTCGACTTGTCATTTTTGTACGTTTGAGTGTGTGAAAGGCCTTGGTCGAGCGCTGCGCGCTCGAAAATTCGTGTGTGTGTGTGCGTTTTTGTGTTTGTACACGTGAATGTGTGAGTGCATGTCGGGGTGTGTGTGTCTGGACATGTTGAATGATGTCTGTGGTCGAGCGCTGCGCGCTCGACTTGTCATCATTGTGTGTTTTGAGAGTGTGAAAGGCCTGAGGTCGAGCGCACAGCGCTCGACTAGTCGTTGTCTGTGTTGCAGAAACAATAGGCCCTTCGCCCTTGGCAGGCCAGGGGCTCGGGCCTAATTAAAGCCGCGAGCGGCGTCAAAAGGCCCTCGCCCGCCGCTTACCTGACCCGCCCCGTTTTATTCTTTCATTGATGTTTGTCAAATTTGGCACATTTCCATGGCAACAAGTAAATTTGATTTGATGGGAGATTTTTCACTTGGGCCCATTAGGATAACATGGGGAACTTAAGCCATCGCCACGGCAACACCGTTGAAATTACAACATGGTTACCATTTGCTTTTCTGATCGGGGTGACATGACGGAATTATCACCCAAATTTCATTAATTTCTGACAAACTAATAATTTTACTCCCCATACAGATTTTATTTTGATTCTGTAGGGGGCGCTGTAACGCCGATTTTCAAAATTTCACTGTCAATGTGTCCAGATAAGAAGGGTCATTAAGTGTTTCGTATTTGGCTGAGATTGGATCTTTTATGTACGAATGGCAGCCATTTATGACACTGAAAAAATGGCAAAATTTGACATCAACTTTGCGGCGTTGCCACGCGGAAACCGTGATCTGAAGATTTGTGAATTGGATAACTTTTAATTGTCTACTCGTGTAGATGGTGTCCACCAAATTTCAGCTCATTTGGAGAAGCGCACGATCAAAACGAACATTTTGTACGACGTCCTGGAAAACGCTGACTCAGCAATTTTGAAAATTCAATCCGAGCTGGCTGCTTTCCTGCTGTTTTGAGGTTGGGGTCACAATAATATTTTTTGTTTGTCCCGACAAGGCGCATGTGTATACCGAATTTTGTGGCTGTACGACAAAGTTTATTGCGGACCCCCTCCCATTGACGCGATGCATTTTGGGTTTTGCAGGTGGCGCTGTAGAGCCAATTTTTAAATCACAATATTGAAACACATACTAAAAAAAATTTTTCGCCGGAACTGAATTTTGTGCAAAATTTGGTGAGTTTTCGAGCATGTTCAGGGAGTCAAATTCCAGTTTAAAGAGCAGAAGAAGAAGAAGAAGAAGAAGAAAGAAAGAAAGAATAATATTTTTTGCAAAAACAATATGCTTTTTTTTTTTCTGCCATTATTTCGCCCACATGTTATATATTTTCGGAAAGGTCTCGACAAGCCCGACGTGTCTGTGAGGTGCTTGAGAGTGTGCATGCCCGTGGTCGAGCGCTACGCGCTCGACAATTCATGTTTGTGTGTGAGAGTGTGTGTGCGTTTTTTGTATTTGTGCACGTGTGTATGAGTGCATGTCGGGGTGTGTGTGTCTGGACATGTTGGCCTACGTCTGAGGTCGAGCGCTGTGCGCTCGACTTGTCATTTTTGTACGTTTGAGTGTGTGAAAGGCCTGTGGTGGAGCGCTGCGCGCTCGAAAAGTCGTGTGTGTGTGTGCGTTTTTGTGTTTGTACACGTGTATGTGTGAGTGCGTGTCGGTGTGTGTGTGTCTGGACATGTTGAATGATGTCTGTGGTCGAGCGCTGCGCGCTCGACTTGTCGTCATTGTGTGTTTTGAGAGTGTGAAAGGCCTGAGGTCGAGCGCTGCGCGCTCGACTAGTCGTTGTCTGTGTTGCAGAAACAATAGGCCCTTCGCCCTTGGCAGGCCAGGGGCTCGGGCCTAATAATATTTTTTGCAAAAACAATATGCTTTTTTTTTTCTGCCATTATTTCGCCCACATGTTATATATTTTCGGAAAGGTCTCGACAAGCCCGACGCGTCTGTGAGGTGTTTGAGAGTGTGAATGTCTGTGGTCGAGCGCGACGCACTCGACAAGTCATGTTTGTGTGTGAGAGTGTGTGTGCGTTTTTTGTATTTGTACACGTGTGTATGAGTGCATGTCGGGGTGTGTGTGTCTGGACATGTTGGCCTATGTCTGAGGTCGAGCGCTGCGCGCTCGACTTGTCATTTTTGTACGTTTGAGCGTGTGAAAGGCCTTGGTCGAGCGCTACGCGCTCGAAAATTCGTGTGTGTGTGTGCGTTTTTGTGTTTGCACACGCGTATGTGTGAGTGCGTGTCAGTGTGTGTGTGTCTGGACATGTTGAATGATGTCTGTGGTCGAGCGCTGCGCGCTCGACTTGTCGTCGTTGTGTGTTTTAAGAGTGTGAAAAGCCTGAGGTCGAGCGCTGCGCGCTCGACTAGTCGTTGTCTGTGTTGCAGAAACAATAGGCCCTTCGCCCTTGGCAGGCCAGGGGCTCGGGCCTAATAAAAACCTGTTTTATCTGCTTGGGCGTTTCCCTGTTGCCTTTTTAAAACACAGGATTTCTGCAGAATTTAGCAAGTTGTTTCCAAATTGACCCTCACCATGCGCGTCTGATGGAAACGCAGTTGTTTCAACGAAGAAGCAGAAAGCCTTCGCCGCTGTAACTTGTTGCAAATGTTTAATAATTATAATTCCATGTAAGAAGTGCAATTTAGTTTTGTTGACACGTAGTACACTTAATGCGTTACTTGATCCCCTCCCTGAGGATCTGAGCTAAAGGTGACAGCAGACCTGAGGGTGGAGGAGCACTGATGATGACCTGCAGACGAGCGTGCACGCTTTGTTTTCATGCAAAGTCATAATGTACCGAGACATAAAAGCCCACTGTGAGGCTGTCAAAGAAAACCATGATCCTGCACTTTATAGGATCTGAAGCACACCTGGAAACCTGCCCAGTCATTATGTTTGAAAGATTTAAGTGTGTAAGCCTTTGTGCGTTTAGTGTTTGGCTTGGATGTGATTTTATGTAAAGCAGAGACTGGAGCAGGGGTCTGCAGGCCTCCTTCAGATGCAGTCAGAGATCTGAAGCCTTTCCTTCTGCAGCAGGCACTGTGGTGTAAACACAGCTCAGACAGCAGTACATGCGCCGCTCACACATTCGCCTGCTCTGTGTGTTCAGGGAGGCAGAACCTCCGGATCTCCGATTCCAGGTGGTTCAGGACGGACATCTGAGGCGCAGTCCAGCAAAACGTCACGAACCCAACAGTCCCCCACGACACACGGAGCACTGTAATCCCCTTTTACTGTCCAAGCGGCGCGCGTCTGCCAACAGGACGGACAATACAGCCAGTCTGAGAGGACCGGCTTACAGCAACCGGCTGCAATCCCACATCAACTTGGAGGAATGAACAGAGGGGGAAGGGAGTCAGTGGGCGGCGGTTTTAGTCTTCATGGCGAGTTTGACACATTTTATACAGTAACTGGGTGACAGGTGACACTTTTTCAAACAGTAGACATCCTTCGTCTCCAGAGCAGCAGCTTTTATATTCTTATGTCTATTTCTAACTTTAGAATCTGCAGTATTTTATAGATATTTTCAAAATGCATGTGGTGTGGATGGTCTGCTGGTGAAGTAGCAGGAAAAGATTTAGCTTCCATGGAGCCCGAGTGCAATTTGCAAAGTAGGGATTGGAGGGAGGAGGTGGAGGTGGGGGGGGGGGGGGGGGGGGGGGGGGGGGGGGGGGGGTGGAGGGCAGCGGGGGATTCCCTTTCATCTGCTGTACTTTCTTTTAATTGCAGGATGGGAAAATCACGTTTCTCTCTTATAAAAGCAGCTTCGAAACCTGCCCAGATAAAACAAATCCGATTATTAGACTCTGACTGAAGCCAGTTCTAACTCTAAAACTTGTTGCATGTTGGAAATGTACTTTAAAAATCTTTGTTTTTAACAACTGTCAGGATCTATTGGCAATAAAAACTACACTTTTTGTAGGCTTTGATGGTGAAAGTGGACATAAATCAAGTAAATAAAAATCTAAATAAAACAGACGAAGCTACTGATCACTGCAGATTCCCGGCTCTGGTCGGTGCTGAAGGCCGTGTCAGTGTGACCTTCGCTGGACGGACAGACGGACGTTCACTGGGTCTGAGACAACATCAAACACACTATATTTGAATTGGTTGGAAAGATAAAGAGGAACACACTGTGACCTCGTGGCTCTAAATATGCAAGATGTACGTTCTGTTATGCATGAGATGCAAACATGTGACTGTTAAATACAGCCTGCATTTAAAACCCAAGGTCACATCTTCACTGTGGAAAACTTCTACATCTACACTGACGTGTCTGATGGGAAAAAAAAACCACAATAAAAACAGAAATACATGGCTCCTGATAAACCGAGAGAAGTTTGGAGATTTTTCAACAGAGCAGGAGGGAGGACGCATTTATCTCAGTATAAAATTCATCAGCGACTCCAAAACAAAAGGTTCAGACTTGACACAAAGGTCTCTGTGGCTTTGTTGAAGCAACAAAAACTCCAACATGAAAAAGGCTTTTCTTCACTGGGCGAACAAACCTGCTTTCAAACCCTTTGTTTTGATATTCCTCCAAATCAAGCTGAAACACGTGAAGAAGGATTTCTCTCTGTGCTGATGGGAAGTGCTCTGTTGCCGACCGACGGGGGGAATCTGCCATTTGGCACGGCCAGGATGTTAAAATGCAGCCTTGAACATTAATCTTTGATAAGTAATTAGTTCCAGGACTGAACCTTTGCAATAAACCTCCAGAATACGACTCTTTTTCAGGAGGAGACTTTCAGTCTGTGTGCTTTTCACTTCAAACATTTCAGAGAATTTCCTGTGAGTTTGAGAGACAAAAGATGAAAATGTTGCAGCTGAACGCTGAACCTTGGTATTTTCAGTGGTAATTGTAACTGCGGTCAGATATATATCCCATCATTAGACACTAATTAGGCCTAAAGAGTAATGTAATTCAATTTAAGCTGAAGGGGAGGATGGTCGGAGATCAGATTACTGCAGGCGATATCAACTTCCAGAAGAAATGAGGAGCAACCACAACTTGGAGACCTTCAGTCTCAGTCGGGGTTCCAGAAAGTTACAGTGGAAAACAGGGACGAGAGTCAGAACGAATAAAATGGTGATGACTGAGAGACTTGAGAAGTTCCCTGAAAGATCGTTTCTTTTTGATGAGATCAATGCCAGACTTCATCTCCATCTCAGTCACACCAGTGAAACATGAAGAATTAATCCTATAAAGCGTCACTAAGCTGATTCAGTGATGAGAACAGTCTGGACCTGAACCTTTCTAAATCATACGCAAAAATATGTCATGATTATGCTTTCCATTTTTTTTGCATTTGGTCTTAAATTTCTTTATATGTGGCATTTTTAACTTGGGTTTGCAGATTTGTTTGGGGCCTCAAAAGTCTGTCCGATACGCAGCTTTAACTTTTCAGTGAAGTTCAGAATTCAGAATATGCACGTAAATGTGATGATGAGCCTATGGCGAGGATAGAGGAGAAATCCCTGCAGTGAGTGAGCGGCCTCGCATTGATGAGGATTTCAACTTGTTTACAGGCTCACATCACGAGAACCTGTTATCAGTGTCGAAGCACCCATGAAGACAATCAGGAAGTCTGAGTTGAGGATGTAGCAACGGGCGATGAGAAGCAGGAAAGAACTGAGGGTCCAGTCCTCAGTCGGTCTGGGTCGGCAGTGAATACAGAGATCGGGACCAAAGCCTGACCAGAAGAAACGGGTGCAGGCAGCTGGACAGCCTGGAACCTCCTACAAACCCTCCTGTCTTGTGCCGTCACGCTGAGGACGATTCAAGAGCAGGATGGTGGCGCTCCATCTGGCCGACCCACAGAACCACCTGCTGCAGAGCCGGCAGCGGGAGCGGCAGAGTGCACGCACGCCAAGGAAGAACAGTCGGGTTCGTTACTGGAGCTCGGCAAACATCCGTGCGGACCTTTAAAGCGATCCATCCAGCGCTTGAAGTTATTCAAATCTGAGCAAAAGTATTGGAATCACTCTACGGCATTTCTTCAAAGTCAAAGGCGAGAGTGCAAAAGTATCGCCGAGCGATTCATTATTCTTTCATGTGGGCGCCGCTTTTCAGCACAATTCATCAGGTCAGATATCCTTTGATTCCGCAGGACCGACGGTCTGCAGAGTTCAGCCGAATGCAGCTTCCCTTTGGGAGGGAAGATGGTGGAAATTAGACTAATAACCTAATAATCAGGTTATTTTCTGGGAAAAGGCGAGATTAAATCTTTTATCTTCTGACTAATCTTCCCTTTCATGTCACTATATATGTGATTGTACTAAAATATAGCTGTTGAAAGGCAGCAGATTAAAAAAAAAATTGGTTTTCACCATGGAGTCAGGAGGTCATGGGAAAAAAATCAGACGGGCTTGTCATTAAGATTAAATCTCTCAGGTCAAAGGTGAAACACCAGTTTAGTTCAATCCAGTAAGATTATGAAACGGGGTGAGACAGAGTGGACAGGGACGACGTACGAACCACCAGGAAGGGAACAAAAACGCCGACTGTGGAGAGAAATGAAGCCGCTGGAACTCAACGTGAGAATCCAGCTCGACATCAAAACGCTGAGAGAGGAAGACTCAGGCGTGGAGACCCGAGCATCACCCCACTCCTCACGACTCCTCTGGAAGCAGGATGCTGCCGCTCCGACTGGGAGGGAAGGAAAGCAGCTCAACAGCGCCTCCATGTGGAACACTGTGGAATTAAGCCAAAGAGACCCCTTCAGCCATCCTTCCATTCAAAATTCTTCAATATGAAATTGGTAAAAAAAATCTTTTTATATGACAAACCTCCTATATATGTTTAAGTCTTATAACTGCCTGATCCAGGCTTGATGAGCTGGAGGATGAAAACGTGCATTAACACAGGGTGAAAACCTGAAAAGACTAGTATAATTTTGGAGTTTTACCAATTAACTCGTTAAATACATCCTTCAGGAGGAGAACATGCAAACTTGACTCCTGAGAAAGTCTTTCCTGACCAGGATTTTGAAGGGAATTTATTCAAGTGACAAACAACACGTCTCTTCTGGTGAGCAATCAATGAAAAAGAAAAAGTCTACAGAATCCATTAATAGAAAAACATTTTACAGAAAGTGATAAGTCGGACACTCAAGCAGCAAAATACCTGTTTTAATGCATCTGATTAAAACCCAGAACCTCTATTAGTTTGTAACCGCCGGGGTTTTTCTATCTGGCTGTACGTGAATAAAAGTAAATAAATGACCTCAAAACATTTATTTTGACACAAAGATGGAAATGATATGGAGCAAAAAGCTGCTTCAAAACGCGATGCATAACGGGAAAAGAGGACTGGTCGTTTGCTTGAAATGAGTCTTCGAATGATGCGCTGCTTTCACACAATCCAGCCATCGACTGAACGACGGGATTATCAGTCTAAATTAAAGTGTCTGACAGCTCAGACAGAGCGAAGGCTGTTGCATAACGTCACCCTCTGTGGAAAACATCCAAGTGAAAAAAAAAATACACGAAACAGATTAAACTGTCGAAGAACAGAGTGTCTGATTGGAACTCAGTCTCTGAACTAATATTCACCCTGTAGGTTTGTGTCTTGATGTGTATCGGCCTGTATCAGCTCGCTGATGGACCTGCACCCCTCCTCTGGTCTTCTCTAAGCTTTGCCTCATGTGAGCTTTGGTAAACGTACTCAGTGGGTTCTGGATGATCTGTGCAAAGACGGTGAGGCAGCATGAAGACGGCACGCTGAAACCGATCCGAGTGTCAGAGGCGTCAAACGCTCAGTTCCAAACTTCCTCTGGAAGAGGCCTGGCTGGCAAAATAAAGCCATCATAACTTATAAGTTTAAGCTTAAAAGTTGAAAATGTGGATATTTCCACAAAACCAAGCCGATATTTGACTTTAATCTCAACATGAAGCCAATTTTACTGATACCTGCTGGTGCAAAAGACTGTGAAACGCCGAAAAAAGAAAAAGAAAACCCTCCTTTAGCTATTGCATCTTTCATGTTTTTACAAACTTACTCTGACAGTATGACTTTGAGACTAGTTTGTAATCTATTTTCTTTGATATTTTAATAATTTTCTTGGAGCCTCTTGTGTGCTGCTGTTGGTGCACGGTTCTTATGTTTGACCCCCCTGCTGTTTTTGGATTTTAAATCCATACAGCATCCTGCCTTGCATTTCCAAAAGCAAGCCCCAAACTTCATCCATAATCCAGAGACTCATTCGTTGGGTTGATTGGAGACATTTTAGAAGTGCGGATACATGTTGACATTATTGTGTGTCCCGTTGCGTGCCATCTCCCAGAGACAGAAGAAAATTACATTTAGAGATGGCATGAATGCATGTAGATAAAACAAAAACCAAATAGATTATATTATTGCTTTAGGGTGTGAGGGCTTTATTATTATCTAAACTTTAATTTTAAATTATCTGAGGCATATGTATATTATTACCTAATTTACCTAACGCAGAAAAACTGCAATTACAATGAGGTGAAAAAACTCCTGAATCCAATGTTGACTTCAGACACCTGAAAAAAAATCATGCTAGCAAATTACTCTACTACTATATGACTCAACTCAGAAAGCAGAGAAAGACGGGTGCTTTTCAAACAGCTTTTAATCAAAAGCCTTGTACAAGAAACACACTGAAAGCAACAACCGTAACAGGTGACATGACACTGAATACATTATCTGTACAATAAGGGTTTGCAAAAAACATGCTTTAGGAGTTCAGATACATTACCATGTCTTCATTAACCTCCGCCTCTTCGTCATCACCGTCAATACATCATTCATATTAGCATAAAAACCAGACAAAACTGCAGTCTTGACACAGAAAATCAGTCGGAGTTTTCCTTCTGATCAAACCCATATTGGACTATCTTTAACAAAAAAATTCAGATAAAAAGCATCACATTAAGATCATTATGCATATTTCAAAAAAAGGTATTAAAGTACAGTACAAATGAAAAAAAAAATCTATTTATTAAGCATCTTTGTCCAAACATTTAAACAAGGATCCTTCCTTTTGTTTTGTTTTCTCCAGTGCCAAAGAAATCCAGCACTTCAAAGTACGCCACATATAAATGCAAAACAAGTCAAACGGGAGAGGAACAAATCAAACGATAAAAAATCAAGAGCCCTATTTTGGTTGAAAGACAGGCCACTAAGTTGAGTTGTGCTACCCCATATGAGAAGAAGAAAAGAAAATGAAACATCGCTTAGCAGCCTAATACCTTACACATCTACCAACTGCAAGAGTCACTTCTATCCACCACTTAAAGATATTAAAGATATAGTAGATGAAAAAATCTACTCCAAAGTATGGTACATCCATCGGAGGAAGAAAATACTTCACTTAATTCAACCTGTTTGTGGACGATATTGTCGAACTTCATTCCAGATTTATGACGTTTGAGTGAAAACGCAAAACCTTGGTTACGTTTTGGGGTCTGTTTACACGACGATGGCCATCAGAGTCACTGAAAACACAACAATAACAGTGTTTTCCTTCAGAGTGTTGTGACTCCCTGCCGAGAGTCTCCTCGGACTGAGGATCGTTAGACTGTATAGTCGAGAGTCTTGGTCGTTTGTCCATATGAATTTGTGCGAGCGGCAACTCGTTGCTCACCGAATGCTCACTGAATTGTTTTCAGCATTTCTCTAGTTTGTGTAAATGGACACCATTTTCAAAACGTTACCGTGTAAAGGCAAAACTTTTCTTGAACGGAGACGCAGGAACGATGCGTTTTTCTCTAGATAGGCCGTATAAACGGGATCTTAGTATTGTGGGTTGAAAACCTCTTCAAATTCAAGCTGCAGAGTTTCACAGACGTGACTTTAAGCTTTTCTTCATATAATGGCTGCGTCCTTTCGGAATACACTTTTCCATGCGTAACCTATTGAAGTACTGTAAGAGTATTGACAACAACTAGAGCCATCCAGTACATGACGGGAGAGGAAACGGTGCCGCCTTCGTCCACTGCAAACCCACAATGTGACGCTCTCCGGTCGCGACTTTTTGAAAAACTGTTCCGAGCTGGCACAGAAGTACAGAGGAAAAAAAGTCTCGACTTGATGTTTGAACCGAACCGAGAGCGGAGTGAGACGAGGTGAGCGCCGCCTGGAGCGCAGCTGGGGGTGAGTGGAGCAGTTATAAGGCAACACATGCGGAAGATTTTCAAATACCTTGACATATAGATACACCATAGCACAGAGCCAAAGTCTGGGAAGGTCGAGGAAGAGCAGGCAGCACCAAGGCAAGAGACGGGGAAATGTATAAAGATGACAAGGTCTCGTAAGTGCTATTGATGCACTTGGAGGTTGAAAGAAAAAAAAAAAAAAAAAAAAGATCCAATACTCTGATTAATTTCAAGCTTTGAGGAATTTAGGTGACGACTGCCTGCGGTGAATATGTGGGGAGAAAGTTGGTGGTCAGGAATGAGGGGTCGATGAAGCAACACTCGTGAAATCGAGCACCCTTCGCCGACAAGCTGTCAGACGGCAACGAGATCCCTATTTGATATGTCTGAAGAAAACGCCTCTCCAGGCAGAGCACGACAGGTCGGAAGTTTTCATTTTAATAAAAACGGAAAGGCAGCGAGACGCGACGCGTAACAGTCGATCTGTTTGAAGTTGAATTTAAGTGTCTGAACAACTGTCACCTCTTTAGTCACGAGGGGAGCACAGATCAGATAAATTCATGAGCCACTGTCTCACACAGGCCGGTAATTTGTCTGGAGGCGATCTGCCACTGGGGAAGCCAGCAGCTCGCACGGAGATTTATCAAGTTTGAGACGAGCAGCCACGGTAACCTTGGGTCTATTCCGACAACATTCCTCAAGCATGACCTCAAAAGCACCTTGTTGTTTTAAGTGAGGACATTGCCAGGTGAAGGGGGTCTAAAAGCCAAGACAAAAGGATACTAAGCCATGTCCACAAGGCAGTCGATGCAGAATACGGCCTAGAAAGCCAAATGTGTTTGTATCGTTACTGCTGATATCAAAAACTACAGCATGAGAAGAGTGTGGCAATGCTGCATGTTTGGAGGAGAATGGGGTGGATGGACGGACGGACGGACGGACGGATGGACTGTACACAGGACGTACTTGCTTCATGTCAAGAACCGATGTCATCCCTTCACTTTCTATTTTGCTGAAAGGTTGCCCTTAACTGTCACTGGGCAAGCAAGCGGATTTTGCGAAGAATGTAACTGAGCGAGCTACAAAGAGCAGATGTGTCCGTTTCCTGCTGTTGCCCATTGGAGAGCAACAAGACACTGAGCCATAGTGCTCAAACTACTCCTACCTACGACAGTGAAATGCTAACAGGCAACAACCAAAGGAACGAAGTAGAGAAAGGTTGGATTTACCTGCCGAAGCGGAAGACAGGCAACATTTCCAGTCGCTGTCGATTTTCACGAGCCAAACTATCTGGAATCGTGTTTTAGAGACTTGACTCTGACAACGAAGCTACAACAACAAACCACACAAATTGCAATGTCTAGTAGATGTAATTGTCACGTACAAGGTCAGGTCAAGAGAGAACGGAGGTCTGAATTGGGTGGATGGATGAGTTACACACAAGACTTTGGACCGAAAAAGACCAGTGAGCAAACGGAAGAGGTACGTAGGGAACTAGACACCTCCTTCTCGTTGGAAATGTTTTTGGTGCCTCAACCGACTACAGGTTAAAAACTCTATCCCTTTAAACATATCTAGCAGCTTGGACACCTCTTACGCTGCAGTTCGTTATTTTCCATTTGTCAAATTACGTGATGTTCAGATGCGTGGGCATGCTGGTTCAACGGACGGGATGACAGAGATGTATGCCGATGAGGGAGCGAGTGGAAATCAAGCGTTTGTGTCGTGTCAGTGTGGAAACGCATCAGTCAATAGGTGACCGATTTAAAACAATCATTTTAATGTGTGTTCACCTAACCGGACCTTCGAGACCTCGACAGGTTGAAGAGTTCTACAGCGTGATTCTGGTTTACCACGAAAGATTCTGAATGAACCACGGGCCAGTTTAGAGTCTTGGAGGACGTTGCAGAGCTGAACTTGGTTTGTGAGAATAAAAGTAATGTAAGGAAGAAACTGCAAGAAGAGCAATAACTTAAAAATCTATTGTTTTTGTATATTCGTTTGCATTTTTTTCTAAGGTTGTGCGTGCATATAAATACTTACTGTATGTATATGCATGTGCGTTCAGGAGAGCAAAAGCAAAAAGGCCTGGAAAAATTCATGACTCACATAGAGTAGTTAGCTTCTTTTGATGCAGTCAAGTGCATTGTATTTACCTCGCTGTTTTGATGCAACATCCAAGAGTCCAACTGTGTCAAGCTGAAGGCTCACATCAACTCGTATCAATAACAAGCTGGACTTCCAACATAAGGGGGTCAGAAAACTGGTCTGACGCGTGAAAGCTGCCGATAACAGCCTGCAGACCGCAGAGTGTAACAGTATGTTTCTTTCACTCACAAGTGTGCTTGACAAAAGCTAAACCAGGACACCCGGCGGGCGCGGCCTTCACTTTCGGGACTATTTGAAGCACTTCAAACAATCTAAACTAAGCGTGCCTGAAGCTTGTGAAAGAAGACAAAACCATTTCCGTCGGTCTGCTTTAAAGAGTCAGTGCTGTGCAAGTGGACAAAATATGGCAACTTTAATGACACAAAGGGCTTATTCGGCGCCCCATTTCAAATTTATATAATTCTCTAAAAAAAAATATGCTCATATTCCAAACTATTCAATGGCTGGGTGGCATTACCTTATATTATATTTCATCAATTGCTTGTTAAATACACATGTACCCTAAAAGGTGCATTTAGGGGAGCACTGAATTCGCAACACTGGTAAGATTTTTTTTTTTTGTGTGTGTGATCAATGGCAATCAAATTCATACCAGCTGGTGTCCTATGGCTTCGCTGGGGAGGGGTCCTCGGAAGTGGCGGCCGGAGGCGGGGACATGGTGCTGTCGGGGCTAGCCGAAGGCGATGCTGGGCCGGAGGCGGGCGAGGGGAACTCTTTAATGGTGACGGTGACAAGGTTGGTGGTCACGTCTGTGACGACCACATCTTTACAGCTTGGCGCCATCTCGGGGTGCCAGTCGGGGTCTCCCTCGGCCGGCACCCGCTGCGGTTCGACGGGGGCAGCGGTCTGGTCCCCGGAAGCGACGAGGGGAAGTGTAGTCGGTGACTGAAGCTTAGCCGTGCTGTTCTGGCGAGGTGATGGGTCCTGGGTGGGCCCCTCCTCTTCATCTCCCAAAGAGGAGGAGGGGGACGGAGAGTTGAGGGGAGATTCTGGCGCTGCTTGGTTTGTGTTTGAGGATGGGGAAGGGGCGAACGACTTGGCGCTTTCTGCAGGTTTGCTGCACTTTGCTCCGGGAGTCGGCTGGGACTGTGCAGCTGAGGCACTGGTGAGAGAAGTTCCTTCAGAGCCACCGGAGCAGGAAGGAGGCGGCGGCGAGGGGAGCTGAGAGGAGGTGGTGCGGCCGTCCCTTGCCCCCCTGCTGGAGCACGAGACCGGGTATGGCTGGAAAGGCATGGGGCCCCCACACTGCAGCCCGAACGGCTTCCCATACATCGGGAACCCGAGCATCTTCAGAGGGGGCTGGAAGGGTCGGTAGGGGGCTTCGCCTTTCTTTCCGATGATGCGATTGCGGGAGGGGATATTTTGGCGGCCTGGCGGGACGTTCCTATTGCTTGCGGATGTGCTCGCCCTACCTGGCTTGTCAATGACCTTCAGGTTGAGAATTATCCGGCTTCTTTTCACTTCCCGGGGTTTGACCCGACGGTTGACGATGCGGACGGTTTCGGAGAAGGGGGAGACGTGCATGCGGGAGGGGAAGCCGCCGGCGTTGGGAAAGGTGGACGCCATCGGGTCTGAGCGCGGCAGGGGGCGCCGGGACATGCGGTGACAGCGGTGAATGTCTTTCTTCAGCTTGTGGGTGGCTGCCAGGGAGTTGAGCTTAGGGGTAAGTGAAACGGCCGAGGGAGAGGATGATGAAGGTACAGGTTGAGGAGCAGCGGAGGAGGAGGACGAGGGGGGAGCTGCTCGGGTGGAGGCGGCTGAAGACGAGCGTGAAGCGCTCTGACGGCTGCTCGAGGCTCGGTTGCTGGTCTCTTTCTTAGCACGAGCCTGAGGGAGAAAATAACTTTTCGTCACCTTTTTCGTGGGCAGAGCTTCATTTCTACACCACCCGAGGCGCCTAAAACAGATCCATCATCCTAACCACTGCTGTCTTTCTTGTTCTTTAAGTAATTTATCATAAAAAAAGTATATTATGGTGTTATTTCAGGACAAATTGCAAAATGAAAACCTGCACAAAAAGATGAAGATGTAACAGGTCTCTGCAAGTGAAGTCTAAGGCTACGTTCACACTGCAGGCTGAAGTGACCCAAATCCGATTTTTTTGCCCCTATGCGACCTGTAGCGGGTCTTTTCAAGACAGTCTGAACGACACAGATCCAATTTTTTTCATATGCGACCCAGGCCACTTGGACATGTGGTCCTAAATCCGATACGTATCTGATCTTTTGCCATGCGACTTCAGTCTGAACGGCCAGGTCGCATTTATCCGACCTACACGTCACGATATGGGGCGTTGAAGACGTGTGTCTTACTGTGAGAGTTAAAAAAAAAAGGCGCTCGCAGATGTACATAAGGGAGTTTATGTCATCTGAAAATTATGATTGAACTCCGTATCATTAAAGCCTCTCATCACTGTCCCACCACTCCTGGCTGCGTTTCTCTAGACGGATGTTGCTGCCACTGCCCCACAAAACGCCATGGCCAAAAACTTGGCTCTCTTCCTTCTCATTCGCTAAATTCTGCAGCGCCCGGACAACGGAGAGGAAAATAATATCCACATGTGCGCTCTCTCTCTCTCTCTCTCTCTCTCTCTCTCTCTCTCTCCCTCTCTCTCACACACACACACAGAAGGAGCTCGGCGCGGCTGATTAGAAGCGCTGCGCTCAAATGCTTGCTCAATGTTCAACTGTAAGGATGCGTGTTTGATCAGTTCTTAAATAAATCATCGACGATTGAAAAGCTGCAGATTCTGTATGTTGTTTGCGAGTTCCGCGAACACTGAAGCGCGCTGCTGCGTGACATCGTTATGTCCTCTTCTGCGCATGCGGGACACTTTTGAGTGGTATTCCGTTCAGACGGGAGATCACATACAAGTCGCATTTTAATGTAAATGTGAACGAACTCGCAAAAAAAATCGGATTTCACAAAAAGTCCGAATTGAGCATTAAGCCCTGCAGTGTGAACGTAGCCTTAATGACTTGTTTGCCCCCTAGTGGCTAACTGCAAGTCCAAGTCACGATCGCAGTAACCTGATCCTTAAAGACACTCGCTAACATAAGGAAAAAGTCAGTGCACATGGTTTGAATAATTTTATACTCATGAGGATTTTTTTCATTTGAAATTCTTTTCAATCATGATAATTGCTGAAACTATTTATAAATAATAATAAAAAAAATCAGTTCAGTTTTCATTAGTTATTAAAAGAGTAAAACTGGCATGTGATGAGACTGAAGTAGCGTCTTGACACTGATCAAACCCCTGAGGTGTTTGGGAATAGTGTCAACTTAAACTTGGTGGAGGAAGCCATTTCTCCTCTGCTTCGTTCCTGTTTTCCTAATCTAATGGTCAGAAGAGACAAATAGGTCTACATGTTACTGTATTGTTTGCTTCATAACTGAATTAGATAACGTTCAGTAACTATCACAATAATCATGCTACATGGGCTTACTGCAGATGGATAGATCCATTTGGCTTTGCTCATTTACACTGGTAAAGCAAATAGAAAGTAAAACTTGTTGTTAAATGCACCGTTTACAATGATCATGCTAACATATTTTATCAGTGTAAAGGAAGACTACACATTTAAAAACAGAAAAAAACTCAACGCTCACTCACATTTGATGTGTATCTTACTCAAGTAAGAAATATCTGCCACAAACCACACAAGTAAAAAGTATGAACAGTAAGTTAATTGTTGAGCCAAACACTAATTTTAGAATTCCAATATGAACTTCACAGTGCGGTTGTTCCGTTCCTTCTCCGTTTATCTTGTGATGCTTTGTCTATTTAGCATCAGCTTTGACCTCATCTCCCCTTTTCTGTTTATTAATGAGCAGTTAATCTGCAGTGACTTAAGAATCTTAATATGTTCTAAGACTATGAAGCCTTTGTAAAGCCCACATTACGCTGCAAAGCTTCCACAGCTCAGAAAACTTTCCACACCAGTGAACAGATATATTGTTATTTTTTAGTCATTTTTACATAAATTCTGATGCAAATCCAAGTAGGTTAGTGCAGAGGCCTTTGTTTGTGGCTCATTGTTTCCAGAACTTCTGATGCACCTTTCAAAAGACTTTGTTTTCTATCGGCTTCACTGCTCCTGCTCCTGGCTGATTGATGAATAAAAAACAACCAGCAGTAGAAATGCATCAAGGCAGAGCCGACTTCTTATATTTCAAAGACAGACGGAGCGATATGTGGTGTACACGCGAGAATTAACAGAAAAAAAAAAACTACATTTCAAATCAGTGAGATGACCTGCTTTTCATACTCTGACAGTGGAAACCACAAACAGGATGTTCCACTTTCCTCTACAGAGCATCAGCCTCAAACGAGGCTCTTTCCCTGAGAGCGCAGGAAGAATTAACTGATTATTTCATGACTTTATTACTTGGAACTAAGTGGAAAGGATGAGTTTGGAAACGGTTTATTCGAGGACAGCTTCAAATACATCCGCTCACTGCTGTCAGAAGATACTTTTTTGTTTTAAAGACTGATCCATTTTCAGACACAAATTTACCTTCACGAAAAGGTTTTTGGGTTTTGGTCCCCGCTTCTTTGGCCCATGAATTTCTCGGTCCCGTTCCCTGTTGACAAGAAAACAAGGGAAAGAAAGAATGAGAGACCAAATGCAACAATAGTGGGAGTGTGAAAGTGGAAGAAGCGGGCACAGACAGCATGTAAAGCCACGTTTTGCACAGAGGCAGACTCTCTGTCTTTTGGGTTGATTTTGGTTTCCGTTTGATGTTTAGTCCATTCGGCCTCACTGCGAACGTCTCTGTGAGCAGCACCAAGCTTTCAAGTGGCTTTGCAACACACAGCGCGAAGCTGAGACGGACATCTCACAATCATGAGGGCGTAAAGACGCCAGCATAGAGATGGATGAACTAAACAGAATAAACATTCGAAGACAGAGAGAAGGCTGTTACAGCTTCAACGTACAGCGCACACTTACAGGAGGAGCATGTGCTCGCTTACTGAATGAGCTTTACTCACTTTTGCTCGAAGCCGAGGATCAGTCGATCATCCAGAATGTTCTCCTCAGGCTCCCAAGTGCTGTGCCTATACAAGGAAGGAGCAACATCAACAAAACACATTTCCAAGAAAGGATCGTTTCATCGGTGATTGTCTGAAATCCCTTTTTGGGCTGCATTTAAGCACAGTTAACGGAACCGACCAGCCCGTTCATCCTGGTGTTCATTCTAAAAGTGGTTCAGGCCCCATTTACACAAGAAGGATTCAAGTGACGAGGCATCATCTTTGCATTTTTGTTTCAGGAAAGTTTCACACTGACGTGACAACATTTGGCAGGAAACGCTGAAAATGATGTATTGAACAGGTCACCCAACAAAACTGTTTCAATTTCACTTGAAAACATTGTAGCATAAACTAGGCCTGAACAATAGGGATAAATGGATGATTTAAGGCACTCTTGAGCTAAACTGTTCAGGTTTAATACCACTGTGACACTCCTGAAGACAGGGATCTAGCTCTATAACAGGCGCTTTAGAAAAACATGCACACATTGCTTAATAAAGCTGACACAATCATCCAATCCACGAGGCTGGTGCTCAATTACAAGTTCTGTTTTTAGAGTACTTATGAAAAGAGAGGTCACAAGTTCCCAAGCTGAAGAAACTGGGCTTTCAGAAAAAAAAAGATGTAATGAAAGAAACAAATCATAGCATAAAAATGCCTGAAGGTCATGATTGCTATCAAGACTGTCACTTACTTCATTGCCCATCCTTTCCATTTCACCAGGTACTCCAGTTTTCCCTGTATTAAATAAAAGCAGATGCTACATTACAGGAACATGTCGTGTACAACAGTGGAGATGATAAAACAAACACTTTATGCACATTGGAAAGCCACCAGAGGCTTCTCATGCAAAGCAAAGTTTAGTTACAACCGAGTTAATGTTAGGTCCTGTAAACTCAAAACCACTACTTTGATTAGCGACCAATGTTTGAGAGAAGGATACTTTACTACTGGAACAACGCAGAGTGAGGTATATTACTGACACAAGTTCACTGTTATCAAGCCAACTGAGGGCCTGGTGGGCCTGCTGAGTGTTCATACCACTCACTTCAAGTGGTATTTACCATGATGAGAGTGTTGTACTCCACGATGGAAGTTTTATTGGACGCAGTGAATGGTTAATGATTTTAACGTAGTAATCCACGTGCATCAGGATGAATGTTGAGTTGGTTGTTGCAGAAACTGCAACAGAAAAGCAACAGTGTCTAAAGAAGCTCTGACTGCTACATGCACCTCTACCCAGGGGCTGCAGACTGTGACAGCACAGCTGCTTTTCGCTGGAAAAACCAGTCCGGGCCCTCCATTTCAGAGCAGTAGTTGTTTTTTCTGCAGCGAGCCGCTTCTTTGTGTCGCCGTTTTTATGACCCTGCCAGAGCCTGAATATACGAGCCATGACTGATAGCCTAGCTAGTTAGCTCGTCGCTAGCTAAAGAGGCATCCGCGAGCCAGCAGGCCTCCGCCGCTCCGCGGACCCCGGAGAGCGGCGCTGGCCGCGGACGACATCCGCCAGCCGAGTCCCAGCACGCGGGAGGACGAGCTCACCTTCCGGACGCGGCGCTTCAGGATGGCTTCCGCGGCGAAAATGCGATCTCCCGCCGCCGACAGCTCCATGTTTCATGCCCCAGCCTCGGCTACCTGTCTCCGTGCGCGCCTGTGTGTGTGTGTGTGTATGTGTGAGCTCGGGTCGACCACAGCCAAAGTGCGCGAGAGGCAGCCGACACACATGCAGAAACACACACACACACGCACACACAGTCAGCACTACAGCCAGCCTGCTCTCCGTCACGTGGTCGGGGTCAGCCCCTTTTGTTGCCCTGGCAACGAAGAAGACACTCATGAGGATGCGAGAAGCGCGCGCTGCTGCGAGACGACACCAGGAACACACTGTGCATTTAGTTTAGATAACTTTATTTTTTAAAAAATATTGTTGTTGATTAATCATAAATGATCGTTAATTCGTTCCAGATATGCCAACATTTACATCAATGCAGACACATACAAAAAACTTGAAACTTGAAAGTCTCTCTCTCTCTCTCTCTCTCTCTCTCTCTCTCTCTCTCTCTCTCTCTCTCTCTCTGCCAACTCCTCACTTAGTAACGTTCTGTCATCTTCTAATTTGTATAGAGGCTCATTTGCATATCTAGGTCAAATTAGATGATGACGTCATTTAAAACGATACATTGTTGCAAACACACAAAACGAAGCGGACATTTCCCTCAGGGCACGCTAAGAGAAGAAAAATCAAGAAGAGGATGAAAAGAAAAAAAAAACATGATAAAGTGAGAATGTGTAAGCTATGTGTGTTACATTATAAAGAAGTTAGTCCCAGTTTGTCCAAGGGAGTTTGTCCCAAAGTCATCCACCACCAAGCACCAGAAAAGTTAGCTACGTCCGTGCAAAGTGATTTCAACCATTTTCTTCAAAACACATTAATAAAGTCTGTATATAATCATTCACATTATTTGACAGCGTGGTTAACGACACACTTCTGTGGTATGACGAACTTAGAGCACATACTTATCTCTGCCAGCGGAGGTAATGTAATCATCATGGTTTGTTTGTTTGTTTGTCTGTCCGTCTGTTAACAACATAACTTCCAAACTATGGCACGGATTATGACAAAATTTTCAACGCTCTTAATTAAAGTATTTCTTTGCTGATCCTTCGTCCTGGACTTCATTCATTGTGATTCTGGGCCTGAGAGGCCCCATAGTCCCTCTTGCCTAGGGCCCCAGGGGGTCTAGAAACAACCCTGATGGGAATGGTTATGGAAATGTAAAGGAATATTTGAAATGTGAATAAAGTGTGTTTTAAAAATTGAAATCTCTCTCTCTCTCTTTCTCTCTCTCTATCTTAACTATTATTTTACAACACGCGTCAAAGAAAACACTGAATTTTTTAAAAACAAACTTCTTTAGGGTGGCATACGCAACACAACACATGCAGCTCAGAGATCCAAGATGACATATCAGAGATGCTTCCCTGGAAGACAGCTGGTCTTTAGCATAAAAGCAAGCAAGCAGCATTCCCAAAATCACATGTCAGTTTGACTTTTAAAACCATAGATAATACAATAACTATAGATCAAGTGTTTTCTCAGGCCTTCCATTACACAGTATGTTTTACTGATTTGATTACGTCTATCTTAACAAAACTTTATTTGTTCTCTTTATTTGTTCATGGACGAGTCCTCAATTATTACGACTCAGGAGCCAGCCATAACACAATCCTCTTTTTAATAGCCTTGCTTTGTTTTCTTTTCATCATACTGCTTTCAGTCCCCTTGGGGAAATGTCTTCATTGAACTGAGCGATCGGCGGACAGCCTCACAGTGCGACACTCAGGGGAAGCTGAGGGTCTTGCTCAGGGACCCATGGATGGACAGTGCATGTTTTTTGGACTGTGGGAGGAAACTGGAGTGCCCCGATGAAACCCATGCACAAAGAGAGCGCTGACCGCTGGACTACAATTTTAATGTATTTCCTTTATTTTCTTGGAACACCTTGGAAATTGCCTATTGTTGTAGTGGAGTCAAAGAAATTAATTTGAACTGTCAATCTTTTTTCCATTATCAGTTTTGTTCATTCTATCTACATTTCGCCTCTTTTAATATTTTCCCAATGTGTCGTCTCAGTTTCTGAAAGTTATCCCCCTATCACCTCTCATAAAGGTCAAATATCTGCCTGTGGGACCTTCTGTTATGAAAACCCTGGCATCTTCTGCACACCATGTCCCGCCCCCTTCAGGCTGATATCTGAGCTCTGATTGGACGAGCACACGTCAGTCACGCCTACTGATGACGTAGAGGAGGCGACGGAGCTGTCAGAAGTCAGAGAGCAGTAAGCTAGCCGGTAAACACGGAGGCTCGCCGCAGATCTACACGTTAATGCGATTAACTACATGTAAGTTTGACTATTCTTCTGTTTAAACATGAGGTTAATGTTATGTTACCGGCACGCGCTGTGCTTTTTAACTCCAAATTGACCGTGGATAACTTGAAACTCGTGAATAGCATGAATGGAGCCACTTGTTCGTGGCTCGTTTGCACCAGATATCAGTCCTGGAGTCATAAGAGGAAGTCCAGATTTATGATTGCTGAATCAAAGTATTTGTTTACAGTGCAGCCTGTTCTTCAGATAACAGCCGTGGGGTGTAATATGTGGAGTGTTAGACTCGCTCCTCCGTTGCATTCTCTCCTGAGGAAAGCATTAATCATTCATTGAAGTGGACAACAATCCTCCAGGCTGTGGTGGAGCAACGCAGAGCTGCCAAAGAGGGCAGAGCTAAACACTCCTTCTGATCTCTTACACACACACACACACACACACACACACACACACACACACACACACACACTGTGCTGCTGATCTCTTTCACACACTCATTCCTGGTCTGTCTCCACAGTGGAGGATGCAGTTCCTGGGCCGGCTCTTGGACACGGTCTCCTCCGTCTCGACCCTCTTCACCAACCCCTACCGGGTCCGAGATGTGCCGCTGTCTGAGTACGGAGGAGGAGGCAAGGTGGTGCTGAAAGAGGAGGGACGGATGATCCTGTACAGAAACACCCAGTGTCAGTCATGGGACTGTGTGCTCATGTGTCCAGACACTCCGGCTATGACTCTGAGGTTGGTGTGGATCACACCGTGTGATCAGGGAGATAGTGGTTTGCTCATCTGACGATAAGGACACGGTTGTCTGCTGGAATGTTGTTTGTTAAAAGTAACTGACCAATGTTCACCTCTGTAATTACCCTGAGTGTAAAGGCCGAGCCAGTGATCCCATCCACGCCAGGATTACTCAACTGACACACTGATGAATGAAAGTCGGAGCTCCAGATTAATACTGTCCACTTTAATAATACACATTTTCAACGGATTGAGTATTTTCAAATGAAACAAATTTCCAATAAATTTGGAGAGAAGAAGTTCTTTTAGCCTCTTACCTCTAAAATCAGGAAACGAAGGACACAGAGTTTTATGAAGATAAACACCTCCACGCTGTTGTATGCACCCCCTTTCTGCTTGAATATTTTTAAAGTACAGTAGGGTGAAATTTCTCTCACCTCCACAGTGATTGAAATCACTGCACCAGCAGATACGAACAAAAAAACCATTAAATAAATATCTTTAAAAACTACAGTACAGCAAAGCTGTTCCCACTGTTTGAGAGTCAAACTCAGGTGATGAATGGTTTGGGTGGATATTGGACATCTGGTCTTATAAAAATAGAAGATATCCTTTATTAAAATACAACAGTACAGATTTAAGGTTGTAAAACTGGTCCCTGAAATGTTTAATCTTACATTTATTTTGTAAGCATTTCACCACTAAATATCCTGTATAATACTCATTTTCACTAAAACATGACACTGGAGCTTTGTGTTTTATTGAAATGGACAGTATTGTGTCTTTCTGTCCCCTTATTGCTCTTTTATCTCACCTGTCAGAACCAGAGTCACTCCCATACTTTCCCCTCACAGCTCAGTGCAGCCGGGCCGTCCTGGACTAGACCGCAGTGGAAACAACCTCATAAATCTGTGGTGCATTAGCAGAGGAAGGAAGGAAGGAAAGAAGGATCCTGATGGAGCTTTCAGTCCTGGCACCCTGGGAAAAGAGGCTGCTGTAGAGTCCAGCAGAAAGCCATTTTAGTGGCAAACAATCTGCTTTGTTGCATGAACATCAGATGTTTTGTTCCCAGCTTCTCGTCCATCATTCGTTACTTTTGCAACACCTTCAACCTCCTTCATGAACCTTTTATTTACTCTTGAGTAAAAGTTTCTCCTTCCAGTGGACATGCGTACCGTATCCAGTCTGCATTCAGACGTTCTGTAAGCGGAACCCGATTCTATTGATCCAATCATTTGTTTGTGATGGCGTTTCCGCTCTCAGGCTGTTTCAGGTGGCCTCGGAGGAAGACGCCATGAACTGGTTCCCGCAGTACGCCCTCAAGCTGCGGCCCTTCTACGAGACGCTTCCCCTGAAGGCCGAGACGGTGCAGCCCATCGTGGACTGCATCCGCAACCACCCGGACTGGAGCTCCGCCCACATCGCCGTGGAGACGGGCCTGAGAGAGTGTCTCAAACACAACTATGTCCAGAGGTAAGAGGAATGGGTTTGTTTTATTACTGTCGGAAATAACGAGCTAGAAAGTAGCATGTTCCTACTTCTGGCTGTTATTAGCTCGTTTATCAGTATCACTCATTAACTCCGATCTGGTGTTATGCAGAGCTTTGGCTGACTGCGGGAAATTGTAGCGTAGACGACTCTTAAGAAATTTGTTAATGGAAAAGGTTTTCTTTGAAAATTTTAAAAATTTCGGTGTTGCTTTGGTGGACCCCGATTGGAGCCTGTCGTGGGCCAGTTTTGGCCCATGGGTCTTATGTTTGTCACCCCTGGTTTATTGAAATAAAGTGCTGATTGTCACTGATGATGACCGATGAGATGTTGTCTGCCAAGAACTCTGAGGACATTCAAAGCGTGTAACTCTTTCTGAAACTGAACCGTGAACTCTCTCAGTCAGATCAATGCCCGCGACGCGTCCGGCCAGACGCCGCTGCACCTGGCCTGCGAGCGGGGAGACCTGGCGTGCGTCAAGGAGCTGCTGGAGGAGAGCCAGGCCCGCACCGACATCCGAGACCGAAACGGGGAGACGCCCATGCACTGCGCCGCCAAGCAGGACTCCCCCGTCATCATCCAGGTCGGGATCTCTTCACGGCTCGTCAGCGTTTTGCTGATTTAAGACCAGACATCCTCAGCTGATCTGCTCCCTCTCTGCACGGCGCCGGCCTTCCTCTTCCTTTCTTCTTCCAGACCTTGTGCTCTCGTCTCTGCTCGGGCGTCAACGAGCTCAACGGCAGCGGCGAGACGCCGCTCCACGTGGCCTGCCGGCTGGGCCGCGTGGAGGCCGTCAGGGCCCTGCTGGGGGGCGGAGCCAAGTGCGGCGTGATCGGTGGGACGGGCTACCCCATCCACTCCGGCATGAAGTACAGCGAGAAGGGGTGAGTGGGAGCAAGTGGCCGCCGCAACCGACGCTGGAGTCTTCTCTGATTCTCAGCTTTCACCTGCTATTTGAGGTCGACGTTCCTGAACGTGCCTGAAAACATTCAACTTCTGCACATCTAACACTGCTATAGATATGAAACCAGCTGTACAGATTCGGGCGTGTGTGTGTTTGTGTGTGTGTGTGTGTTGCAGCTGTGTGGAGGAGATCCTGAAAGCAGACCCGGCGCAGCTCCAGGCGGAGGACGCTCTGTACGGAGGGACGCCGCTGCACTGGGCCAAAACTGCAGAGGTGGTTCTCCACGCTACTGATGAGCCGAAATCTGATTTATTCACGTTTCACTGTACCTCGACTGTAAACGTCCACACACACACACACACACACATGCACACTGCACTTCAGAGTTTTTATACAAGTAGAATCAAATTTGGGAGTTTAGCTTTTTTTGTTCATGTTAATCCTTCTTTAAAGAGGAAAAAAAAAACAAGTTACATGCATTATGCAAGTATAAAAGGAAGATTTGAATGAAAGGGGGCAGAGATAAGTAAAAAGAAACTCATGATGTCCTTCCGTCTTCAGCACAGATCGATCACACAATCAGTAACTTTTTCGGTCAAGTTTTACAGTTCATGTCAAAACAAGACAACGTTTGTCTGTTACAAAGTAGTGTTGTATTTTTTCAGTAATAAATCTTTTCCGCTTTTCTTGAAATTATGAATAGACTTTGAACGTTTGGTTTTGTTCTCAAGGTTGTTCCACAGATTGGCTCCCTGGCTTGAGATTCATCTTTCCTTTGGTTTTGTTCTAAAACCTGATGTTGAAAAATCTCAGTTCCTTCTATTTCGCATCTACTTTCTTTCTTTTTGAATCGGGTCTGCAGGTTTTCTGTTCATGTTTTCAGGTGTGCTTCATACATAGTTTTGAGGAGGTTATATTCTACCAGTTTCTTAAAATTTTAATGCTTCTAACTGTATAAATATTGGGTTTGTATGGCCCTTCTATCCACTCCCATTGACGACTCGAACTGCACGTTTCTGTTCCATGTAGGTTTTATAAGCACTTCTCCAAACTTCAGTACAGTCGGTCAAATATGGAACGACCAGTGAGTGAGGCTACAGGAACAAGGCCTCTTCTTAAGAGATTCTTTGACCTTGTGTAACGCAGCTGTAGTTTAGGATTCCTTTGTTTTAACATGCTCGATGTGGGATTTCCATGTCAGCGGTTCATCAGTTTAAAAACTTCATCTCACGTCCTTTCAATTTAGTCTTATTAATATTTAAAGATGATTTGTTGGCATTGAGCCATTTCATTATATCCTGAAACTCATTCCCAACAATGTGTGCTCTACAGTTTCTCTCAGCGGTCGCTGAGTCGCTGCTTTACAGACACGATGTTTTTCAACTCAAGCAGCAGAAAATATTTCAAATGTTTGCTTGTCGGTTCTAAAGAAACGTTTCCATTTCCTAAAAAACTGTGTCTGCTGAACAGGTTCTGACAGAAAGGACCGGTTCACCGGCTTTTCTGAGAGCTCGATAAAGACAAGACAGCGATACATCCACGTCCCAAACCAGCAGCGTTTGTTGAGTGTAAATTGAAAGCTAACAGAGTGCATCGGTTTGTGAGAAGGTTGTGAGTTTGCATGTTCTCTCCCAGTACATGTGGGTTTTCTCCTGGTCGAGAGTGTGTAAGTGCCAACAGGACAGTAGTCTAAAACAAACCTTTCAACAAATCCAATCCCACCTGCAGGGTGGCAATGCAAAGTGGGGAAAAAAACAAACCAAAACAGAAAAGTGTGGAATAATTTGGGTAATAATTAAGTTGGGTGTTCTGTTGAAGTATGAGAAAAAGGATGGAACCCCCCAAATAAATAAATAAATAAATGAATAAACTGTGATATGAATGCACCTATAGAAACCTGAGTATGAGACAATCTGATGATGTCTGAGTTTACCTGCTGTTTTCTCCTCCCTCCAGATGTGCCGGCTGCTGCTGGACCACGGCTGTGCGATAAACTACCTCAGTAAGACGGGCGAGAGCGCCCTCCACATCCTGACCAGGAAGGGCCGCTTCGAGGCAGCCATGGTGCTGCTGACCCACGGGGCCAACGCCAACCTGAAGGGGCAGGACGGGAACACGGCGCTGCACCTGGCCATGAAGGTGAGCTTCGGTTTCCATCCTTGAAACGTGGTGTTTCCTCATCGCAGTGCTTGATTGTAGTGGGTTTTCTGAATGATATTGCCCTTGTTGTGCGGCGCCGCTGGCCAGATGGACCACATGGAGCTGATCAAGGCTCTGATCGTGTTCGGGGCCGATGTGGAGATCCACAACGACCTGGGAGAAACTCCCGGGCTCATCGCCGCACGCACCAGCAAAGGTACGAGCGAGGGAGATGAAGCTGAAGACACGAGCTTCTCTCATCAGTGATGTGTTTGAAGACTGAATCTGCCTGACGTAACGCCACCGTCCATCCTCGTTTTTAATAACAGTGAAGATTTGCATGAAAGCCGCTTGGTTTTTGATGAATTACATTTAACTTAACATCAACGTTTTTCTGCATCTGCACAGCAGATTGTTTGGACTGCTGAGTAACAACATGCTGCAACATGCTTTGTCATTCCTGCTAAAGATTTGAAATGCAACTTTATGGATTTATAGCCTTTTTAATGACAAATAAATACAATGACGTGTTCAATTTGTTTAACAAAAGGCAGCAAGGTTTACTTATCCTCCTCTCAGAGAGCAGGACGGGCTTCACCGGTCACTGACTTCAGAACTGAAGAGTCCTCATCTGTTTTTTTTCTCAGGAAGTTTCGTCTTCTTCACTCATACCTCCTGATGTGTCGTCAGTCGTTTGTCATTTTAATGATTTTTGATGCATGATTGCTAACAGCAGCTTCTTCTCTCCACTCTCTCTCTCTCTCCATCTTCACCTCTGTCTCCTCTCTGCTGTCTGCATGTGTTAATGTGTCTGCTTGCACGGGTGTGTGTGTGTGTGTGTTAACGCTGAAGGCCCTAATAGAAAGGTACTGCTGGACATGCTGTGTAGTGTAGGGGTGCAGCGCTGCCTCCCTCCCTCGCCCGGCAGCCCTCCTCCCATCTCCACCAACGCCAAGCCTCAAGCCATAGGTAACATCCGGGTTTCATGTGGAGACGCACTATTACTGATATGTAAAACACATTTGGGAATTGTGGGAAACCAGTATGCAAATTATTTATTTCCTACTCGCTGATGGAAACCGCGGCTCCCCTCCGTTTCTCTGTGGTCTGAACACGACGTCGCCGGCCTGCGTCGATCCCGTTCAGTAGCTGCTGTGATTGGCTTTGCAGGGTTCGAGGACCTCATGTTTGTGGGGGCGGCGGTCGGCGCCATGAGCCGAGGCACGACTCAAGTGGACGGCCGCGCCGGGGTCAAGAGGAAGTGAGTACAAGACGGCGAAGAGCTGGAAGGAAGGGAAACGTGGGAGCAGGAATCCGCTTTTAAGATTGGATTCAGATTTGACGTCCGTCACGGATGATCGTCTCACTCGGTGGATTTATCAATAACGCTGGGTTTTATTTGCTCTGGCTTTAAAATGGCAGGTTCATCCTAAACTTATTGTATCAGCTTCACAGTTTTGAAAACACTTAAGTAGTACTGCAAACATAACTTTCTAGCATTGAGGCCTTCACACATCGAGGGTTCAGACCGGAATCCGTTTATTTCCAGCTTTCTCTCTCGTGTCCTGCAGGATGGACAGACTGCTGTGTCTGGACGGCGGCGGGATCAAAGGCCTGGTGCTGATCCAGATGTTGATCGCCCTGGAGAGAGAGGCGGGCCGGCCCACCAGAGAGCTGTTCGACTGGGTGGCGGGGACGAGCACCGGCGGCATCCTGGCGCTCGCCATCGTCCACGGTGCGGCCAGGTTTCCCTCCCAGACTCCTCCCCACTTCCCTTCAGACGACAGCAGGACGTGCTGAGCCGCTCTCCTCCCTGCAGGGAAGTCCATGGAGTACCTGCGCTGCCTCTACTTCAGGATGAAGGAGCAGGTCTTTAAGGGGTCCAGACCCTACGAGTCGGCGCCGCTGGAGGACTTCTTGAAGAAAGAGTTCGGAGAAAACACCAAGATGACAGACGTTCAGTACCCCAGGTATTCTGTCCCTGTGAACGAGCTGAATCTCTCTGAGCTGCCAGCGAACGACGCCCTGGACGGATTGGCGGTCCATCACTGGACAGACCCGTCAGCACGCAGTGATGTCCCCGCGCTGTGTCTCCAGGGTGATGGTGACCAGCGTCCTGGCGGACAGGCATCCCGGCGAGCTGCACATCTTCAGGAACTACGACCCGCCGTCCGTCCGCAGGGAGCCGCCGTACGCCACCACCGAAACCTTCAAGCCTCTCACCATCCCGCAAGGTAGCGCTCACAATCCCAGCATGCACCAGCAGCTGTGGCTCAGCGTGAGTCGGTCTGTGGTCACGTCTGTGGTGCCGGTTCGTGGTTCACGTTATATTCAGACATGTTCAGCCACCTGATTTAAAGGAACCTCCTCACACACTTTCACACACTCACTTCTGAAATGAGGCAATCCATCCAGAGACAGTTCCTCCTGTGAGTCTGTCTGGGGTCAGACTGTGTCTGTCTGGGGTCAGATTCTCTTTCTTGGGTCAGATTGTGTCTGTTTGTATGGTTCACACTGAGCTTCTGATGGACGGGAAACTTCCAAGTTTAAATTTAAAGGTTATTGTTTATCCAGTCCGGCCCACTGAGCAGGAGCCATTTGAGCCCCTGAACTAAAATGTTGCTGAACAAATCATTAGAATCACTTTTAATTCATCTTTGTCTTTATTTTAGATGCACAATCCACATAAAACGTAACAATTCCAGAAAAAAAAGTGATAAAAGCTGCCATTGAATGAGGTGTAGCTCTTATAGCCTTTCTTTTAGAAAAAAAAAAACATTTCCAGATCACACCAGTTTTTCTTCCATCTGAATAAACCTGATCAGTGTGAAGTTCATCGCCGGCACCACTGGAGGGCGACGAAAGCTTCCAGAAACGCCCCGGGTTGAGCCATGGGTTGAGCACAGGCCTCTTCCTCCTCAGCACTGCGGGTGAAAGCGAGCGCTGGTGCTGCGTGTGTTTGAGTGCTGGTCGTGTTGTTGTTTCAGGATGGGAGGATGAGGATGTGTTGGTAGTAGGATACACAGAGGCGCCGCCCAGAAAGCGTAGAAAGGTGACGGATGAAGGTGTGTGTAACAAACAGAATCACCTTGAAACCACCAAACCACCACTTATCGTAGATCTACAACCCAGAACACCTGTGGACCTGAGAGCAGTCATTCGTGTTACTGATCAGTCAGTTCACTTGAACTGTGATCATTTACATGATTTTGTTTTTGAGACTTGACCTCGACGACTTGCTTCAGATTCGTCACACTTGTAATAAACTGCCACTGCTGCGACTTCTGATGACCTGAAAACACAAAGACAGAACTGAAGATACACAAATGAAGCATTTGCATTTTGAGGAAGTGTTATGGTAGTATGCGATTATTATTATTATTTTCTTTTGGTCAGTTTCTGCATTAAAACGAAACAAAAGTCTGAGTCCCTAAATTAAACAGAAATAATGACTTACAGCATTTTCATTTCCCTTGAAAGTTTGTAATTATCATGAAATAAAATTCTGAACTAAGAGAAGATGAGGAACAGAACTATCCCTGGACTGGAAAAGATTTAGATCTAAAATATTTTTGACAATAGAATAGAACAGAGGAACGTCTCTGCAGCGTTGCTCCACACAGCAAAATAAATAGAAACGGAATAGAACGTTAAAATATCAATAAGACAGAATAAAAATGAAGTGAGTATTATTAAATGTTAATATGTTTAAGGCTTAATGATGAGTAATATGAGCACAGAGAGACTGAACCTGACAGAAAAACACAACAGACACAATTTAGAAACAGCCTGATGTCCACAGAAAGGAAGAATCTCCTTACTTCTGGTTTCGTGACAGAACATCACATCTGATGTATTTAAATTAGGAATACTTTGACCAAAGAAAATCTACAAATAGTTTGTGTGAGACCGACGAAAATAGGATTGCTTCTGTGAAATCCTCCTCTGTGCTGCTCAGACACGCTTTAAAAGTTACTGTGATTCGTTTTAACGACTTGTCTTCAAATTGGAACTTAAATATCTGGACAAGGAGCCATTTTTCAGATTTAAATCTGCCCTTTTCATCACTTTATCACCTGATCAGCATGTATCAATAACATGAAGAAAACTGCTCACAGTATGAACAGTTCATATTAGAGGATGTATTAGGGAATAATATATCTGTAATGTCTACAATATTCCTTTAAGATTGATTAGAGACGGTCAGATTAGATGAATTAAAGATAGAGCAGTGATGATAGATTTTGGAGATATAATTTAGTGATGTATCAAAGTTAATCCACAGGATTAATTTAAAGAACCTGTGAAACCTGGATACCGGAGCAGACCACTCACTTTCTTCTGTCCGACTCGAACCCCCAGAGCAACTGGTGTGGAGAGCGGCCCGCTCCAGCGGCGCCGCTCCCACCTACTTCCGCCCCATGGGCCGCTTCCTGGACGGCGGGCTGCTGGCCAACAACCCCACTCTGGACGCCATGTCGGAAATCCATCAGTACAACAAGGCTTTGAAGGCAGAGGTGGGGCAAGATGCAGCAGCTCCAGGAGGAGTTTTTTTTTTTTTTAGACATTTCTCTGCATTTTGCACCTGAAAGTTTCATTAAAGTTCACTTTATGTTGGATTGTAGTAACTTTCAGTCGTCGTAGTAGGTTTTTGTGAAAATACAGACACTCTGTATTGTTCTGCATTTCTCAGGGCCTTGAGCAGGACATCAAGAAGTTGGGGGTCGTGATCTCTCTTGGGACAGGTAAGATGAACACAGAGCCTAAAGAAGCGTCTGAAGCAGCGTTGTTTTCTCTGTCAGACTCGTTCTCATGGGTACAGCTGACGGCGGTTTCATCCTCTGTGTTTCCAGGGAAACCCCCTCAGGTGGCGGTGAGCTCCGTGGATGTGTTTCGGCCCTCGAACCCTCTGGAGCTGGCCAAGAGCATCGTGGGGGCGAAGGAGCTGGGAAAGATGCTGGTGGACTGCGTGAGTGCGACGTCCTGCGTTTGAATCGGCCCGCTGCTTCAGTCTGATGATTCTCTTCTGCTTGTCACGATGAAAACATGCTTCTCTAATCTGAAACTCCTGCTGGGCGCCGCAGTGCACGGACTCGGACGGCTGTGCGGTGGACAGAGCCGGAGCCTGGTGCGAAATGATTGACACCATCTACCACAGGTCAGTCTCGGTTCACTTCCTGGATTTTTGTCTTGAACTCATTTTTATCGAAACACAGATAAAACAGAAGGGACTGAAGTATTGACTGTCTGGATTTCAGAATTCTGAATACACTAAAATGATGTTTTCACTTGAAACGTTGTCGTGTAAACAGAGCCCGAGAGTCCAGTCTGAATTCTGTCAGACTTGGCGGCGGTATCATCACACTCAAGACTTTTCAGATAGAAATGTGTTTGATGTGATCACAAGACTGTTTGTGTTGAAGCTTCTGGGTCTTTCAGAAAGAAAACAAGTAAAATCTGGAAGCAGGGAGTCCTTCCCCAGTGACAGACACTACTGCACATTTCATCTCGAAGAGTTATTTTATTGTCAAAAATGCAATGAAACCGGCTTCTTCACCAAACTATATAAATATGAATCAGTCCGGTGCTGCACTCACTGAGTCGTGTTCTCTGTGTGCTCCTTGGGTCCAGACTGAGTCCTCAGCTGTCTCAGGAGGTGATGCTGGACGAGGTGAGCGACGCCGTCCTGGTGGACATGCTGTGGGAGACGCAGATGTACCTCTACGAGAAGAGGGAGATCCTCCAGTCTGTGGCAAAGTTACTGCAGGACTGCTGAAGAAAGCAGGTGGAGCCGTGGAGCAAAACCCTCGAACCGATGGACCCACGGTGTGGAAATCATGGAGGCGGGTGTGGATTCTGCCGAGTCAGTCGCTGATGTATTTATAGAGAAATAGAGGAAACGCAGCAGCAGACGTGTGAAGCGTAGCGAGGAACTGCAGATTAACAGGAAATGACCGACACCCTGTCGAAGGGACATCATGTAGCAACGTGTCACCTGATCACATGGTTGGATGGCGGTTTTCTCATGTCTGAGCCAGAATATGAAGTGAATCCTCCCTCTTTTCTGTGAAAAATAGACTGAATGAGATGTGAGTGAAACTGGAACTTCACCCTTCACCCTTTCATTTGTTTTAATCCTCATGGTCCTGTCTTCCAGCTGATGAGCCTGTTCTGCCTTATGTGTCATGGAACAACATTTAAACCTTTTGTTTTTTTGTGCATTTCATACTTTCTTGCCTTTCTCACTTATTTATACTGACATTGAAGACAAAGTGTAGCCTCAAACTGATCCGAACACTCGGTGCACATCGTGTCCTGAGGGCGTATTTAACCTGTACTGTGAGAGATGGGATGGGAAGTTCACTGAAATTCTGAAGGTGCAGCTGTTACATGCACAACAGAAGAAGGAGATGACACAGTGATTTCTATTGACTTTCTATGTGTACTGATCATTGGATGTGTACATTGTGTGTTAAAATATAATATCACTGACCTGACATAAATGGTTGCTTTATTGTCTTTTTGCATTTTGTGTTACATGATCCTTCGTTGTTTTCCCACCAGATTTCTGTGTTTTCTTTCTGTCATTTTGTTTTTTTTTTTTTCTCAGAACCAAGAACTATTTCCAAAATTGATGGACCAAATCCTTGAACGACTGTACTTCATCCATAATCCATAAAGGTGGTGTTATTGTTGCCGCGCTTAGACATTTGGATATAGCAAAAAATACTTGACTGCAGATGTGCCACAAAAAAAAAAAAAAGCCAAAACGCAACAAAAAGTGTCAGTTACTTAGAAACGTCAAAGTCATCAGTCAAAGAAAAACGGAGCATAAACAATATGAAAGAATCAACACCATATCTGCTCGTTTCTTGTCACAGGCACGAAAAGGACTCGGACGAAGTACTTATTTAATCCTATCCCTGTGCATCGTTGCCTTATCTTAATAATTTGCAAAAACAATAATTCTTTATAATTATCATCACTTCGCATTTATATAAATATACTATAATTTCTATAGTTAAAACACACCCATAACTCAAATGCCATAAACAAGCAAACCTTCTGTCATAAACCGCGGAGCTTGACAGAATCTGCTCTTTACGTCTCTTCTTGAACAGACACAAAGCCACAAAAAACAAAAGGTAACGACACAAAAGCCACAAGGGAAGTGGGGAAAAGGCTTTGTTTCCAAGGGACAATATTCTCTGACGGACTGGGGTTGAGCGAGAGTTTCATGGAATGTAAGTTAAACATTGCCGTTTGATGATGGCGATTTAATGTTTTCAAAAATCAGCTATATTTGTCTTTGTGCTGAAATAATCAAAACTTTCTGTGTGTGCTCCGCTGTCAATTGTAATTTGGTTCCGTCAGAAAATATTGTCCCCCGGACCGGAACCAAAGCCTGTTCTTCCAACCGGACCGAGAGAATTTAATGAGTTGTAAGTAAATTGGATTTAATATAACTGAAATATTGTATTATCATTGTTGCAAAGACAGTGAAAGGTAAAAAAAAAAAAAAAAAAAAAACCCCAAAACAAAACCATTTAAGAGTAAAAATAATATAAATAATTTAAAGAATCACAGAAGCAACGTTCCCTCACTTTACATTATAACAAAGTTAATTCAGCTACATTACTTCCGTTGACCACTAACAATACTTTAGTTTTATCATTATACGCCCCAATTATGTTCGGTCCTAAAAAGTGTAAATCACTGTGGAAATAAAGCCAGCACTCACACATTTACCCAAACATAGAAACAAAGCCTGTTCTCAACTGTGTTGTTGTGTTGTGGCTTTTGGTGTTGCGTTGTGAAGTTATGTTGTTGTGTTGTGGCATTTACAGTTTTGTTGAGACATTTGCTGGTGTGTACGTACGTAACGTGTCTACCCAGTCTCCAGAAGGGCCTCGTACATAAAGGTAAAACAATTGTTTATCTTCAGATATCAGGATTTCCTTTGGCGTTAAGTTTCCTCTCTGCAACATTTATGAAACACATCTTGTCACGCATGGCAGAGAAAATACATTTTAATGCAGAAATATGATGTAGTACAAGAAATAAAAATGCAACAAAACAAAAAAGGAAATTGGTGCTAATGCCAATAAGTATTAACTATTACTAAGGCATCAAAGAAAATAATATGGCAATTAAAAATAAATTATTGGTTATAAAATCACAGTAAAAAGAACTCAGGGTGATTCAGGCTATTATCGGCAGCCTGAAACTTTCATGTATGGCTTTGCATTAAACATGTTTTTCACTGAAATGGATATTTTTAACTGCTTGGAAACAGCATTGTCTCGAATGCCAGATATTCATGCCACTAAATATCACCCATGTATGAATGAACATGGAAACATGCAATTTAGATCATCAAACTGTGTTTCAAACGAAGCGATCAGTCGGTGTCACTTTGAGCTGGACTGTGGTGGAACCAGCTCGATCTGCAGCACGATGTGAGTGAGCTGTGAGACGGCGCCATGTTCACTCTGGACGTGAGTTGGCTCTGAAATTGATGGCGGCATAGTGGTCTCCCTCTGGCTCTCGGGGCTGATGTGGCTGAACCAAAGAGGAGAGAGGACCTGTCTTCTTGGAGAAGTGGACGCTGCTGTAGTGAAGCTCCTGAACTGCTCCTCCAGCTGAGACGTCGGCACTCTGGAAACCAAAACATCATCAATTAAAAGACAGAAGAACTTACATTCGTTTAAAATCAGTTGAGTCATTGACCTTTTTTACCTGCTGCAAGCTGCTTGAGGCTTCATTTCCAGGGGACTGAGTAGAAGTCCTCTTTGCTCTGTTCAGTAAAATATAATTGTAAGTGAGAGTGCGTTAACTTGTGGATGCTTCTGATCTGAATCAGATCAGTGTGACTCACCTCACACACACGATCACAGAGAGGAGGATGAAGAGCAGCAGAACAGCAGAGACTCCTGCAGCGACCACTTCCCACATTATTGTCACACTTTGGACTTTAAGAGTCTTCACAGCTGATGTGTCTGAGATGTTTGAGCCGGTTCTGACAGCACAGGAGTAGCTTCCTGCATGCTGATGGCTGAATGCTTCTAGAATCAGGTGTTTGTTGTTTAAGTTCAGAGGTTCACTGTTGAAGAACCACATGTAGTTTGAGTTGTGAGTCAGAGGACAGCTGGTGCTGCAGGTCAGAGTGACTCTCTGACCTTCTGTGACCTCTGGAGAAGGAGTCACCTTCACGTCCAGATCTGTGAGAAACATACATGACGAACAAACTGAGGTTTTACTGTTTTCCAAGATAACCAAAAGTTGAATTCTGCTGAACTCTAAAAATATTCTTTCAGCCATCATAAAGAAGCATGAAGTTCTATACTTTGTACTTTAACCTAAGACTCCTTCACCTCCAATGGAAAAAATCCACTTTGAAGCTGATGCTGGAGGTTGAGAGGTCCACCAATATAAGTTCACCACCAATGGACTCCATAGTCTTACTGGGTGATCTCAACACTTGCGTTGGCAATGACAATGAAGTAACCTGGAAGGGGGTGATTGAGGGGAACAGCCTGCCCAAATTCAAGCTGTGTCTTGCTGATGGACTTCTGTGTTCTACATGGATTCTCCACAGAAAAACCCTATGTTCGTAGACAAGGAGGCTCAACGCTGTATTTGGTTCCAGGGCTCCTTGGGTCTCAGGTCAAAGGTTGACTTCACCCGGGTGAAAAGAGGTACAGAGCTGTTAGCTGATCACCTCTGAGTGGTGAGCTGGATCAGATGTCGGGAAAGACTGCGGGCGAGACCCAGCAGACTCGAGCACAGTGTGAGGGCATGATGGGAGAGGCCAGTTGAGAACAATGTCCAAAATGAATTCACCTTCCACCTCCATGAAAATGTCTCCAGTGTACCAGACCAGGTTAGGGACATAGAGTTTGAGTGGACTTTATTCCAAGACCTCGACTGTGGAAGCAGCTATGGCCCCATTGAGCCCTGTCATGGTGGACACCCAGGGACACACTGGTGGACATCAGCAGTCTGGGGAGGTGTCAAGCCTAAGAAGGAGGCTGTTAGCGGCTGGCTGACTCAGAAGGTTCTGGACTCAGCAGAAAGGTATTGGCATGGTGTAAGGGTCACGGCTGTTGCATTTGCAGAAGCATGGATCAGATCTAAGAGGCCATGAAGAGGGAAATTTGGTTGGCTGAAAAGAGGTTCTGGGACACTATCTAGTGCGGCTCAGACAGTTGGAGAGGGCTATCTCAAGCTGTGCTCAGTTAGACAGCAGGGTATCATCCAACCTCAAATGAGGATGTACTCCGAAAGCAGAAGGAATGCCTTGGGAATCTTCTGAGCATTTGGGACATGCCTACCTTACAGTAGGCAGGGCTTGAGGCTTCTGGGGTGTTTATGTCCATTTCCCATCACACAATAAACTGTTAGCAGCGAAGACTCAGGAGTGGTTGAGATATAACTTCAGTGGTTTCTTCAAAAGTCTTAATTCTACATTCCAACAGATTCAGCTTTTCTGTTTTTGAATAAGTAGATTGTACATTGTGAAAACACCATCAGCATTATAATGAGGTGTATTATGCTTTTGAGAGAGTGTGAGAAATGTATTTACCTGTTACGATCAAAGTCACTCCAGGAGAGCCAAATAGGTTTATATATCCATCAAACTCTCTGACATTGAACCTGTATTCTGCTGAGTCATTCTTCTGAACATTTCTCAATGTGAGGATGTGTTGGTTCTTCTTGCTGCCATCAAACTGCACTTTACCTCCATCCTCTGTCAGCACCTTCATTTCTCTCTTTGTTTGATACCAATTATTGGACTTTGGCTCGAAGGATTTAGAATAATAATATTGACATGAGATGTTGACTGAGGATCCTTTCAGAGCACAGATTCTCCTGCTGGCATAAACAACTCTCCAACAGCTCAGATCACTAACACCTGGAGATGAAATTAAACAAAAGAGGCAGTTTAATGACTGAAGTCAGTACAAGTCCGACAGAAAGTGAACTGATCTGCTTTGTACGCTGGTCACTGCTGGTCTCTGATGTGCAGGTGTGTTTGATTCCTAAAGTATACCTCCATCAGGGTGAATGGGTGAATGGTTTTAAATCTAGCAACTTGGTTTTAAAGACAGGGCTCCCTCAGGTCTGTGTTTTATCTCCCATCCTCTTCTCTGCATACAGCAATAACATCTCTTGCAGCAGTGAAGGAATGACACTGGTAGAGCAGGTCCAGTCCTTTAAATACCTGGGGACTGAGATTGATACCTGTCTATCCTTCACACAGCACACAGACTCCATATGCAAGAAAGCACATCAGCGCCTCTACCTACTGAGAAATCTAAGGACTTTTAATATCAGCAAGGACATTTTAACTCTGGTTTACCGTTCACTCATTGAGTCCATTATCACATTCAACATCACATCCTGGTTCAGCTTGCTCGCCATCAAACACAAAACCAGACTCTCCCGTATAATACATCAGGCCAGCAAAATATGTGGTTCACTACACACCCCGCTGTCTGAACTATACAACCGCTCTGTGATCAGGAAAGCCACTGTGATCACAGAGGACCCCTCCCATCCCCTTCACCGCTCGTTCCAGCTACTGCCATCAGGCAGAAGGTACAAAGTTCCACTGGCCCGGAAAAACACTTACAAAAAATCTTTCATTCCATCTGCTGTAACCATCCTGAACAACTTTAAATGATACATTTCACACTTTTAACACTTTTGATAACTTTATTTATTTTTTATTGTGTCTTGATGGGAATGTGTGAATGTGTTTGTGAGCCTGTCAAAGGAGAATTTCTGTCACCATTGGGGACAGACAAAGTTTTTTTTTCTATTCTATTCTATTCTATTCTATTCTATTCTATTCTATTCTATCACCTTTGATTTTTACATGGAAACTCAAATACAGTGCTGTTGCTGCACTACCTCATCACAGCTGACTTTAATCGTTTTGAAATTGTGGTGACAAGAACTCATGATTTGAAACTTCAACATGTATTAGTTGATACTCACAGACATGAGCAGAGTTCAGGTCCTCGTGGTCTTTCACAGTACAGAAGATTCTATCTGTTGAAGGAATCCCAACCATCACCTGTGTATCATTTCCATCATAACGGTTTAGGTGGTAAGATTGAAGTGAAGTCACAGCATCAGTCAGGGGACAGTTGGTTTTACAGGTCAGTTTGAACACCTTTGGAGGGACTGGAGTCCTTTGTACATATAATTCTGTATGGAAATAAAACACGTTGCAGCAGTTCATTGATGTCATTCATGTAATAAAAGGAACTGTTAAAAATGTCAGTATAAAATAACAAAGGTGTGTGAGTGGGAGGAGTGTGAGTGTGTGAACTTAACCTGTGGGATATGTGATGGAGCAGGACTCATCTGCTGACGTCTGCTCAGAAGAACACATTCTGCCTTTAGCATAGGTCACAGTGAAGCAGGTGTGTGTTACAGAGTCTGCACCAAACCAAAGACATGCAGTCATTTGTCAGCTGTGAAAGTGTGGACACAGAAATGTTCCAGCATGATGAAAAGCTGCTTGTTGTCACTCACCCACTGAGACTGGAGGGGCTCTGAGGTCCTGGTAGCCTCTGATAGCACAGGAGTATGAGACTGCTGAGTCACTGCTGACCAGCTCTTGGTACCAGGGAGACCAGTCCTCATAGAGAAAGTCTCCGTTCTTGTACCAGATGTAGGCTGCAGGGTTTTCAGTCAGAAGACAGCTGCTGCTGCACATCAGAGAGACTGTCTGTCCCTCAGTGGAAGGAACCACCTTCACCTGAAGGTCTGAACAGAAGCTTTACTCATTTAAGAGCTCAGACATTGAGAACAAATGTTGTGACAAATCTTTTACCGAATACGGTGAGATGAACGGCATGTTTCCAACAGTCCCATGGCGTCTCAGTAACGCTGCTGCAGCAGTAAGAGTTTCTATCAGTGTCTCTCAGATCATTGATTGTCAATGTGGGGAAACTTTGCTGTGACTTGTACGTCACACGAGGTTCATCTGCAGATAAATTAGACCGAACAGACATGTTTCCTCTCCTTTGTACAGTGTACCAGTTCTTTATTGAAGTGAGATTTGTATTTGAACAGTTCAGATGAACTGAAGAACCTTTTAAAGCACAGATGTTGGTTTGTTGTGCCTGAAGCCCTGTAAGAGAAGATTTCATCAGTCAACAACTTGAAGAGATGTGTCCAGTTTTGATAACATCCCTCTCAGCAGAACAACTTAAAATCCTGCTCATGGCTCGTCTCTTCCATCCATTCTTTCTACTCTCACATTATCAGAGGTTGAAGCTGATCTGAGCTAACATCTCTGCAATTTATAGTTCATCCTACAGAGTCTGCTTTTCCATAGCTGTGCTAACACGACAAAAAACTCAGTAATTCACTTTTAACAACCTTCAAACATTGTTCAACAAAGTTTACAGTAACAAATCAGCACATGGAAAACGTGGAAACTCAAAGACTGAGCCCAGATGCCACTAGTTTGTCATGTTCTGTAACAGTTTTCAATTTTGAGATGAAAAAAGGCATTCTTACCAGAGACACACAGAATGGAACCCAGAAAGAAACATCCAACTTCTGTCAACAACATGATCACTTCTGACGTCGACTAACAATCCAAAAATTTGACTGACACTTTATATTATCTGTGGTTTGATCAAAGCTTAACTGACTGAAAGTCTTGAAATGGAGAGCAGCTGAGCTTCACAGAACATGCTGAGGACAAAATGAACCCCTGATTATTTTTGGTGTCTTAACGTTCAGTCTGAATGTGAGCAAAAATGTCACTTCTGTATTTTTCTTCCTTCTTTCTTCTTTGAAATCCCTTGATAAGAAGTAAACTAAGCAATGTGTGATGTGCTGTCTGAAATGACAAAGTTTCCTTTTTCACAGCAGTTTTTCTTTTTTCATTTCGTTCGTGTTAATCTCCAGTGATTAATCAGGTACAAACCAGTTGCAGATTTGATGTTTTCTTGAGATTAATTGTCTGATGAGGCATTTTTGTGAAAAGTTGTTTTTCTGCAGTGAAAGAGGAAACATTTGAGTCTTTCTTTAGTTTCTCTGTAGTTGAAAAAATGTTTAAAGAGGAACCTGCAGACCCAACCCAGTCTCACTCCAAATTAATAGCTACGTTGGTTCACAGCACATAGTGCAGACTTGTCACGATAAATGCCTTGCTACGTTTGATCATCCGAGTCTTTCCTGTAGGCCTTCAGGTCACGTGACTGCTGTGTCTCTGCCCACTCCGATGAAAAGCATGGTGGACATCTCTTTTGTTTTCAGTGGAAAATGCTGCATTTCAAGATAGTTTGAAGACTTGCCTTCGTTTTGATGACTTTTCTGGAAAAAAATGTCCACTTTATCCCCGTATTCTGCGGTCAGTTGATGCACATTAGTTTATTCGTTTTGGCGTCTGTTCTTTCAGCTTGATGAGAAACATTGTAGCTACGCTATGATTCGCTTGTTGCTAGGGCAGGTGGTTGCTATGGACACGTTTGAAGCCGGAAGGAAGCTGATTTGCGTCATGGACTAATTGAGTTTTTTTTTTTTTTTTTTTTTTTTTTTGACGGATCATGTTGCTCTGAAACGTAGTTACGTTTCTGTTCCTCTGCACTGAATATTGAATTCACTTTGATTTTAAAACATAACTGAATCTTTAAAATATTTTCTGAAACAAACATTAATCCCAGTCAAAACTATTGAAAGGAGAAATCTCTGCATTGTAATTCACTAATTCGCTTCTCTAGAGACAAATATAATTTTTTCTAAATATGATCCAAAAAGCCTATGCCTAAAATGCCTGTGTTAAGACAGATGATCAAACTTCTCAAAGTTTCAGGCTTGAAAGAGGTTCCAGGCAGGGCTGTCCACTCTCGCCCTCTCTCTTTGCTCTATTTGTTGAACCACTAGCAGCAGCAATCAGATAGAACACTAATGTAAAAGGAATTCAAACAGCAAACATGAATCACAAAATATGCCTCTACGCAGATGACGTGTTACTCTTCCTGAAAAATGCACAAACATCACTTCACGAAACAATAGAGTTAATGGACACTCAGAATATTCTATAAATTGGAGTAAATCAGCAGTCCTGCCAATTAACTCCACTTTTCTAAACACATCTAGAACCCCCTAAAAGCCAGGGAACATCAAATACCTCGGTATTACCATCTCTGCCAAACTGTCAGACTGACACCCCTCTCATTAAAACAATAAAAGAGGACCTCACTCGATGGACAACACCTCCCATTTCACTCATGGGAATAATTGTAACCATCAAAATGATGATCTTGCCAAAAATTAATTGGAATCAGAAACAGAATAGTCTTTACTGTCATCACAACAAGTTACTGAAGTTACAAGTTACAACGAAATTGCTTGGGTTTTAAAGATGCCCAGGCAGCCAATTATGGCACTCCATCTTGAAAAGGAAAACAGAGTTAAAGGAACTCAGACAGAAATTGGGGGAGGGGGGAGGGGTGGTGGTAAAAAAAGATACATCAATTCAGATCGTGGTTCCAAAGGGAGTCGTGATTAGAAGTGAGAGACCAAAAAAAAAAAAAAAAAGCCAACCTGCGCACATACATAGCAAGACACATAAGTACATAGCAAGACACATAAGACGATCGCTATCAGACTAACGGATCAGTGGTTGCAGCCATCGTCGGCACCACACGTCATGACCACTCGTGAGCAGCAGAAGAGTGGGGAAGGAGGCGTTAAGAGTGGGGGGGGATGTGTGCATATGTGTGTGGCTCTATCAGTTCATCAGTCCATGTACGTGTGTGTGGTTGGCCCGTCCTCTCTGCGCTCCAGCCTGGTGACCTCCGTGCAGATGATAGTTGCCATGGGGATGTCCTCCAAGGAAGCAGTCCAGAATGGGAGGGTAGCATTCAGGAGTCAGTAGAGGGAGATAGAAAGCGATCGCGTGTCCTGTATCTTCTTCTGGGAGATTGTTTTGAATTCCAAGGGGCGCCAGATGCAGTCAGAAGGTATCTTATTATCTTGTTTTGGTGTGGAATGAGTCGATGTGACCTTCCAGTTATCGTTGGTTCTCAACTGTTGTTCAGACAGAAATACAATTACATTTTTTTCTATGATCCCAACAACACCTTGCCTCATAAACCAGCCCTGCCCACTCCTCATCTACGTTTGGAATTTGGAGTTGGGCTCAGTCTTGGTAGGAGCCCATAGAAAGGGATTTCACTTGGTCGTGAAACGGCCGAGCCAATCAGCGTTGCTGTTTTTTGTTTTCAAATTTTTTTGGTGAATTCCGATGGCTAAACCGGAAGTGACGCCATCACTGCACGTAGCAGAGATTACGGACTTTAACTTTAACCATCATCTTAAAGCTGCAGTAAGTAAAGTTATAGCCAAAATACCAAGTATTACAACAATTAAGCAAGAGCAAAAGTCTGTGCTTGGTGAGTTTCATACAGGAAAACAAGTTTTCGTGTGTCTTTGCGTCTAGGGACGCTAGAGCTAATGAGCTAAAGGTAACCCTTAGAGAAGCAAACGCATTTTGATGACGCATTTGTTTTGAAGCGCTAATTGGCTGAAGTACGCTGTCAGTCAAAGGAGTAACCGACACCCCCTGCAAGAAGTTTCTATGGGCTCCTATCCAGACTACGCCCAACTCCAAATCCAAACGTGGATGAGGAGTGGGCGGGTCTGGTTTACGAGGCGAAACAACACCACCCAAAACCTGATTCAACAACGTCGACTCGCACATTTCAAAATTTCATGAAAAAATAAACCACCTAGTATAAGTTTAATAACTCTTCAGAAATCAAAATATCAAGGTGTTTTAGTGCTACTGCAGTTTAAAAATTACTATTTTGCTAATAAATCAATATACATCCTAAAAATGGACCAGTCAGCGCCACTAGATGAAAGCTGGTTAGACACAGAAAAAACCTTTTTGTGGAGAACTCCGAATCAGTGATCTTCCATTCCTTAGTCCTGCCGTCAAAAATCACAGATGCTTCAAAAGCATTAAAGGAGAACTATGCAAGATTTGCCTTAGCACTCCCCTTACTGGTATCTTGTGAAAGCTCATTTTCATGAACATTCTCTGTATCACCCCCCCTCCCCCACCCCCACGCGCAGAGAGCGTCCCACTCCCGTTTCCTTTTTTCCGCTCGTCTTTCTGTCTTTTTGGTTCTGCCATCCGTGAGCACCTAAGGGTGGTGTTGCTAACGCTAGCAACAGCTTTACATGCTTTTATACTTGTACTCTTGTACGAGCGCCGTAAAGCAGGTTTGTTCTCGCGAGATGTAGTCAGGTCTGCTCCTCTGAAATTGCAAGCGCTGTTTTCAGGACACAGACCCTGGGGGGAGTGGAGGGACCGGCGAATCACCGTGCCAAGTCTTTGTTTACCCCCACAGGGATGCTGAAAAACATTTAATATCAGCACATCTCTGACAGCATGGTTGGAATTTCTCAAAATAACTGGGTCTTCACTTATCCCCTGCAAACTTACAGCCATCTGGAACAATCCTGACATCCTGCAAGGGAACAAAAAAAAAAACAATAAACTTTCCAAAAAACAAAGGAATAAGAATCTTCGAACAACTTATCATAGATAATTAATTTATTCAGTTTAACGACTTAGTGGACGCTTATGGAATCAGCCAAAATAATTACCTAGAATACCGTCAGCTTAAATCAATAATTCAAACCAAATTTTATCTAGATCAGGTAGACTTAACTCTGCCTCCCTCAGTAAGAAGTTTTCTTAAAGACCTCTCCACTCAAACATCTCTCAAAAATTGGTTCAATCTTATCACACTCAGATACTACAATATCTCTCCTAATCTCAAAAATGGGAACCTGCACTTTTGGTCACAAATATGTACAAATATTTTCAAAACAACAAACATCAATATACGGCTCATACAGTACAAAGTACTTCACAGAGTCCATTTTACAGGACAAAGAATGTTCAAAATGGATTACACCCCCCACTAATATATGTTCAAACTGCACAAGCAGTCTCCCAGATAATTATCTGTATGCACTTTGGGCTTGTACACCAGTTCAAACCTTCTGGCAAAGGATTTGTGAAGAGCTTTCATCATACGCGGATCTAGGGGGTGGCTACTTGGGCTCAAGCCCCGGATGTTTTGTCAAGAGCCCCGGATCGCGGATCCGAGCTGGTCTGAGTATAATGTGCAGTACAGGAATTCACCAGAGAGTGGCAGCATGCGCTGGAGAGCAGCCAGCAGTCTGCCGCCTGTCCAGAAGAAGAAGCGTTCACGCCTATGGGTGCCAGTCGCTGCTCCTTGATTCTACTGCCAACCAGAGTCGACTCATAATGGATATCAGAAGCTTTTTCAAAAAGCAGACATCGCCACCAGCAGCAGCAGCAGACGCAGAAGCTGCTACACAGATTGATGTTCCCGGTTTGTGAAATTCTGACTGATTTTAATCGCTGGCTATCAGTATTATCCGTTAATACCAACAACAACACAACTGCACTGAAAATGAAAGACAGCAAGATCAATGTTACATCCCAGGATAAGACAAAAAACCCTTTATGAAATATGAATGAAAAGTATTACTAGCAAAATGATTCAAGTGTTCATTGTGCAGGAAAGTGCTCCCTATCAGTGCTGTCATTGTATAGGATGTTTTTGGATTATTATACTGTACTACGGCAGATGTTTAAGCTTGTCCTAACACTTTTGGGTGGTTCAATCAACAGTTAATAATGAAGTATTTTTCAGCTAATCCAAGGGAGTTTAAAACAGTTCATTTATTTAAAGAAGAGGGACAATTTTCTAATCTCATCAAGAAACATTTCAAACATTTAAACTCAATATATCAGTATGTTTTATAGGTTTTATTTCTAAATATTTTTATTTATTTTAGTTCATGTATGAGTGAAGAGGAAAAGACAGGAGATGATCCACATTTAACATTCAAAAAAGGCATGACAAGACATGAGAACAGCTCTGAAACATTGTATTTAAAGAGTAACAGAGGCAGAAGAGAGGAAGGAGTGAAAGAGAAAGTGAGGGGTAAAATGAACAGGAAATCATAAAAAATGTGCAGAGAAAGCAAGAGAGAAGAGACAGGAGGATGAAGACAGGATTGAAGAACAGAGCAGTAAAGGACAGCAGAGGTGCCAGCCAGGATCACAGGGAGCCTGTAAGGTATTTTATTTCTTTAGTTTATGATCAGTCTGAATAACTTTTGTATTTTATATTTTTTTCTTTCTGTTGACATGAGGCATAAAACAATGACTTCAAGGCTGCTGGTGGTAAGACATTTGCATCATTAAAGGGTCTGATTTTTAAGTGTTCTCTGTGCTTTTCTCAGCTTTCAATTGGTGGTAAGCTGATGTAAAAAATAAATTAATTGAAAAAATAAAGATAGTGTAGTGTGCGTGGCACAAAAAATGCCGGAAAAAATAAATCGGTATCTGCACCCTCAGGGCTAAGCCCCTGATCTCCTAGAATCCTTGGCTTTCATTATGCCTTGGCCACCCAATACCGGTTTCACCTGAAGTCTGCCTGCTTGGCGACCTCACAAAAATTACATTGGAGAAAATTAAATCCCACATGCTGCTGGTATCCATAAACATAGCCAAAAAGATCATCCTCCATCCGTCCATCTATCCATTTTCTACCGCTTATCCGGAACCGAGTCGCAGGGGCAGCAGTCTAAGCAGAGATGCCCAGTAGGCCTGTGTGGTATACCGGTTTATACTGAATACCGGTTTTTATTTTCGTTATGATATGAATTTTTCATATACCGCAATACCGGTGAACAGCCCAAACAACGTCCGGAATGTGGTCCGGAACGCAGTGGTACAGTGTTTCAGCGGGGGACCCATTTCACTGCTGCACACCAACAACAGTTGTTGGCTGCCGGTGAGAGCTCTCAAAGTGAAGCACACGCTGTTTACCCAGAGGAACTAATACCAAAAAGAGGAGCCATGTCTGTGATTTGGAAGTTTTTCGGCTTTAAAAGGTCGGACGTGGATCAAACAACTATCTTTCGCAAATGCTGTTGAGCAGAAGTGTTAGCCGCCGGTGGTAACACTAGCAATTAGCTTCACCACCTTCGCCGGAAACACATTTTAGAGAACCGGGAATGTCATAAACTAAGATCCACACCCTCCACATCCACAGCTCAATCTGCAAGTAGCAGTTAGACGTTCAATCAAGATGCGTACGCTAAAAGGACTGCATATGAGAAAAAAAGCAAGCGATGGGTCGAGATGACGATCGCGATCACGCAATCTAGACATAAAAAAAAAACATGATGCAGTCCTTATGACAGTCAAATGGGCTATTTAAAGCCAATCAACTGCAGTAATTATTTTCTTATTAGAAGAAAATGTAACAACACTCTTGCATGAAAAAAAAAAAACCTCAAATACCATGAAACCGGTATGAATTTGAAAAAAAAAAAAAAAAAAAAAAAACGTGATATGAAATTTTTGCCATACCGCCCAGCCCTAATGCCCAGACTTCCCTGTCCCCCGACACTTCCTTCAGCTCTTCTGGGAGGATCCCAAGGCGTTCCCAGGCCAGTCGAGAGACATATAGTCTCTCAAGTCTGTCCTAGGTCTTCCCCGGGGTCTCCCCCTGATGGGACATGCGTGGAACACCTTCCCAGGGAGGCGTCCAGGAGGCATCCTCAAGAGGTGCTCGAGCCACCTCAGCTGGTTCCTCTCGATGCGGAGGAGTACTCCGAGCTCCTTCCTGGTGACTGAGCTCCTCACCCTATCTCTAAGGGAGCGCCCAGCCACCCTACGGAGGAAGCTCATTTCAGCCTCTTGTATCCAGAATGTTGTCCTTTTGGTCATGACCCAAAGCTCATGACCATAGGTGAGGGTGAGAACGTAGATTGACCGGTATATCGAGGGCTTCGCCTTTCGGCTCAGCTCCATCTTCACCACAACAGACCGATACAACAACCAGCAACTGCTGCACTGATCCGCCTGTCAATCTCAAGCTCCATCTGTCCCCCACTCGTGAACAAGACCCCTAGATATGTAAACTCCTCCGCTTGGGCCAGAGTCTCTCTATCGACCTGGAGAGGGCAAGCCACTTCCTTCCAGTCGAGGACCAGACCCGTTGCCAGGCATCAGTCTCAGGGGGGGCATTTCAAGTGTATGGGGGGGCACAAATGTGCGTTCAGCAGGGGGGGTGGGGGGTGGGGGGTGGGGGGGTGCGGGTGGGGGGGGGGGGGGGTGTTGGTGCGTGCTCGTACTAATATACACTCAACAAAAAAATAAATGCAACACTTTTGCTTTTGCTCCCATTTTTCATGAGATGGACTTAAAGATCTGAAATTCATTCCAGATAGACATTACCATTTCTTTCAAACATTGTTGACATTCATTCATTCATTCATTCATTGTTGACAAATCTGTCTAAATGTGTGATAGTGAGCATTTCTGCTTTGCTGAGATAATCCATCCCACCTCACAGGTGTGCCACATCAAGATGCTCATCAGACACTATGATTAGTGCACAGGTGTGCCTTAGACTGTCCATAAGGTAAGGTAAGGTAAGGTACTATATTATACAGTGAATGTACAACAAAATTTGTTCTCTGCATTTAACCCATCCATCGATGCCACTGAGGCATTCCATATGGAGCAGTGGGCAGCTGCGGGGAGCGCCCGAGGACCCATCTCCAGATGTGGGGTCAGGTTAATGGTCAGAATCACCTGACTGGAGGATTGGGTGCATGTTATCGGTTGACGGGGGAAACCGGAGATCCCGGAGGAAACCCATCCAGACACGGGGAGGCAAACTCCACACAGAAAGGCCCGCACGGTCCGGGGATTGAACCCGGGACCTTCTTGCTGTGAGGCAAGAGCGCTAACCACTCATCCACCGTGCCGCCACTCATACAGAGTAACTCATAACTCATAACTCATACAGAGACCGGACGGCCCTTAACAAGGGGACCCGGACTCCGTATTTCCGAAGCACCCCCCACCAAACACCACGAGGGACGAGGTCGAATGCCTTCTCCAAGTCCACAAAACACATGTGAACTGGTCAGGCGAACTCCCACGAACCCTCGAGCACCCTATGGAGGGTATATAGCTGGTCCAGTGTTCCGCGACCAGGGCGAAAACCCTCATTGTTCCTCCTGAATCCGAGGTTCAACTATTGATCGAATCCTCCTCTCCAGTACGCTGGATTAGACTTTCCCAGAGAGGCTGAGGAGTGTGATCCCCTATAATTGGAGCACATCCTCGGGTCCCCCTTTTTAAAAAGGGGAACCACCACCCCAGTCTGCCAATCCAGAGGCACCGTTCCTGACTGCCACGTGACGTTGCAGAGACTTGTCAAACAAGACAGTCCCTGCATATCCAGAGACTTAAGGTACTCAGGGCGAATCTCATCCACACCCGGTGCCTTTCCACCGAGGAGCTTACCAACCACCTCGGTGACTCCAGCTTGGGTGATGGACAAGTCCACCTATGAGACCTCAGTCTCTGCTTCCTCCGCGGAAGACGTGGCGACGGGACTGAGGTCCTCGAAGTACTCCTTCCACCATCCTATAATATCCCCAATTGAGGTCAGCAGCTCTCCACCTCCACTGTAAATAGTGTCAGTGGAGACCTGCGTTCCCCTCCTGTGGTGCCGGACCGTTTGCAAGAATTTCTTCGAGGCTGACCGGTAGTCCTCCTCCATGGCCTCCCCGAACTCCTCCCAGACCCGAGGTTTTGCCTCCACAACCACTCGGGCTGCAGTTCGGTTTGCCTGCCGGTACCCTCCAGCTGCTTCTGGAGCCCACAAGCCAACAAGGCTCGATAGGACTCCTTCTTCAGCTTGACGGCAGCCTTGACTTACTTCCGGTAACCATCACCGGGTTCGGGGGTTGTCGCCATGACAGGCACCGGAGACCTTACGACCACAGCTCTGAGCAGCTGCTTCGACAATGGAGGTGGAGAAGATGGTCCGGTCTGACTACATGTCCCCAAGATCATTCTCATCAATTGGAAGTAGTTTAAATATACATCAATATAAAAAAAGCCTATTTCTCGAACACATCACACTGGGGAGAATATCTGCTAGTAATCAAATCAAATCAAATCAAACTTTATTTGTATAGCACTTTTCAAATCAATAAAAACAACACAAAGTGCTCAACAGTAAGAACAATCACAGAAACAAAAAGAATAAAAAACCACGCCATCAAACAGTATGCAACACACACACACACACACACACACACACACACACACTTGCATTATATTGCACAGAACAGAGGAGACATGGCATGGCACCGAGCATCATGGGAAAACACCACCAGTGGGGCCGCCCACACCAGGAGAAGTTGAGGGTCATTAATACTGGGGCCCCAGCGCATGACCCCCAAGCCCGTCAGACCAAGGGAACCCGCACACCGAAGTGTGGAGCCCCACAGGCCAGCTGTGGCCAGAGGACCCGAGCACAGTAACCCCAGCA